>NC_140948.1:125163962-125494586 GCF_014529385.1 Adiantum capillus-veneris
ACTAAACCCTAATCACTTGGTCATTAGCCTAGTTTGTATTGAGGGCGGATATTTTTGTCCTTTGGTTTAGGGGGAATTCCATATGGCTTTTCTTTGAAGGTCATATGCACTCAACCGCTGAGGCAGGAGCACTTGCCACACTGGCTATCGATCAGCCTTTAAGGCATGCATGGTGGTATTGTTCCCCTGAGCCATGTTGATGTAGTCGTCTTTAAACCTCTTAGAGTTTTGTCACCATGTATTGACCTCTTATATCTATTTTTGAGCACTTATCCATTATCTCATAGGTTAGATCCACCTATTTAATGAAGGGGGGGTTTTCAGGCCTTAGATAAATGATTACCTTTAGATAAGAGCGTCCTAATCCTTTGGTCTTCTAGATTTATCCTGTCCTACTCCACTTGTATAAATAGGTCCACCTTCACTCTACTTTAGAGACTTGTATTTGCGCATCAATGCCTCTTGTATTAGCCTAGTGCGATCATGTGTCAGTTGTCTCCTTTAATATAGTTATTGTGGTTTCTATAAATATTTAATCTCATGTTCTCTTTAATTTAACACAATTCTCTTAATTAGGTTGCTACATATCCAACAATTCCTAACAAACTATGGCACAAAACACAGCATTACAACCAATGATCACATGCACTGGACACTCATGTCAAGACGATGAAGGCTTGAAGAGAACAGATTTGAGTCACATACAAAAGAGCTTAGTATAGAGAATTGAGGCACCATCCCACACATTAAATTCTAAAAGATAACTAAAAGAGGGCATAATGAGGTCAGTGATGAAAGAGATGGTCAACCTTCGAACCTTTTCAAAGAGGAGTCTTTCCAAAACTGGAAAAGTACAGTGAACGCCATTTCATAAAATTCAGTTTGAACAAGCAGAAGAACTAAATTTTCGGGTGACAAATCATCTCCTGCATGACAAACAAAACAACCGTGACTACTAAGGTTCAAGGGTAGTCCTAAAAGAAAATTCCAGAAGAGATCCCTGAAGCATAGCAAAACAACTTACCATGAATATTCGGCCGCACATCAGCCTCAACAAGCAAAATTTTGGCTAATGTAAGGGTATACTCCTTCTCAAGCTCCTGAATATCAACATATGATGTTCTTTTCCTATGCATTGCATAGCCAGCTGAGAAAAAATTAACTCGAGATTCAGATACTCTAAATACTAAGATTAAAAGTGACAAAACTGCCTGTGGAGGAGTCTGTACCATCACTATTGGCATAAACACGCATACGTTTGGAAGAAGGCTGGCCGCTTACTATAGAGCCAGAAGAAATAGACTCCAAGTCAAGCCATGCATGCATTGGTTCCACAAGGTGCAAAGCATTTATAGCAGCAGCAAGACCACTGAGCTGTTCCTGAAGAACAAACTGGACTGGTAAACCTGCCTCTGCTAGACCCATTTCTTTCATGCGAACAGAATAGGCATACATGTACAAAGCTGCACGTCTCCATTTGCTGCGTTGCATATGAAATGAGTAAAGCAGCTTAAAAGGATTTGGATTGGCATTTAGATCAGAATGCTGAGCCTGAAGAGCCAAGGCATTGAATCGTCACTTGAAAATATCAACCATAAAACTTCTTAAATTTAGCATTTCTAGATTCAAGATGATGTCTCTAATAATGCCCTGATCTCAAAATAGAACCCTGCAGAGGAACTTCACCTTCATAAAAAGCTCTTGTTCCAGTCTTTCAAGCATCCCTGCATACGGTAGCTTGGATCCACAAAGAACCTACAGAGAACATTATTAAAATCTAATCTTCCAGGTCAGCTCATGCTTGAAAGATTTATAATGTCTGTACCTCAGCTGCCTTTTGTTCACACAAGACAATAAGGAACCTTCGTAAACAAACATATTTGCTTTCTTTGTCAGGGTTTGACATGATGGCACAATATGCTTCCTTATATTTCCTTTTATCAAGAGAGAATTTGAAAATGTTGGCCCATAAGCATCCTTTAATTGCCAGCACTGCAGTTGATATTTCGGTTGTGTCTTCTACGATGCTATGTCTTGCCGCTTCATCCGCTTCTTGCAAAGCTGCATAAGCAAATTGGCATGCACCCTCAAGCTCGTGATTCTGCTCAAATATTTGCATAACCCATTCATAATAATGAAACTTCCAAGAGGAGATAACCCCATGCACTGCACAAAAACATTCCAATCAGCAAACCTGAACATCAAAGTGGGGCAGCTCTTTATGCTATCATTCCAATTTAATAGAACTGACAACTATCATTTGCAGAAGTTTACCACTGCTACATCAACTATTAAAACAAAATGACACAAACACGATACTTAGTTAAAACTCCCATAAACTGAACATGAAAGCTTGATCATACTAATCTTTCCAAGTGAGTAATTAAAAGAACACACACTGCTTTGAAGTTAGAAAACCATCATTCTACAATGTCAAAACCTCAAAGATAAGGCCTGATCATAAGAACAGTGAAAACAACAAAAGCATGTGCTCAGCTTCAATAATCAATCTTACACTTCCCAGTGATTATAAACAAACTGTTGTAAAATCACAGAGAGGAGTCATACTCTCAAAAACATATTATTACAAAAGATGTGCCCGCTCAACTTTCGCAAAGGGTTATAAGGCCTTTCATTTTTTAATGGTCATTCAAGGTGAATTATTTTCCTCCTTCGCAAACAGAGAAAAGGTGTTTGAGTGTCCAATTCAAAGTCTTTCGACACACATGAACCTTGTACTATGTAAGAAAATTGGTAGAAAGAATCAGTATGGCAATCACATCTGGACCTTCAATCACTACAAGTTCTCGCTTACATGCAAAACATACTTACCAGAAATGACATTTATGGAAACCCAAAACATTTTGGCATTTCCAAAATGTATCAGGTTTCAGGACACATTTCTGGCACATCCCCTCCCCTTTTTTTTCCATTGAGAAGTCCCAAGTCTCTCACACATACCCCCCCCCCCCCCAACCCGGGGGCGGGTTGGGGGGGTTCCTCTTTGAGAAATCTCCAAATCATTATTTCCTTCCACCCACTTCTGTTTTGATGCTTTTGTGCTTTTTCTGAAGCAAAACCAGGGCTTCTGAGTATGTGTAAACTGCTTGGATAAGTGTGAAGCACCACTTGCATGAGAGAGACAACCAACACAATCATTGGAGTGTCTCCAACCATTGCAAAAAGTCTTCATCTACATTCTACATTTAATTTTAATTGTTACTTTATAAAGGAATTCAGTCTATTGAGATCTATATTGAATGACATTTCATCACTCAATGTGGGTGTATGAATAATGATCTCATTGTCTTGTGACATGTCGACATTTATCCTGTGTGAATGACTGTCCATGACACATGAATTGCCAAAGTTTCAACGTCTGAAGTTGGGCTGTAGTCTTTGAAGACGTTTAATAGATTTATAATAAATGAATCTATACAACACACACACACACACACACATATATATATATAAACATAAATATTTATGTAAGTATGTATCTTTATAAAATCCTAAAACAATAACTCTGTTTCCTCGGTCTTAAACTGGCCATAGCTCCTGAACTTTGAACAAAACCCACTGTGTTTCTCCTTTTTTTAAAGGATCAACGGTAAGAGAGGTGCTGATTCATTTCCCAGAAGGAAAGATTTACATCCATAGCGCAAAACAAACAGTCAATTGACCAGTTCCCTCAGCCTAAATGTTCAAACTCTTCTCTTTTCCCATCAACCTTGTCACGCATAGTCCAGGGAAAACAACAGATATTTTAACAAATGTTTCCAGTTTAAAATATGACTAGCCTTAACCACACAAATACCAGCAATTTTCTGGTCCACCTGGTCCATCAAACTTCTAAGAGGTTCATAATTTCAAAGCGTCATATCATGTCCCAACAATAATGTGCAGAATCCACACATAACCTCTATGATTGGCCATCCTCCATGGTCTTCACTGTATCAAATGTAGAGGGCGATTTTGAAAGTCCTAAATCACGAAGTGTTACCTATCACTGATGGTTACCTATTGTAACCAACCACCGTAAGATCATCCCTTTCCTTTCTCAAAGTCTTCAATGCAAGAAAGAGCATTACACAAGGACTTGAATAGTATGGTCTACCTTCCTTTCGCAAGATGACAAATGGTTGCCATAAGATGCAACTCCAAGTGTGGCTCCTATCAAATATCCTTACACCTTAAAATTTGCTCCTAGGAACTCAAAATATGGCACCTTAAGCCATAGCATTCAATCTTGAAGTGACAAATATATTGCTAATGATAGGCTTTCCTGCAATTTTACATGCTCGCCACAAAATTAGGCAGAGAATGGAAAGACATGCACATGATCCACTTATAACGTATGTCACATCACACCATAAATTCCTTAAAACACGGACTCCCGGTCAAGAATTCAAAAATTGACAGGACTTGCCTAAGTAGCTGGTATCCATCCCGATTTGTGAAAATAATGATAGAGCAGCCTCCCTTCCCTGCCCCACAACAGATGCTACTCTGTAAAGAAAATTAATAGAGAGATAATCAACATCTGAAACAATGAATGAATATAGCATTAAATAAACTTCCCTTTCTGTATTGTACAAGTACAAAGCTGAAATTTTGAGTTACCTGCAACATAAATTTATCCATGATTGCATTCACACAACATAACAATCCAACCACACCCTTACAACCGTCAATTATAAATATCATCATAAAACCTGGCTATAACGACTACAGATAATTAGCAATGGAGGCTAATTGTGCCTTAGGTCCTGGAGCCTAAAATTATGATTTAACTAACTTAGTCTCTAGCTGATAAACTGCATGTCAGGTTTTCTGCCAAAGCTAAAGAAGGGAAATGCCACTCATAGACTGAATTTATGCCTTCAGAACTGCTGCTGATGCCCAAATCAGAGCCCTGAGGGTCAGGTGGCAGATCATGAAGGGGTGTCGAAGAAGTATCTGAAGAGGGAAGAGAGCAGGAACTCTGCATCTACACACAAGCTTTGGAGCCTCTGTCCTCCGAGCCCGTAGTCTTCTTTTCTTTGCTTCCTTCCTTTTAGCTTATTCTGCTTCACTTCTTTTCCTTGCACTACCAACTTCCAATCCCCCATTTGCATGAAGTGCCTCTTGTTCTAATGCACGCTGCCTCTGATCAGGAGATATCCTGCGACGGGTACAAGCAGCAGCAACGTGGCCTTTCCTGCCACAAACAAACAGTGACAAGGAAGACCAATGAAGAAAACTCTCTGCAAAAATTCTCCCCCATGGATTGTTGGGAGAGAAATGAATTGCGGAGGATTCACCAAGGATGGGAAGAGCACCATCCTAATGGAGATTGTGTGATCCTCATCTTTGGGAGTCACAACATCTCCAACCACAAAGCCCATACATCTCCCAATATCAATAACATGAGGCAAGAAGTCCGGGGATTCTAGTTGTAACTGTAGTTCCACCCTCAAGTCCATTGAGGTCCATTCCCTGTGCCCATTTGGCAAGAAAACCTATAGCAAAATGAAAGTCCACGAGGCTCTCTACTTAGACCTCCATGGCTTGATCTGTAAACTCGAACTGCACCATGAAGAAGCCTCTCCCGAGAGGGGAGACCATCACAATCATGATTGGTCACACACTCCCCAAACTATACGGGGCAGGCCGCAATACCCAAGGCAAAGAGATCAATTACAAGCACCAGGACAAGCTGGCTTCAGGTGCACTTTCTCTACCATTGATCATATTTTAGTGCTTCTTTGTCTAGTAGATGGTTCGAAGGCAGGCTTTGTGGATTTCCGCAAAGCCTTTGATATTGACCCCAGAGAGAGACTCTTCCAACACCTACAAGAGATTGGTGTACCCTCCAAAATGATGTGGGCCATTCATGCTTGTATGCAGAAGTTACAAGTAGAATACTGCCCAACTCGACAGTCAAGCCCATTGTTAGCACCATCAGTGTGAAGCAAGGGTGCTCTCTATCCCCGACTCTATTTGGGCACAACATTGATGAAGTATTGGACCACATTCTATGGGTAGGAGGAGAGGAAGCTGACCTCACAGGTACACTGATCCATTATATGCTTTAAGCTAATGACGTTGTCTTGATTTCTAAGTCACACGAAGGCTTGCAGAGTCACTTACGGGCCTTGGATGACTTTTGTACACATAGAGGTCTCACATTGAATCTTGACAAGACCAAGGTCATCCTTTTTCATACATTTAGGAAAATCAGGAGTAAAGCAAGGAGTACTCTCAACAAGCAGACAAGTAGAGGTGGTCGACTAATATGTGTACTTGTCAACGGCCACTGCTTATAGCACCCAAAGACAAAACTCATACGAGGGTAGCTTCTAGCACCACTCACAGGTTCTCTATGGCAAAGGCCGCCAGAGACAAGACTCGTACGAGGGTATGCAGCTCTAGAGTACAGATGCCACTGGTGCACTTTCACGAGCACCTCACCAAGGCATGGCTTTTTGACACGTTGATCACCCTTGCTATGATGTATGCTGCCACAGTGTGGGCACCAGGATTGTTAGAACCTCTTACCCGAAAGAGGCAATACTTCAGAGAGCACTTCATGACCATTCTTAAGAATAAATTCATTGAAAGACCGAGATACATGGCTGTTTACATGCCACACGCAGGGGTATCCATCAACCAGCTCAGAGTCTCCTCACACTAGCTAGAGATTGAGACAAGATCAGCCGCACACATCCCTAGAGATGAGCGGATCTGTTTATTATATACTGGTGACATAGACAGAGACGCACTGTCTGCAGAAGCAGAGCTTACGAGGATAGTAGACGCAGGTACCAGACTATATTTCAGATCGGCCCAGTCTGCGCCAGATACTAGCGTCAGGTTGGTCGCTTCCTTCTCAAGATATAGCAGCACAAGAAGTCTGTAGCAGCCTACAGTGTCGCTTTCACAAGACACAGTTCGTACAGTTGGTCTAGGCTAGTTCACACTGGACGGACTCTCTAGGCTGGGCAGTGACACGTGGCAGCAAAGATACGGACTAGTCTAGTAGACATCGTGGCCAGGTCACCACCATTCAGTTTGGAGATAGATTGGATGGCTGACATTTATGAGCCCTTGGTGGCTCTTTATGACGGTACATGTGAGTAGTAGCGGTTGGGTCAGGACGACATAGTAACAGGGAACGGGCGGAACGGACCCTAAATGTTCCGAAACGGTGTTCCGAACGGGTCTGGCTCTCGAAACGGAGTCGGGAACGGAACACCGTTCCGGAACGGGGTGTAACCGGAACGGCGACCCGGAACGGGGCGGAACGGCGGAACGGGAATCCGGAACGGTCAAACCAAAAAGTCAACTTTTTTCACTAGCTATTTGGGGGCATGTTTGGGGCATGTTTGGGGCTATTGGGGGCTATTTGGGGTCAGATTTGGGGCTATTTGGAGGGCTGATTTGGGGCTGTTTGGGGGCTATTTAGAGGGCTGATTTGGGGCTGTTTGGACTCTGGAGGCTCGTCTCACCTCCTCCTCAAGCTCTCAACATCTCTACTGAGCTACTCTCCTTGCTAAAGCTTTAAGCTTGGACATGGAGCTCTGGCTTCTTTCTGTTCCTTTTTGGCGGAAAGCACAACACCCTCAAAGAAAAAATGTGGCTTCTACCTCTCTTTCTCAAGCTCCATCCCTCCCTCTTGTGTCTCAAGCTCCATTCCTCTCTCTCTCTCTCTCTCTCTCTCTCTCTCTCTCTCTCTCTCTCTCTCTCTCTCTCTCTCAAGAGACAAACTCCATCCTTGTCTCAAGCTCCGTCATCGTACAACATGTGTAAATATGGCTCTAATTAGGATGGTCGAATTCAAAAGCTTAGCTTACATATGAGCCTATAATACATATAATATATGTAGTTTCTTTGGTCTACCGTTCCGGCCCCGTTCCCGTTCCGGCCCCTCTCCTCCCTCCCGTTCCCGTCCCGTTCCGCACCCTACTGTTCCCGTTCCCCGTTCCCGTTCCGGGTAACTATGCAGGACGATCATCTTCCTCACATCTGGTCCAGCATTGTCTGCTGAGGCGTAGAGTCTATACACAAAGCACTTATTCACCATCCCTGCACATCTGAGCCTCGACACCCCATTGTACCTGAGAGTCCTAGACTGGAGCTGAGTGTGTTGCCAAGCCTGAGTCTGTATCAGTTCTTTGAGATAGTCGAGTCATTTGTTGTGGTCAACTATTGCTATTGTGTCTCTGTGAGTCCAGTTGTTGTCTATTGTTTCCTGTTTTCAGTCTGTTTTGAGTGAGATTGTCACACACATTGCACTGAGGAGCACCCACTGTAGAGAGCATGACACACTATCTGCACTACAGGTGCTCTCATTTTGGCGATCACAGTGGGACCTAAACTGAAATCTCACTCTGTGAGGTACAAATCTTGAAGCTAGTTGGGTCTATCTAGCTTCGCCTACCTTGCCTTGCACTATTCTCCTCTCGCCTGGTCCAACTACTCTAGTCCTCCCTCGCCCTAGTCATCTCTCGCCCTGGTCCAACCAGTCCTCGTCCTTGGTCTAGTAGAGTCTAGACCAGTCTTCAACCAGTTCAAGGTTTTCTTGCCCAAAGCTTGGTTGGATTGGTGGGCACTGCATGACATACACAAGGCGTTCTCTACCCTGGTCTAGTCCTCCTCGTCCCTGGTCCAGCCTGGTCTAGTAGAGTCTAGACCAGTTCAAGGTTTTCTTGCCCAAAGCTTGGTTGGATTGGTGGTCACTGCATGACATACACAAGGCGTTCAGTCGAGCGTCAAAGCGCACTACTAAGCCCTCTGAAGTACTATAACAGAAGACGACCTTTGGTACCTAGTAGAAGTCCATCAACCTCATCACCCATACCTCCACATACATCACGCATTCCTTCATCAGGTTCCATATCTTCCAGATCACCTTCTCCAGTAAAGCTCTCTCCTATTCTGCTACAGCAGGCTATTGAGCAACAGGCTCAGCAAGGGGCCATGGAGGCTTTGGCAAGTGTTTTGGCCAAGGTGAACATCAAGTTCCCCACCTTCAAAGGACTCTCTTCAGAAGATGTTGACGACCATGCAAGGAGGTTTGTCTCTCTGTAGGGGTCGTGGTCTTAACAGGAAAGATGCTTATTTGGTACTCTTTCCATCCACCTTGGATGGCTTAGCAGACAAATGGTACAGCCAGTTTGTAGAGAACCATTTTGCAACTTGGGCAGCCTTAAGACAACAATTTCGTGCAGCTTTCAGGCCAGGTGACTACCAGGAGAAGGTGTTGGATGAGTTGGCCAACATGGTGCTCCAACCAGAGGAGACTTTTGCAGAACTTATGACTAAAACCAAGCCTCTGGTTGCCGAGCTTTCCCAGCAACCCGGTGAATTTATGGTTAAGAAGTGGGTAGAGAAGGCGCTTCACAAAACTTCTCAGCAAAAACTCCGAGAGAGTCTCCGACCCGACGCCACTCTGGAGGAGTTCATTGCAGCCGCTACTAGGATAGAGGGAGCTAGGAAGCTGTTCAAAACCTCCCCTCACATAGAGACCCCCTCTGGGTTTTCGGAATGTCCTGCTGATCCATTAACTTCTTTACGCAGGGAACTAGAAGCCCTAAAGTTACAGCGATCTCTTCAAGAGGAGAGGTCCTTCTCTCTTAGACAAGAGAAGCCTCCATATCACGAGGCATTGGAACAGATCAAGCGCGAGCTAGAAGAGCTCAAGGGTCAGCAAGAGATTAAGGCTACGGTTTGGTGTAGCTCATGCCGCTCTCAAGGGCACCCTCCACAGGAATGCCCCCTTCGGGTATACTGCCACTTCTGTGAAAAATCTGGACATGAGGACAAGGACTGTTACTACCTCAAGGGATTGCGACAAATACAGCAAAGTCTTGGTCCTACTCTTCAACAAGGGCCAGCACCTACATCCAACATGGTTTCTCCCTGTGGCCATCCACACCATATGCCACCTTTGCTGACAGCCCCTCCTATGCCAGGTATGCAGAGCACTTTTCCCTCTCAGACCTTTTATCATACCCATGCTCCATCACCTCAAAGCTTCTATGCCTCCACCTCCAATTCAATGCACCAGGAGCAAGGACCACCTCGTCCTTCGACTCGCCCTTTAAATCAGCCCATTTTGTGCTACAGATGCGGGGAATATGGGCATTACCAAAGCAAATGCCCCCTACCGGAAGGGTCCCCTCCTTCCCGTCATTGCCCTGAAACGAAGGATCACTACAGTAAAGATTGCCCTAAACTTCGTGCATCCACGGCTTCCAACTCAAGTCAAAGCCAGAATGAGTTTGTCTTTCCCAAGCTCAATTTGATAGCAGTGAGCACCATTTCTCAGCCGCCCCCTTCTACCCACGTGGTTACCGTTCAAAATAAGCCGTCGTAGTTGGCAGAGGAGCCATCGGGCGTCCTCACCCGGGCCCAGAGGGCCGCTCTCGGTCTTAGCATTCCAGCAAGTTCAACTCCCCCACACATTCTTACACCAGTGGATACCCTGCATGCAGCTGTTAATAAGCCATTCCCCAGTGCCATGAAAGAATCCAAATCTTTGCTCTCCGATATTGCTGAAGCTTTCTTGGAAGCAGTTTCCGATCTACAAAAGATCAAGGTACCCGAGAAACCACTGGTAGAACAAGAAAAGCTTACAGCAGAGACAATCTTGAAGAACACCTTCCAACAAGTGTCCCTCTATGACACGCTACGACTAGATGCAAATTTTAGAAGTGACACCCTTGTTGTTATTCAGTCACTTTACCCCGGAGTAAGTCCTAGTAGCAGGCACCTCCCAATGCGACCATCAGATTCCTATATGATATCCAATCCTGCTGCTCCACTCACTGATTATAGAAGCCCTCGCCTGACAGTGTCCGTGTTGGGTCAGCAATTCTCAAGAGTGATAGTGGATGGTGGATGTGGCATCAACCTGATGCCCGAGTTCACTATGTTAGCTCTAGGTCTACAACCTACTCGCCCTGCTTCCTTTACATTTACATTGGCCGACCAGCGGACAGTCTACCCAGTGGGCATAGTGGACAATGTGCCTCTGCAAGTACAAGACTTTATTTTTAACTTGGATTTTGTTGTGGTTCGTCTTCCCCAGGTTGAGGACTGATTTCCTTTGCTCATTAGAAGACCATGGCTGCGACACACTAAAGCACTTCATGATTGGGGAAACGACGCAATGTGGATTCATACTTCTAGCTCCACGATGCAACCCATTCTCTTAGGAGGTATGGATCAATGGTGCAGCAAGTTTCTTTGTCAAATGGAAACCAACCCTGAACAAGAACAGCCTACTACACCTAAAGGGTCAGACGAAGATCTGCAGGAGTGGTTGACCGTTGGAGGCTACCAAATCTATGCCTTGTTATGGAGTCTCTATTCACTCTTTGCCTGAAGGTACACCCTCTTCAAATGTTTCCACAGTAAGTAAACCTAATGAGCCACCTGAGACAGTTCAAAGATTGAAGGTCATAGAAGATACTTCTGATACGCCTTTGGTGGAAGCCTTTGGATTTGGTGAGCCTATGAAGAATTATAGAAGCGGAAAGAAATCCCCTCTACAGGAGTTCACCAACCTTCATCATCAACCCCATCTGCTTCTCCAACCAGAACAAAGCTCTCCTCTGTGTCTAGCGAACTCCCTTCATGAAGCTTCCTTAAGACGGGATACAACAAAAACAATATTGTTTTCAAGTTTGATGATGTCACTGATCATCATATGTATCTGCTGGAGTGCCATCTTCCCTCACTACCCCCTGCCCACTCACCCTCTCCCTCTACCTACCCCTTGCCCCCCTTCTCTCTCCCTTGTCCCCCATACTTACCCCTCGCCCTTCCCCACCCCTCCCAACTCGCCCCTACCCACTCCCTCACACACTCGCCCCTACCCACCCCCTCACACACACTCGCCCCTACCCACCCCCTCTCTTACCCTCGCCCCTACCCTTTTTCCCTTCGCCCCTACCCACCCCCTACCTAGCCCTCGCCCCTACCTACCTAGGCCTCGCCCTATCCACCCCCTACCTACCCCTCCTCCCCCTACCTAACCCCTACCTACCCCTCGCCCTCAGTGTTGAGAAGAAAGTCTTGCAAGGTTATCTGCAAGCATGGACCAAGTCATTTTCCTCTCACTATGGTTATCAATAATAAAAGATGCGTTGGATCCAAACCGAGCATATCTCTTTGTAGTGGAGCCTCATTCTGTTGTGCCAATTGGGACTCATGGACTATGCAATCATACTGGGTTCCTGCCTATTCAAAGGCTTCAGGCGTTTGCAAGCAGTGCAGTGTCTTTTACTCCACTTTTGAGGTATGTAAGGTCATGGGCCTACCACCTACTTCAGGAAAGATGTACGGATGCAGTACCTAGTGGTTTTCTTTCAAAGTTTTTTCAGTATTCCTCTCACGGAGACAGTGAGCGGTCTTGTGGCGGGCAACCTGTAGTAGCACGCTACACTGTCACTTTCACAGGACACAATTCGTACAGTTGGTCTAGGCTGGTTAACACTGGACAAACTCTCTCGGTTGGGCAGTGACACGTGGCAGCAAAGATACGGATTGGTCTAGTAGACATCGTGGCGCCACCATTCAGTTTGGAGATAGATTAGATGGCTGACATTTATGAGCCGTTCCTGGCTCTATATGGGGGTACATGTGAGTAGTAGCGGTTGGGTCAGGACGATCATCTTCTTCACATCTGGTCTAGCGTCGTCCACTGAAGCGTAGAGTCTATACACAGAGCACTTATTCACCATCCCTGCACATCTGAGCCTCAACACCCCATTGTACCTGAGAGTCCTGGGCTGGAGCTGAGTGTGCTGCCAAGCCAGAGTCTGTATCAATTCTTTGAGATAGTCGAGTCATTTGTTGTGGTCTACTGTTGCTGTTGTGTCTCTGTGAGTTCAGTTGTTGTCTACTGTTTCCTGTTTTCAGTCTATTTTCAGTGAGATTGTCACGCACATTGCATTGAGGAGCACCCACTGTAGAGAGCACGACACACTATCTGCGCTACAAAGTCAATCCTATAGATGCTCTCAGCCACATAATTTACAGACTTCTTTCAAAGGATATGCAAATTATGCAGAGAGGAAGTCGACAGTGAGCAATGGAGGGAGGTGGAGAATGAGGAGCACCATGTATGCAACAGTGCAACTGCAAGGCCTACTCTGCCATCAAAGAGAAATACCCCACCCTCTTCAAAGAGCGACACTCCTTGCGCCATCTCTTAGAATCAAGAGACCAGAGCATGCTACGGAGATTTATACTCGAGATTCAGCGACACAACGATATATCTTTACAGACCCAGCCGATGCCAAGCGGGAGACGTCAGTCACAGATCACAAAATTCTTCAAAAATCCCCCCACCTCCGGTGCCCACACAGCACAGACCTCCTATCACATGCAGCGGAAGTATTTAAGGATCTTGCTCGGATCTAGTACTCTGCACAAACACAAGGTTACTTTACTTCACTTGAAAAAAGAAACTGAATTGAGCACAATGAACGAAGAGAGACGCAGAGCGTGAGAGAAAAGAGACGACACCGCATATTGGGTCCCAACCACCCTCAAGAGGCCCCTTGCTTTGTTGCCAGAGCAAGTACTTGCTTTATTACTTGCACAAAATGTTGATACAATGATGCTAAATGTTCACATTCTTATGGGTACTTGATGCAAATGCTCAGTATTGCTGAGATACTATCGGGTACTGCGGTAGATGTTGAGGGGTACTGTGGTAAGTGCTTGGTACTTGAGAGGCTAAGTGCTGGGTACTGCGGGTACTTGGTGCTTGTATTGCGGGGTACTTTGATGCTTGGTATTGCATTGCTGCTGACGTGCTAATGGGTGTTGTTGGAGATGCTTGGTGCGACGTCAACGACCACCACCACCACGACGATGACGATGACGACGACGAGGGTACTTCGACGATGATACTTGGTAGAGATGCTTGTGCGGCGAGGCTATGGCTGAATGCTGAAAACACTAGGAAATGCCGAGGCTGAAATCTACAAGCACGACGAGGTTATGGGCTGAATGCTAAAAACGCTGAGGGCTGAATGCTGAAAACGCTGAGGGCTGAATGCTGAAATCACAGAGAGGCTGGCTGAGGGTCCTGGTGTTGCGGGTTCTATGGGTTCTTCTACTTCCCCTACCTCCTCTTCTCTTCAAGCGCTGCCCCATGCTGCCTAAATTGCCCCAAAAGGCTGGGTCGTGCAGTTCATACTTAGCCCCCACAATTTACTTTAAATCCCAAAGTCACTTATAACTTAAGTGAGCACATAAGAGGCAGTTCACACGCTTGAATGCCTATATGCTGACTAACTGTATTGTGCAAGAGAGGGTATGCAACTATGACTAGCTTGGACATGCACGTCCTGCTAGAGGCTCACATGGGTGCAAGGCTAGGTCCTAAGCTAAGACTGACGCTAGACTGTAGCAGAAGCCTGTCCACGTTGCACAAGTGTAGTGCGCACGTGACATCCCCCATGTTAAAGGTGAGGGTGATTTGGGAAATACAGTCTTTTCCCCGTCTTTACTCTTGTTTACCCTGACCTCTCTTTACCGAGGGAAACCCGATGGAGGTTTCAAGATGTGTATCAGTGTTGGATTGCTTTGGTTTTCCCATATGGATTTATGTTGCCGTGCTTTCCCACAAAGGAGTAAGCATGTGGTTGTTGGATCCAAAGGGGGAGCTATTATTTACAGCTTCTTCTTCAGAGAAAAGTGTTTGGACAGTAGTAGGATCTTCTTCAATGCTTCTCGACGAGCGCTTTCTTCGAAGAGATGTGTTGGCAGATGTGATGTACCTTTTGCAAATGCACATCTTTCTTGGAATTGTCGACGAAGCTACCTATCCAATGGGTAGCAGGTTGATGATTTGATTGCACTTTAGTCCCAGATTGTGGATTATGGATGACAGAGGGGGATCTTCTTCCTTCTTGAAACAAAGGATGCTCTTTGAATTTCCCTTGTCCATCCAAGGATGGAAGTTCTAGTTCCGGCTTCAGTAGACTCTTGTTCATCCGGTATGCAACAGTTCAGGTGCATGTTACAGTGCATGTGTTGCAGTTCCGGCTTCAATAGACTTTTGTTCATCTGATATGCAGCAGTTCAAGTGCATGTTACAGTGCATGTGTTGGAGTTGGCTTGACAAGCAAAGGGGGATACTTTTATCTCCAAAATCACTTCTTGTTTGATGATCCGACTTTCTTGGATGAGGTTTGGAGGTGGAGCATGTGGTGCCAGAACCTTAGCCAACAATGACAACAGTTCGAGGAGGTTTTGTTGGAGTGTGGACTTCTCCTATTTCCATGTTCTCTTCTTCCCTGATGGTAGAGTGGCCCTATAGATTTGGTCATTCCTTTGCCCTTTTGTGAGCTTGTCAGTACTAGTTTATGGGACAGGTTTGCAACCTTCTATGGGCGGCAGTCTTGATGTTCATCCTTTGGATGACAGTTTTGCACGTAGTGTCGACAGTTAACGGGGACATCTAGGTCCTACTCCCACAGTCAGCAACATTTGGATGCTTCTTCCATGCTTCCCTTTGGAGAGCTCCAACCTTGGGGGCACTCCTTCGGGTGCAAATCTAGCCACGCCTCGTGAGTATAGAAGTTTCTTTCCTGGCAGATTTTTGCCCAGCTTTCTAGCATGTTACATATCAGCCCCAGCGCCACACTCCCGTTCGGGGCCCTTGGTGGTTCCCCATTCCCAGGGGGTCCATTCACATTCCCGTTCCACGTTCCGGGTAACTCTGATTCTATAATAAGTCTCTTGAGACAAAGCTCTTTGGATACACATGTGTAGATGGATGGCATGCAGCTAAGCAAGCAATCCAAACGAGGAAAACGGAAAAAAAATGACTTAACATTATACACGGAAGAACGGATTCCAGATCACACAGCACACAAAAACACAAACATGACACAAATGAAAACTTATTTAGGAATCACTAATGCCTTGGAAAAATGAGGAAAAATGAGATGATATGTTTGGTACATGTGCAGGTGCTGATTCAAGATGGAAATCTATCAACAATTTAAGCAAAAAGCAGCGGCTACCGAACCTAAAGAAGTGATGAACAGCTTTTTCCACTCTGCTTTTGATTGCGGACTCTTTGAGGCCATTGCGAGACTGTCCAAGCAAGCCACAGCCCAGCAGATGAAGACGTGCGCACCAATCTCCTTTTGAGACTTTGGACTCAAGGACTTCTAGCTCATTGCAAAAGTTTTCCACAATTCCTAAAAGTTCCTGGCAAATAATTTGCATAGTTGTCCACTGGAAAAAAGATGGAGTTCACAAAAGAAGGGAAACAGATGCGACCCAAGTAAAAAAGCCACCTGCAAAGCTCTGTACTGGCCATGCTGTAATAGAACTGCAGCAAGTGTTACAGAATGGCTGGAGAGAGATTCTCTCTGATCGTTCTCTTTACCCCACATAAGCCAGGAGGTAAGAAACTTCGTAGCATCTAAAAGATAATCAGAAGATAGGATCCCTTTTGAGTTTGAAATCTGCCCTTTTGGAAAGATTTTTAAGCAGGAAGACAGAAGTATTTCTGCTAAAGTCATCTCTTGCATTCCGTATTGCCTGTCATGCTTGTTAGCAGACACGTTATCTGTTAAAAAACAAGTCAAGCAAATCAACCTCATACACTAGGAGCCACATAGCTTGCAAATATTCCTGTATTCTTCATCACAAATGAAGCATACTAGAAGTTTTAGGACTTTTCTAGGTCTTACCTAAATGCAAAGTGGATAGGTGTAAACTGAAGTCCTCGGGAGGTGCAACTTCTGCAAAGTTGGTACTCAACCAGTGGACCAAAAGACCCCGCAAAAGTATATTTTTGACCTTCATAATCAAACCTTTCTGAATTCTTGAAGTCTCATTATTGCTAATGCCTACCTGGGAAAATAACTTTAAAAGTTATGAGCATCATCTGCTATTTAAACCAACAAACTCATAAGCCACAAATCCTTCTGACATTCAATCAACGTAGAGCCACACTGAAAAGGAGATATACCTGCCCTTTAATGTGAATAAGGTAGCTCAGCAAAATAAGAAGATCTTTGGCAGCTTCAAAGAGATTCCATGAGAGTTGGGCTGTTGATTTAAGAACTAATCTTTTACTAATAAAACCATTCAAAGCTTCGGAATTACCCTCCTCTGGAAAGATCCTCGTTTCCTGTGTAACTTGAACGATGTATCCTTCTATACAATCCAAAACGTGACTCCAGCCACCTGCAAAATTTCTCAGGTGCTGCAGATCGACAATCAGTTGTAACTCCAGCTTCCGGTGCCGATGACGATAATCAAGTGCTTTTTTCCTCTCAACATCCGCACCAATATGAGTTGCTTGATTATCCATAGTGAAATGGGTATAACCCACATCCAAAAAGTGCAAAAAAACTGAGCACAGGTGTGACACAGAGATGTGCCTGTTCCCGAATAAGAGGTCTCCAAACACTGCATAAGGCACCCTGCCCACCTGTCTTTTAATGGTTGAGGTACACTTAAAAAGAAAGTCCAAAAACTCAGGGTCGCTGCAACCTACTGCCATTGATGTTTTGATTAGTTACAGAGTTTCAAAACTTCAAAATTTTATGCTTCAGAAACAACCAAAAGTTCTCTCTCATTTTAGTCAAACACACACGTAATAATGTAAACACCTAATGAAGAAAGTACAAGTTATCAATGAGTTCTGTCACCCAACACAATGCATAAACTCATACCAAACACCCCCTCCTTACCTCTCCAAACGCCATATGAGAACCAAGCATTGGTCAGAGAGGGCAGCTGAAGATGGACAGGTATGACTGAACAACAAAAACAGGTGCGAAACCTCTTATCTTCGATTATGGACAGCAGCAACCAGACCTGGAACCTCCTACAGGATCCACTATGCAGTAAACAACCTTAAACTGCAACCGATCTCAAGTAGAGGGGTCATCTAGGGCAGGAGAAGGTAGGGAGCCAGCAACCAAAGCGCGCACGCGCGAGAGAAATGAAATGAAATAAAATGTTATATTAACGTCTTCAAAAGGTCAAAATGACCTAAAAGACCAAACTGTTACAAAATTGTGAATCTGATACCATGTCTGAGTACAAAAAGACTACAACAAAATACTACTACTACTAGAATCCATCCTCATCTGCACACTCGATGTCGAGAGTATGGCTCGAATCCTCTGCTGTAGTCTCCGTCGATGCTGTGTAGCCCCTCTCCTCAATCGTGGCCGTCTGGATTTCCGTAGCTCCAGTGCTCGGTCGATGAGAGTGCCGGTAGTGGTCGAATGAGTGTGGGCCGAGCTCTGCAATGATGGCTGCTCCTCTCGCTGTCCCATATCTAGTGAAAAGAAATCTGTAATCCGTCTCTGTGACTGTCTCTCTCTAGCTCTCCCCAATAAAGTGTCTCTATAACTAAGTAACTCAAGTAGATATACCCCGAGACATCTCTGATCTTCGTAACTCATGACCCTAGAGAAAGGACCAAAACGAGCAATGGAAATGGTCCCGAATCTCGTAGTACACTGTGCAATGACATATGTAATGTAGCTCTGTCTCTGGGCTCTAGCTGGCATAAGCAGCGTATCCTGCTGTCTGTTGATATCCCTATGAATCGAGTTCTACCAATCTCAATCTCCAGCTGATGTGAGGATGTGTGTATCTGACCAATGGCACACCGCAAACCAAGAGACATATGTGTATCCATGTAGCTGAGTCGAATCACAAACCCATCTCTTGTGAGGTGGAGAAGATGCTCTCTATAGAAAGCTATCTTCGTGCCCAACTCCTGTGGCGGCTCTATCCATGTCCTCCTGGTATCCAGGTGGATCAGGTCCTAACGAATAAGTCTAGTAATCTCCACCCGTGTAAGAGACATCGAGGGTGTCTGAAGAGAGTACTGGAAAGGGGGCAACCTGTCCATGGTGAAGCCATGCATCTGAAACCATGATGTCATTTGTGTATACCAGCATGAAGTGTCCCCCTGAAGAGCTAACTATCTAGAAGACTTAAGGGCCAATCTAGCATATCTGTCTCTAGTAGTATCCCACAAGCTATGCACAAAGGAGACTGATCTGGTACGCGCCTCAATCTCCATAGGAGGGGCAGCTAACTCTGCTCGAATGATAGCGTGGGGTACGGAGGCCTTGGCTTTGGTCAGTCGAGAGATCATAGATACCAAGGGCCTCTCCATACGTCTCCAACCATCTTGGCCTACAGAAGGTCCCCATATCTGCACCGCATACAACATAGCTGAGGCTACTAAAGTATCAAAGAGCCATAACTTTGTCCGAGCTGCCTGGAACTGAACCTGTGAACACACTCTCTCCACGCCTCCCAAGGTGGCATAAGCTCTAATCAGTCTAGTCTCTACTGCTCTCCCCAATAAAAACCTCGGCCCAGTGAAGACAACCCCAAGGTAAGTGTATGCATCTGTATACTCTACAATCTCCTAACCATATGTACGCATCTGATGCCTTCCAATGTTGAAAATGAGCTCCTTGGTCCTAGGTAAAGTCATGGGAAGCTCAAAAATGGAGAGAAATGGGTGAAAATCACAGTTATCAGCCTCCAAAACTGCTCCAAAAAGTCAGTTAAGAGTTTTGTTCTCCCAGACATGGTAAATTGGCCAAAATGTGCAACTTGGCACTCATACATGCAATTTCCCCGCATTGGGCTTCCTGCTTAAAAATCTCTCAATTGGTGCATCAGTTGACTTTGCAGCATAGTAATAAAATGTTCCCCTTGTCATTCTCAATCTAATGACGCGAACCGATTTCATGGCCCAAAATAGCACTTCCCTAAATTTTAGGGGATGCTTCAGTTGGGCTCCCATTGGTCATCTTACCATCAATGCCCACTAGGACCGCATCCAAAAATACAATGTAGCGGAGCTGTCGGGTACTTTCCTTTGGTGACCCCACCTTGATATTGTACCTTTATTGAGTTCACTTCCTAGTATCCACCAACTTGCTAAGTGCGACGGAGGGGACCTACATGATCTTGAACTGAGCCTAGACATCCTTTTACTTTACGAGTTCCAGTGCCAACCAACTTCTCGTCTGCGGGTGAAACTACCGTTCATGTTGGCCATACAATGTCCGACCATTTGCAACTTCAAAAAAAGGGTCTCAAAAATTAAACAAAAATCATTGGAAAGAAACCAACAAGTAAGGTTAGCAATTGCCACATCCTCGTGACTTACCCCCCTCTTGAAATCGCAAACGTTTTCGATTGCATACCATAAATACATGCCATTGATGATCTTGTGTTGTTAGCCCTCTTTTATCATCGCATGTATCCGCAAGAAAGCTCCTAATACATAGATACAAATGACTTAATGAGACCTTCATACAAAATCTATTACACTAAATTCATATGTACATATGATGTGCTAGCTCTATCATTATCCCTCCTTTGCACACGTTGGGTTGAGGCATAAGTAGACTGTAACCCAAGGACCTCAAGGTAAACCTGCAATACATTTGGTAACTCTGACAGTTCATGCTCTTCCATCCACTTTCCATCCATAGGTGGATAGTTCTTGGACTTCACTACATAGTATCTTGCAACCTGTTTACATGTGCAAGAGGCTCTTGCCTCTGCAAACGACCATAATTCCACAACACTGTAGTGTACTACCCCACAACCAAGTAAGCTCAAATTTCAAAATGATTTACCAATGCGTCAAAGAATCCAAGCAATCGCCTCAAAGGATCGGCGAGCAGCATGCCACCTAGCAGACCCGCATCACTCCCGCAGGAGATCTAGTGGCGAGTCTACCACCGTAAGACCTCTCGCTATCTCATCTTGGTTCATACTTGCAAACCCTAATAATGCAGCAGAAAATCAACCCTAAATTTGACCACTTTTTGGCCGGGCAAACATGGGGAATTTCCTGTCTCTCCTGTGAAGAGGAACCCTCTTCCATAATGCCCTTCCCTTTGTCGGCCATAGTATAATCCCGCGTTCCTGTACTTTGTGTCTTTAACCAAAACAACCGACGCACACTTCTTGAAGACAAAGTGATTGATACCCCGGCAATGGAACCTTAAAACCGGCCCGTAGGGCGGTAGGCTTTGGCTTTCACCCGAAATTCTTTACTTTACTTTAGACACACACACAGAGTACTTTGCAAAAGGAAACTGCGACGGAAATCAACACTTAAGCACACATACGGCTCGGAAGCTAGAATGCTCCGAGCAAACGCTGACAACCTGTAAGCCCCAAAATTGGCGCCCCTTCCGGTATTTCTTTATACTTTGAGAGGGTAAATTAGTAGAGTCCTGGGAATTCTTTACCTGTATTCATGTAGTGTCTGTGTCAATATAGTAGTAAGCTCCTCCAGAGGTCGCCCTAGCTCCTCTGTGCATAGGCGTCTGTAGATCCCATCTATGTATACAGAGTCCGTCTCCCGCGTGAAGGTGTAGCGAGTAGGGGCTGTTGTCTGTAGCCTGTGTGCTACACTAAACTGAAAAGAGATGGTCATCGACACAAGAGCATGATCCACTGCCACACCAACTGGTCTGGGTCCAACCGTGAGATCCTGGATACTAGAGATGAGGCTCGGCTGTGCCATGACATAATCCACTGTGCTGGCTCCATGTCTGTATGGAAAGCATGTAAAACCCCCGAAGCGGGAAATCTCTGTAGGCCATTCAAGATGGCCAATCCATGTGCAATCCCCATGTCTATCAAGTGTCGTCCATAGTCAGTGTGTTCTCCATCTTGTGATAGTCTGGATCGGCCTGTCTCTGCAGCATCCAACTCTCTCAACATCTCCTCTGAAGTATCATAAAATGCTGTCTGATGATGGGCAATCCTAGCATTGAAATCCCCTAGAATGATGATGTCACCATCTCTAGAGAACTCCCATATGTCATCATCCAAAATAGAGAAAGGGGATTGTCCTCAGGGTGGTGCATACACTGACGTGCTCGGGGGAAAGTAGCAAATAGCAACGTAAAGATATATGTCTGTCTCTGCTCTCAGTCTCACCCACATGTACCTAGATTGCTCATCTCTGCGGGCTATATGTATCAATGGCTGCAACTCCTCCCTGAATAACACTGCCACTCCTCCTGATCCCCGCCCTCTGTGGTCTGATCGTGTCTCCTATCTATAGGCAGTCTCCCATCTATATCCACGAGGCATAGACTGCCCAGGGGCCTGATGTGTCTCAGAGTAGAAGACGATGTCTCTTCCCCTGAAACTATCCTCAAAGGCGCCCACATCAAGTCGCATAGATCCATTACAATTCCACGTGGCAACTTTGAGTGTAGTCCCATGGGTCTCGCACCGTCATGTGGAGTGCCGCTCTACAATCACAACCTAGCCATCTCTGTAAAAGGCCGTCTTTCCCTTCTCCCTTGCCGCTTGAATCTCTGGCATTACCTCTCTCATATGCGCAAGCTGTGTGAGAGTGAGGTCATCTCCAAGGAATATGCCCGCTTTCTTTAGTGTAGGACGCTTCTTCAAGAAGTCCTTCTTTGCCTCCATGGATGGGAAACAGATGATTAAAGCTCTCCCATTTGAGCTCTCCCCAGTGCCTTGTGTCTTCTTCCCCACCCTCCATGCCTTTGTATGAGTAGCCTCACTACCCATCGGAGGGAGAGAGAGAGAGAGAGAGAGAGAGAGAGAGAGAGAGAGAGAGAGAGAGAGAGAGAGAGAGAGAGAGAGAGAAATGAAATGAAAGGAAATGTTATATTAACGTCTTCAAAAGGCCAAAATGACCTATGAGACCAATCTGTTACGAAATGGTGAATCTAATACCATGTCTGGGTACAAAGGAACTGGATACTACAATTAGAATCTATCCCCATCTGCACTTTGAATATCGAGAGAGTATGGCTCGAATCCTCTATTGTAGTCTCCGTCGATGTTGTGTAGCCCCTCTCCTCAATCGTGGCAATCTGGATCTCCGTAGCTCCAGTGCTCGGTCGATAAGAGTGCCGGTAGTGGCCGAATGAGTGTGGGCTGAGCTCTGCAATGATGACTGCTCCTCTGGCTGTCCCATATCTAGTGAAAAGAAATCTGTCTCTGGGACACTCTCTCTCTCTATCTCTCCCCAGTAAAGTGTCTCTATATATATAGCTAAAGACATCTCTGATAACTCATGACTCTAGAGAAAGGACCGAAACCCTCTCTGAATAAGCAATGGAAATGGCCCCGCATCTCATAGTACACTGTGCAATGATATATGTAATGTAGCTCTATCTCTGGCTCTAACTAGCATAAGCTGGATATCCTGCACTGTGCAATGATATATGTAATGTAGCTCTATCTCTGGCTCTAACTAGCATAAGCTGGATATCCTGCTGTCTGTTGGTATCCCTCTAAATCTACCAGTCTCAGTCTCCAGCTGATGTGAGGATGTGCGTGTCTGACCAATGGCACACCGCAAACCATGAAACATATGTGTGTCCATGTAGCTCGGTCGAATCACAAACCCATCTCCTGCGAGGCGGAGAAGATGCTCTCTATAGAAAGACATCTTCGTGTCCAACTCCTGTGGCGACTCTATCCATGTTCTCCTCGTATCCAGCTGGATTGGGTCCTGGCGAATGATTCTAGTAATCTCCACCCGTGTAAGAGACATCGAGGGTGCTTGAAGAGAGTACTCGAAAGGGGCAGCCTGTCCATCGTGGAACCATGCATCTGAAACCATGATGTGATCTGTGCATACTAGCATGAAGTGTCCCCTGGAAGAGCTGATTGTCTGGAAGACTCAAGGGCCAGTCTAGCATATCTGTCTCTAGTAGTATCCCACAAGCTGTGCACAAAGGATACATCTGGTAAGCGCCTCAATCTCCATAGGAGGGGAAGCTAGTTGTGCTCGAATGATAGCGGGGGGTACGGAGACCTTGGCTTTGACAGTCGAGAGATCATAGATACCAAGGACCTCTCCATACGTCTCCAACCATCTTGGCCTACATAAGGTCCCCATGCATGCACCCCATACAACATAGCTAAGGCTACTAAGGTATCAAAGAGCCATAACTTTGTCCGAGGTTTCTGGAATTGAACCTGTGAACACGTCCTCTCCAAGCCTCCCAAGACCACAAAAGCTCTAGTCAGTCTAGTCTCTGCTGCTCTCCCCAAAGAAAATCTCGGCCCAGTGATAACAATCCCAAGGTAAGTGTATGCATCTGTATAGTCTACAATCTCTTGACCATATGTGAAAGCCAGAGCTGATCTCCTAATCCACTGTGGTGTGGTGTTAAAACTTAAACACTATCACCTTGGTTTTACCAAGGTTTACAGACAATCCACTATCCTCTGCAAATTTGTCCAATTGTCGCTGCATACCCTCTGGTGAGTCAGAGAACAACACAATATCATCAGCATATAACAACAACGGGATCCGCGTCGATGCGAGTTGGGCACCTCTATCATCCTCTCTGTCAATGTAATAAGACACCTCATCAACATACATACCAAATAAGTAGGAGACAATGGGCAACCATGTTTCACCCCAATGGTGGAGTGAACTAAATCAGATATCCCCTCCGCAGTGCGTACATGTCCCATCACTGATCTGTATAGAGCCATAATCCCCCAAATCAACACTATGGGCACCCCCATCTCCTGCAGTCTGTGCATCAATCTACCTCTCGGTACCATGTCAAATGCTTTGCGGAAATCCACAAAGCTACAATAAATCCGTCTCCCATGTGACCTGCCCTACTCAATGATGGCTCTGAGTGTCAGAATATGATCAAGAATAGAGAAACCCCTCCTGAAACCGGCCTGGCCCTTTGCTCGTACACCCTCACCCTCTGCCCAATTACTCAACAGCTGCTCAAGAATGGATGCCTACAACCGTGCCAATGTGTGCCCAATCAAATAGTGCGGTAATTCCCAGGCTCTGTAGGATCACCTGTTTTGAAGATAGGCACAATAGTAGACAATCTCCAAGTCTCAGATAGCCCCTCACACATGGCACAATTGAACACTGCAAGAACCTCTAACAACATATCTCTAGCATGTGTAAAGTGCTCTGTTACTAGACCATCATGATCATATGCCCAGTTGGTCCTCATCCTGTCAATGGCTCTCTTTATCATCTCAATGGTAAAGAAGGTGCTAGTAGGTGGGCATGGCTCTGTAGGATCTGGAAGGGGGTCCTGTCCATGAACCGTATATAACAATGAGGCATACTGGCCCCACACATCAGGAGAAGTAATCACCGAGGGAGGGGAGTGCTCATGAAAGAATCGCCATGCCTCTCCTGAGTCTCTGCTCAAGAACACCCGATACAAGTCTCGCTCCATGTGGGCCAAGTAAGCTCGTTTCTTTCGTCGCACAAGGCGTCGGAAAGCAATCCAAGATTGTCTATAAGTGATGACTCCTAAAAGAAGATCCCTCTCAAGCTGGGCTCTCATCTCTCTGCACTCCTCATCATACCGACTATTCTGGGGCAAGCTCCCAGAATATAGCCTCCGACCCGGCCGAGTGTGCGGGTATGCCTCTGATGCTGCACCATGCAGTGTCTCAGTCAGTAAAGTGGTGCACTCCTCCATTGAGAGGCCAGGACCAGCTATGCATAGACGGCTATAGATCTCCTCTATATAAATTGAGTCAATCTCTGGTGTAAATGTATAACGGGTATGTGACCTACCTCCTAATGTCTGGGTTGTACTATACTGAAATGAAACAGAAAATGTCAAAATTGCATGATCCACTGCTACGCCCACTGGTTTGGCTCCCACTATGAAATCCTAAATACAAAGAATAAAACTCGGTTGTGCCATAACATAGTCCACTGTACTGGCCCCGTGTCTATGTGAAAAGCATGTGAAACCGGTTGCTCCAGGAAATCGTTGTAAACCATCAAGTATGGCTAACCCATGTGCAGTCGTCATCTCCGTGAGGTATCTCCCAAACTCAATCTGCTCTCTGTCATGTGAGGATTTGTCAAGCCCTAACTCACCCACATCCAGCTCTCTAAGCATCTCATCTGAAGTGTCGTAGAAGACTGTGTGAGAGTTGCCCGTTCGGGCATTGAAGTCCCCTAGGAGGATGATATCACCATCCCTAGAAAACTCCCATATATCATCTAGTATAGAGAAAGGCGATTGTCCTCTGGATGCAGCATATATTGACGTACTGGGGGGGGGGGGGGGGGGGAGTAACATATGGCAATGTATAGAGATCGGCATGTGTCAGTTCTCAGCCTCACCCACATGTATCTAGCATGATCATCTCTCCGTACAATATGTAGTAGTGGCTGTAACTCCTCCCTAAATAGCACTGCTACTCCTCCTGAACCTCTACTCGCATGCTCAGATCTCGCGACTGTCCTGTGGGCTGTCTCCCATCTGTATCCCACCACATGTGGCATAAGCTCTCCGGGGGCCTGATGAGTCTCTGAGAAGAAAACAATGTCCCTCTCTCTGAAATTGTCCTCAAAGGCACCAACGTCCAACCTCATAGATCCATTACAATTCCAAGTAGCCATCTTCAGTGTGGTCCCATAGGTCTCACACCGTCATGTAGAGCGCCGCTCTACAATCACCACCCGACCATCTTTGTAAAAGGCCATCTTTCCCTTCTCCCTTGCCATCGTAATCTCTGGCAATATGTCTCTTATAGGGGCAAGCTGTGAAAGAGAGAGACCATCACCGAGAAAAATACCTATCTTCTTGAGAGTAGGCTTCTTTCTCAAGAATTCCTTCTTCTCTTCCAAGAAGGGGAAGCGTAGTATGAGAGCTCTCCCTTTCACTCTTCTTGCCCACTCTCCATGCCTTTGTGTGTGAAGGCTTGTCCACCCCCATCATGGATGTGAGGCTTGTGACGTCTTTTTCCACATTGTTTATGTCCTTGAGGCCGGTTACCCTCACATGCAGGGCCCGCATCCTCCTTCTTTGTTCCTCTTTGAGGGTCATGTTAATAGAGTGGGTGTACAAGGAGCTTCCTTACCTTTACCTTTCTTGGCAACCTCAATCCATTTTTCGGCCTCCTCTACTTTCTTTTGTGTTGCGGAAATGACCGCAGCCCATGACTTCTTTCCCTCACCTTCCTTGATAACCCGTATTTCTTCTCTCATGGTATTCAATTCTTTCATCATGCATGGCTGAATTTCGCCTTCTTCGAGCTGCCAACTTTTTGCTTGTAGATTTCAGATGATGGAATCTTGGATGACCACTTTCTCCTCGAGCGAAGCGATCCTCCTACACATGCCATCTCTTTCTTCGGTCCATCTTTGAAGAATAGTGCTCCTCTCCTTCCTCCACTCTTCAACTTCGTTTCTCCATTCTCTCATTTCCTTCTGTATTGCCGACATCCTTTTCCCTGTCCGCATGAAAGAGGCTTTGTGGGCGGTCGGCGAGGGATGAGTCTTCTTACACGTGGAAGAAGCCGTTGGCAATTCTTCAACACTTCCCATATTGAGAGAGAGAAGAAGAAGAAGAAGAGTCTAAAACAACAAAAAAATGTAAGAAACCCTAAAAAACAGCAACAAACACTTGTGAAACCTTTAAAAACAACAAAACACAAATTTGAACCCTAAAAATTAGTAAAACACAGTGGCGAAACCCTCAAAAACAACAAGAAACAGTGACGAAACCCTAAAAAACAGCACAAAAACAGTTTCGAAACCCTACAAACAATAAAAAAAAATAGTGACGAAACCCTAAAACGAGCCAAAAGGCAATTTCGAAACCCTAAAAACCAGCAAAGAAGAAGTGGCAAAACCCTAAAAACAGTGAGAGACCCATGTGTGTGTGTGTGTGTGTGTGTGAGAGAGAGAGAGAGAGAGTATATATACGTCTCTAAAAGGCCAACGTGATAACTGCATCTTACCTCGATGGTAGTGGCTAGTGGGGATTGTTTCCCGCAGGATGGCTGCTGGGAGTCTCTCGAGCTGCAAGAGAAAGAACCCAAAACATCTCTGACTCTCAAATTGTATTACTCTCTTTGGGGCCCAAAGCCCTCCCGAAACAAGCTCCCCTGAATATCATAATACACCATCCATCTGCAAATGTAATGCTCCTCTGCCCGTGCAGCATGGCTCCCTCTCACAAAGGGGTGAGTTGATTTGCTTGTGAAACAGGTGTTCCCTTGGAGAATCGCATCTTTTCAGCGTGGTAAAGTAATACTCCAGCTTGAGTTGCCGGCCTTCAATTCAATGCTTGTTGCTTTGGCTATGTCGACAACAGTAAGCCTTTGGATCGTTATCTTTAAACTTTGCTGATCATTGTAAATTCCATGTTATTCCTTGTCCAATTCCACCTCTCAAGCCTCTAGCATCCTCCCACGACAATAAATGTGCACTTTGAGCTCTTCCTCAACTCTTCTGCTTGATAGCACTTCTTGGAATAATGTTACCCTTTGATAGATTCAGTTCCCTTCATGGATAATTTCTGTCAGTTGTTGTAACCATATGAAGGCATGTTAGATCCCATCTCCATTATCTTAACCCACATGGGGTAATCTCCTCCTTGGCTAGTAACGATGATTTCCTAAATTCACAAAGAAATTTGCAACATTGGCTTCCTAAGGCAAGGGCTTTTGTTGGAACAGCGGTGGTAGTGACAGAAACATTTCAATGCTGCATTATCCAAAGCCACAATGGTTGCAGTTAAAGGTTTCAGACAGCTTCTAAAGAACTAAGAAAGGGGCGGGAAACAGCAAAAAAGACTGAAAACAGAGTCTTTAACAATACTTTATTAGGGCTCGCTTCACCAAAATGGGCTAATTATATTAGACAACAGTTATCGAAATGTGTGTGTGAAAAAAAAGCCAGTAATCAGCTGCTGAAGTTGCAATCTTAAATGAAATTTCCCAAGAAGCAAAATTTAACCTGAGAAGCCAAAGAAATGCCTTCAAGCATCTCATGAACATGTCCAACTATAATTAAAAAGATGTTTATTAAAAAAGTTTCACCTACCAAACAAAAACTTGGATCAAGTTCACCAAAGATTTAAGCATGCTTGCACATAGTTATGTATAGCCAAGGAAATCTACCTTTGTAAACTTTTTCAAAATTGCTTAAAGGCCGTCTGAAAGAGACACACTGCTGTCTAATTAATCCAATGCTTTCTGTTTGGTAGTCAAACATCAAAGAATACGGCACATTGCTCAGCTTCCATAATGAGAAATACTCCCTGCACAGGTCCCTCCAGTGCATGAGGCGCTCCATTTTATCATTCTCCACATTCTGAAAAACCAGAACAACGGTCAAAGAAAGTGAAGAACAAATTGCAGCATGAAAATCTCTTATCAACCAGAAGGTGAGAAGGCCTACTTCTGTATTTATTACTGCTAAGACTTCCCTTTGTAATCCTTCTCTTGTCAGTAATCCAAAATCAGTCTCAGAGATGCTCCTTTTGTACTTTTGTAATACTTTACATAGAGAGTGTTGTTGGTAAACCCCAGACTGCAAGAGTCTTGAAATAAACATGCTGGAAATTGGAAGCTGCAACTCAGTCTGGTCCACCAAGAGGAACCACAGCCCCAACATCAGAAGCCGCATACACAGAACATAAAACTCACCATGAAAAAGTTGAACGCCACATAATCATACAATACAACAGATCTGAAAAGCTTACCTTGGAGCCTGTGTTAAGACTCTCAAGGAAAAGGATAAGTTCCTCCCAATCATCACCAGGCCATTGGAAAAGTTGATCTTGCAGCTCCGCGTCCAAAAGTTCACATGATTCTATAAGTTCTTCCCTAATGTAAAGGCCTAACTCTCCGTTAGATTGCAATTAACAATATAAGAAACACAAACTTGCCCCTATAAAAACATTCTCTAAGCAAAAAAAATCATGTGAAACCTTAGTGAACTCCAAAAACTTCAGAACCTTGTCTACAAACCAGTTCTTCTCCAGAGCATTGGAAAACCTCTGACTGACATTTCGGCCACAACAGCAACAAGCATAAGCACCGTTGCCATTGTACAGCCATCAACAGATTCGGTCTGACCAAGTCACAAATCGAAACTTTCTTGAGATGCGGTATACTGAAGAATCCAAAAAAGAGTGGTTTATCCGGACATAGGGCAGACCCAACTGTAATATATGATCCTATCTATATGAATAATCCAGCCAGGTGCAATTCTGTGCAAACTGCAGGCCAGGACAGGAGACAGTATCCCCTAGTTCTCAGACGGTTGGTAAGTCACAAGCAGCAGGTCACATCTGGTAATCAGTGGCAGGCTGTTGATTGAGTTCATGATTTGTACAACACAAAGCTCAAGATATCTGCTGTTGGGTTTCAAGCCCTGTGTCTAACCTCTATAGGAATCTGCCCTGTCTAGCCTATCACCGAGGAGAATCACACCATCCATATGACAATTGCAAGCAAATGGAGAGACCCTCTTATCTCCATGAATTCCGAATGATCATGCATAAGGACTCCGTCCCTCATGAGATCATCACGGCTGAACTTGCAGCTACCCTGATTCACGTAGAGAAGCTAACCAGAAGAAGTGATAGTTCATGTTCACTGCCCGTTAGTGAATCTTTTGAAGTATCACTTTTATATAACTAAAACTCATGTACAAACATAAAAGAGTTCAGCAAATATCAGAAATTTGCAGGTTTTAGGTCGTTGTGGCTTCTTCATGATGTTTGATGCAATTTTCTGCCCTTGTTTAGCCTTCTTTGTGTGTAGTCGGGCCATGGCAACCTACTGTTCGCAGCAATTTTTCACATAGTGACGAAAAGATTCAAAATTTGATGTCTTCAAAACTTTTCTTTTAGAAATTTCAAGAAAAAATGTTTTCAAAATTTAATGTCTTCAAAACTTTTCTTTTAGAAATTTCAAGAAAAAATGTTTTCAAAATTTGATGTCTTCAAAACTTTTCTTTTAGAAATTTCAAGAAAAAATTGGTGGCTTGAAAGCCAAGATAGTCTCTTACTGGAGGGTATAGGATATGGAAACTTGGTGTAGAGTAAGTTGTGAAGGCTTACATGTTTTGTGGCATATACACACTTTGAAATTGTGGTTTTAAAGAATCGATTGGTGAAGGGGGAAGCTATTTTCCTCAAGTACATTGGTTGGCGTGTGTAGTGATTCCATGCTAGGGCAGGTGCTTCCTAGTTTCCATGGTGGTCTTTTGGGTGGGCATGTATTTGAAAATTCCCAAGGAGTCGCTTGTATTTGCATTGTGGTGTTGTCAGAGTTATTTTGATAAAGTTTGTGGTGCTATATTTGCATCTTGAGCACTATTGGAAGACATTGCTATTTAGGTGTCCATTGGTCTTATTTGCCCAACAATGTTTTGGTGCCCGCCAACGAGGAGTTGCTTCAAGTTACCTTCAATTTACAAGTTTTGGGAGCCATGTCGATTAGTTTTCTAGAGTTTCATGAAAATTAAAATGAGAGTGCTAAAGGTTTCATTGAGGAAATGGAGTTTGCTTGCCTTCATGCTAACAAGCAAAACCCAGCATTGGTACTACAAATCTTCTACTTCTGTTTGAAGGGAGATGCTAGAGAATAGTTGGAAGACTATAGATGTCATCTTGGTCTGAGCTTCATAGCTTCAATACGGATAGACTACCACCCTTTCAGTATTGCTGAAATGCGCCATCTCTTCATCTGTGTCAACTTCACGCTCAATGGGAAAGATCTCGGCAGAGATTTAGGATCACATGATCGCCAACCCTCATGTAACCTCACAGAACTACTAGCACAAGATCTCTAAGCTTTACAGGTGGGAGTCAAGGCTCCCACCTACAGTAGCTATCAATCCTCTTCCACCACCAACCATTTCCAGATTCACTTTGAGTACCTCGAAAAGCACCAAGGTGGTGTTTGATTCTTCCGCATCTCTCGAACTCTTATCATTTTCAGAGAGACATGCTACACTATACCTCAGGTCTCTTTACCCTCTATCCCCTCACACAAAGCACATGTTTCTATTTTTGCACTTGTGACATGCACTACTACGTCCTCTCACACTGTTGCACCTACTTCTCCATCTTTGGAACGCAAAAATGTCATCACCTTATCCCAACTGACAAACGCTTCACACAATCACGATTTACTCCACCTCTGCTACTTCATCCACCTCAACTAAACTATTTCACACATCGTTGCCAACCCACTTACAGTACCCACTTCCACTTGGCCTTCCTTCACTCCGGCTACTATCTCTCCTAACACCAATCCATTCGTTTCTCTTCTGTTTAGTTATGTTGCACAACCTACTTCTAGCCATGGTGTTCCATCCATAGAGTCTTTACCTATCCTATATAGAGGCCAATGATGTGATTTTCCAACAAAGCAAGACGTGCAATTGCGACGAGTGACACGCAGACGATTTTGTCAATTGGATCCACCAACAGATTCAGCCATAGTCAAGTAGTCACTGAGGAGATGCGCTAGAGACTTGAGCGCCCGCTCCTAAAGGTAGCTGCCCAATGAGGATGGTTTGAGTCCTAATTTCTTCTTGGAATATTCGGAGCTGCTTGGCCTTGACCTTTGCAGTGCACAAGAAACGGAAATGCCAAAAACGAAAACAGAAAAACCAGAGTTTCAAAGTTTCAATCGAGGTCGAAAAGGTCAAGATACAGTATTTCTTTTAATTACAAAATTAACTTAGTGTACAACTTTTATATTATAGGACTTGAACATACACGAAGCCACCCAAAATACCTACAAGACATAATAAGTGTCTTCAAAAGCCATAAAAGTCACTCTCAAGTACTCGTTAAACCTTGGTGAGAGAAAAATGAAATGAAATGAAATGTTATATGAAACGTCTCTAAAAGGCCAAAATAACCTATGAGAACCCCAAAAGTTACATCTCTGGAGAATCTTATAAAATATCTAGAAAAACAAAACTAAAAAAATCAAGATAGAACTATAGGGCACTATGAGGGGGGTGACTTCCTAGGAGCTCTCTAGCAAAAAAACAAAGATACAATCTCATGAGAAATCAAGAGGGTATAAAACATCATCGTCGTCGTCAGCGTCCTAGGATGTCCAGCCTCTAACATCGATCACTGTCGAATCTCGTCAATGTCCTCCATGGTAAGTACAATAACTTCATGTCTCCTGTGATGTAGTTAAGTAGTCCTGATCTTCTGTTGTAATCTCCATCGATGTCGTGATGCTCCTCATAGTCGTGCGCGTTTGGATCTCTCGATCTCAAGGGCTCAATCAATCAATGTACCTCTGGTACAAGTGAACTCTAAAATCTGTTGTGGTGGCAGCTCTTATGGCTACATGGTAGCTAGTCTGAAGAAGTCAGTGGTCTGTCTTTGGGACTCTCTCTGTCACAAGACGGGCACCACGTGCCAATAGAAAAGAACAGACTAAACAGACTTTTAGCACTTCAATAACAATTGAACTGAGAGAGAGAGAGAGAGAGAGAGACGACACGCGACACAGAGTGGCGGAATTCCACCCCAAAGTGTATTGGCCCCAAACCTTGGCACCCCTTTCGGTATTTCTTTATATTGCATCAACACAGTACAAGCCGGTACTCCAGACTCTGCACCTTCTCCACGAAGCATGCCAAAGAATGAGCCCATGGCCTCATATTTAAAGGCCCTAGGCCCCAAAAGCAATTTACATGAAAAGCCTTCAAACTCAAAAGCTTCTAGTCCAAAAGCAATGCCAAAAAACTACCAGTGCGATTCGCGAAAATCAGGACAATTGCCACGTCAACAACACAAATCGCAAAAATCTGTACGGCCTACCACGTCAACACTGTCAGCGTAATATCCGGAGCCTCCGTTCGGCTGCCACGTCCTCAGTTGATGCGCAATCCTTTGTGCGTGTGTGTGTGTGTGTGTGTGGGTCTTGCTTTATTTTAATTCCTTTATGTCATTGGGGCCCCATCGGACGGTGTCCCCATAAGTTGGTAGGACTTCTTCTTCTGTTACTTGTTCTTCTTAGAATTTAGGCCCCTCAGCTAGGATCTGCAAGTTGACTCCATTCTTCAGGGCTTTGACACGTCAACACTTTGTGACATCCCCCCTTCTTGAAAGAAAGTAATCGTCCGCGATTACAGCATATCTGCAAAACAACTCAAGTTAGCTCAAAAATTTCCGAGGGACAATCAGTTTGCTCTTTTTTTTTTTGTTAAGGAGTTGGCTTCTCCTTTCGTCCAGTTCAGAACTCTTGATATGCTGGCGTAGTGAAATTAGCCATCACACCCAGATTGCAATGATCTTCCACGGGTGTCTTGATGCACTAAAATTACATACCCAGGCAGTCTCATCCAATTAGAAACATTCAGCAAATGGCACATCATAATGCAACAAAATTGCTTACATATGCATGTTACAACACATAGAAACGTAAAGTCGCCGATGAACACTCCCCCCGCAAATAACCATCCGGGTCCGGGCCATATGTGTTGTTCAACGACTCCCTTATCACTCCTCCCACAAATAATCTAAAAAGGTCCAAGCCATGAGATATAGAGGCCTTTTGTCACGATTGTGACTATGTTAACAGCATTACATCTACTCCTAGTTGCAGATACGCAAAGTGCCATGCCAAGGAAGACCGCTACGCTTGGATAGTCACACCCCTTCGCCCAAGAGACGTGCCTCTTCGCAAAAAGCCACACTCCTTCGACGACTGGTCACACCCCTTCGCTCTACGGCTGCAACTCTTCGCCCAATGGTTGCAACTCTTCCCCGAAAGGATGTGTCTTTACGTCTAAAGTCATGTCTCTTCACCAGGAGACATGTCTTTTCATTTGTGTCTCTTCGTCTCCTATATAAGGAGCCTATTATACTCAGTTTTCATTCAGTCATTCACTCCATCAATCAACAATCAACACAGAGTCTTCTGAGTCTTGTTTCTGAGTACAGTTCAAGTTTGTTAAGTCTTAATCATGAGTTTAAGTACTTAATTAAGGATTAGTACCTAGAATCCTTACAGTGATATCAGAGCAATTTTTTTTCTCGAAACCCGAAGGTTGTGAGCCTCTCACCCTCGCCGCTACCCTCTCCCGCCCTTCCCGGAGTTGCATGGAAGCAAAAGAAAGATGGATTGCAGATTGCGATGCCGGTGTTTAACCCCCTGATGTAACCCTCTCCCGCAACCTCATCCAGACACACATGCACCCTTTGGTGGCTGATTTGCGAGCAACTGCTTACCCCGGCTGAGATGGAGTGGTGGCCGCAGATTCCCCATTGCATGCTCCCGTGCCCTTAGGTGTCGACCCAAGCTGGCTGAATCGCTGGGTTGCATTTCGCTGGAGACTACTCGCATCGCATCTTCTCCCAAGCGTTGCAATCTTCAAGCGGCAGCTAGATTCTCCAAGCCTTGGAATCTCCAAGCGCCAGCAATTCATCAAGCAGCAAATAATTCTACGGAAGGCAAGGCAGCAACGTAACATTTTTTATTAAATCAACCAGCACTGGAGTTTTTAAGTGGCCACCCATTAATTTATAGTTGGCTGGTCACCCAATAGTTGCAAGTGGGCACCCTCTTGGTACCAAACGTTTTAAAAAAAAACGTCAGCCAGCCAGCCTTTAACAAAAGCGTACAAACCAACCAGTGCTTGCATAAAAAGAAGGCAACGTAAGAAAAATTCAGCACCCCCACGAATTCAGCCAGCATAAGCTTTTGGGGCAACAGCGAATCAGGAAAACAAAACCCAGCATGGATACAATAGATTTGAAAGTCCCATTACCCCGGATATTGGTAATCACCCACCCTTAGCCCACAACATGGTTTCGCTACCCCCTTGGTGCCTGGTTTGCAAATGAGCACAGCCCAACAATGGTTCAACACACTCTCTTCTCCTATTGTTACATAATCGGCGATGGAGACAAGATGGCGACGACAATATATTAGCGAAGATCCGATAGCAGTTTTCAAAAAGGAGATGGCAGCAATTTCATCAAGCCTCGCATCGATTCACACTCACTTGGATCAGATGCAAATGCAAACCTCTTCTCGGAGTCAACCAACAACTTCTCGGACAATAGATGCATCTTCTTCCGACGCTTCAGTGGTCGACCAGAAAGAACCACTTAAACCTAAGCCTTCAGAACCGAAATTTTCTCACCCAAAGCATGGTTTCTCAGAGACAACTAGACGCAAAGTACCTTCATGCGAGCAGCAAAAGTCTCAGCATGAATATTCTTGGAAATGCTACAATTCTAAGCAACCAACTTCTTATCGGAATTGGCAACAGAAGCAGCAATATGAAGCTTCCAATGGATCATCAGCAATATCAAGATGGGCTTACCTAGTGGCACATATATCTGACCCTAGTCGAGTACTCGATCGTGAATGCCGCGACGCTGGACAAGTTCCCCCTCGCGAGCCATGCCCTACATTTAAGTCTTTCTTATCTGATGGTGGTCAAGTCGAAGATTTATTGATCCTTTCCTTGTACAAGAGGATCCTTCAGAGGTATAAGAGACGACAACTCCCTCAACCTCCCCCTTCTCAATTGGAAGCCTTAATACCCGCTGAGAAAGCTGAAGATTCAGAAGGTTACAATTCTTGTCTGACAACGGACAAGCACATAAACCTCTCTATGGTCGTGATCCAGGCAAAAAAAGTCACCTCATCACCGCCCTTGCAGAATACAATCTTTGTTTCTGAACAGATACCAAATGCAGTGGTGAATGATAATTTTTCAAACTTGAAGACTCCAATCTTTGCCATCAACGGTGCAAAGGATAAAGCAGATACAGATTCTTACAACACGACTTCAGTCGCTGCAATTGAATCTTTGGAAATAATTTGTTCCACAAATAAATCTTTACAGATGGATATACCTTTAAACACTACTCTGTCTCAGTCTATGACATCCCTTCACGAGGATTTTACTGTTCCGGATAAACCAATGGAATACCTTACAGATTTCCAACCAGTGGTTATCACTCAACAGAAAACTCAAATCAGTTTACCAATAATTTCACTCGAAGCAGATACAGATTCAATCTTTTCTTGGACAAAGCTCGAAGTTACAAATAACTTTGACAAAGGTACTTATCAAGTTGCAGATATCATCAGTTTTCAGTTTGGCAAAATAGTCATGGTCAATAACAGTGCCATGAGATGGGACTTAGTCACACCCCTTCACTCTATGGGTGTGACTCTTCGCCCAATGGTTGCAGCTCATCGCCGATAAGATGTGTCTTTACGTCTAAAGTCATGTCTCTTCACCAGGAGACATGTCTTTTCATTTGTGTCTCTTCGTCTCCTATATAAGGAGCCTATTGTACTCAATTTTCATTCAGTCATTCACTCAATCAATCAATCAACACAGAGTCTTCTGAGTCTTGTTTCTAAATACAGTTCAAGTTTCTTAAGTCTTAATCATGAGTTTAAGTACTTAATTAAGGATTAGTACATAGAATCCTTACACCTTTTACAACCAAACGCCCCCCAAACCGCAGCCTGCGTCTTTTGGAGGTGCTGAGAGTAAGAACTGTTCAAACTTCTTAATACTCCCCCCGTAAATAACCATCCAGGTCCGGGCCGTGAGTAAAAACAACACTTTTCAATCATTCAATACTCCCCCCGCAAATAACCACAAGGGTCCGGGCAATGAGTATGAATGAGCAAGCATTCTCAAACATCATTTGTCACTACTCCACCCGGGAGTAAAATCACCAATCAATGAAACTAGTATTAAAACCAAAGTCAAACATTTCAAATCCGCACCAAAACATGTTCAAAACAGATACCATCCATTTCAAACAAATTCCAAACAGGATCACCAAACAAGTTCTCAAACAGATTTCAAAGTCGACTGACTTTCCATCCTGAAACCTGCACCAAAAATTAGGGTTAGGTTCATTCCATAAGGTCGTAGCCGAGCACAGCATGGTCCATCAGCTCTTGGACAGACAGTGTTTCTTTGGCGGCGATGGTAGTCCCAAGATAGCAATCGCATTGGACCTCCAAGGTCATCTGCTAGTGAAGAGACACCTGGTGAGAGATGTCCAAAAACTTCAAGTCGTATTTTGCCAGGGTTTTCATGGCAAGCATGATACCCCACTCTGCCAAAAGTTGCACTCCGAAGGAAGATGTCAGAAACCATATAATTTCAGGCAAAAATTTTCTTGAAAGCTTGCCAAGTCCTTGGAGTGTACGGCTTGGTAGCTATAGACATCAACATCTGCATGGCACAGCTTCTGAGAAAAACAGTGACTCAAAACAAATCTTGGATCCTTCTCTTGTAAGTGATCTTTATGGCTTATGCCCTGTAAGACATGAGCAGTGAAGACAGGATGTGCGATGAAGTAAGGGTGGGAGTGACTAATAAGTCCGGGGTCCGACCCAAAGATACTTCAAATAAAATTCCAGTAGTCTCTGGTTTGCTATGTCTGCTCTTTGGAAGGACCGGTATGCTTTCAGAAAAGCACACGCCTGATGCTCTGATACCACTGTCACAAGACGAGCACCACGTGCCAATAGAAAAGAACAGACTGAACAGACTTTTAGCACTTCAATAACAACTGAACTGAGAGAGAGAGAAGAAGAAGAAGAGAGAGAGAGAGAGAGAGACGACACTACGACATGCTTAAAGATCTAGCCGACAAGGAGTTGAACTCAAGACCTGTTATTCAAGAGGGAAATGGCATAACCAATCTACCACACTTGGGTGATAGAAAGGTTATACCATTTTCCTCTTTTTATTAGCGTGCACACACACACCCGAGAAGAAGAGAGTTTTAACGTCATAGGAAACTATCCCAAGAGACCTTAAAGATCTAGCCAACGAGGAGTTGAACTCAAGACCTATTATTCAAGAGGGAAATGGCATAACGAGTCCACCACACTTGGGTGATAGAAAGGTTATACCATTTTCCTCTTTTTATTAGCGCGCACACACACACCCGAGAAGAAGAGAGTTTTAACGTCATAGGAAACTATCCCAAGAGACCTTAAAGATAGGGAAGATGCATCCAATGAGTACTGGAAGGGGGGGAATCTGTCCATACTAAAACCCTGTAACTGAAACCAGGATGTCATTTGTGCATACCAACAAGATGTATCTCCCTGTGATGCTAGCTGACATGAGGACTCCAAGGCTAGTCGGACACATATGTCCCTGAGGAGGTCCAAGATACTATGTAAAAAGGAGAGTGAGCTAGTAAGTGCCTCTACCACCAATGGAGGGGCTAGCTCTGCGCGAATAATCTCATGTGGTATTGAAGCTTAGGCTCAATCATCCGAGATATCATAGAAACCAATGGCCTTTCCATATATCTCCATCCCACGATGCTACGGGATAAGGTCCCCATATCAAGCTTTGCAAAAATCCACAAAGGGACAATAAATCCTCCTCCCATGTGATCTGCCCTCCAAAATAATAGCTCTGAGTGTCAATATATGGTCCAAAATAGAAAACTCCCTCTTGAAACCCACTTGTCCTGACGCTCGTATGCCCTCTCTTTGCCCATCTACTCGATTGCTGCTCAAGAATGGATGCATACATCCTAGCCAATGTCTCCAATCATGATAGTGTGATAATTCCCATGCTCCAAAGGATCTCCTGCCTTGAAGATAGGCACAATAGTATAGTGGATATATTCCATGTATCCAGGAGACCCTCACACATGGCGCGGTTGAACATCACTACTAAAAGATTTGCAAGCATATATGTGGCATGTACAAAGTGCTCTGGCACCACGCCATCATAGTCATATGCCCTCCCATTCCTCATTTTGTCAATAGCTTTCCTTACCATCTCCGTAGAAAAGGTGGCTGTCTCGAGACTATGCACAGAGATGTTGCATAGTCACCCCAAGTCTCATTGGAGGTGATTGTTACCATGTATGTTATGGTGATATGTGTGAACACAGTTAGGACCGCCGGGCCACTTTTTCCCTCCCTAGGAGCCCTAGGAGGTTTTCCTCCCGTGCATTGTATATACGCCTATCACTCTAGGGCTATCTTCTCTCTTCTATTTTGCGCACTAAGCAATATACTCTCTATTGTGTGCCTTGAGCTTCTTCATCTTCTCCAAGCTGTGTGTGTGTCCTTGCAACCATAATTCCAACAATTGGTAACACTGCATGACACATCCTCCTGGTACTATCGCCAACACCCCTCTACTCACGTTCTCAGATTTCTGCAAGCTTTGGAGAGTGTAAGCAGGTTGACTAATACTTCGGGATCAGATTTTTAATTCAAGCTCATTTCAGCCTCCGTTTCCAATCCAAGCAGTACTATGCAGACAATTTCATCCTTTTGTGCAAAATTTCTATCAGTGTAATTTTTTGCAGAAAAGGTCTTTCTCAATATCTGGGTGAGCTCCTCTAGGTGGCATGAGTATCCACGCCTACTCCTACACCTGCACAATCATCTGTAAATTTCATCTGTGTAAACACCCTCAGCCTCCGGAATGAAGGTGTAGGAGTAGGCGTAGATACTCATGCCACCTGAGCTTGCTGAACTATAAAGAGCGAGTCAATGTGAGGAGCGCATGGTCCACTCCTATACCAGCAGGCCAACTGTAAAGTCCTGAATAAAAGGTATAAAGCTGGGCTGAGTCTGACATAGTCAATTGTGCTGGCCCCATGTCTATGCGGAAAACAAGTGAAACCATCGGCTGTTGGGAATCTTTGTAAGCCATTAAGTATAGCCAACCCATGTGCAGTCCCCATATCTATCAAGTATCTTCCATACTCTATGTGTTCCTCATCTTGGAAACATCTAGCCAATCCCATGTCACGGACATCTAGCTCTCTCAACATTTCATCTATAGTGTCATAGAATATTGTATGGGAGTGGCCCGTCCTGGCATTGAAGTCCCCCAGAAGGATGATGTCTCCTTCCCTAGACGTCGCATAGACTGAAGTACTAGGAGCAAAAGAACATATAGCAATATATAAGCATTTGCCAGTCTCTGCCCTCAATCTCACCCACATGTATCTAGCTTGCTCATCTGTTTGAACGATGTGTAAGAGTGGCTGTAGCTCCTCCTTGAATAAAATGCTACCCCCCCATGACCCTCAACCTAAAGAGCAGTACACACAGTGCAAAGTCCACATGCAAAGAAACGCAGTCACATAAAAATGATATGCATGCCAAAAGATAATTGACTGCGAAATGAAAGGCGACACGTAGATTTTACATCCCACCCCAAAAAAAGGCCAGAAACACCGGAGGTCTGTTTCTTCACACAAGAAACGCCGTTTCTTGTTGACATGAGCGAGGAGTCGTCGTTGGTGGGCAACCGGCAACCCAAGTACAGTGCTCCAATTTCCGGTAGACCAAGTGTGGGGCTAGTCCTGGTCTTGGACAGGTCCAAGTCACCGACTACTGCAGATGAGCACTTAGACAGAAGACAATTGAGTGATAGCCAGGTCATCAACCTACCTAGACGATCCTCCACCATAGTAGCCTATGTGCTGATTTTATCTTATTGATCCTTTGCTCTTGTATATTTTTTGGACGAGTTGTCAATTTCAAGATCAGTATGTATGTATTGATCCAGAGTCAACAGTCAGTCACACAGTCTCACAGCACGCTACGCGGATTGCTGAGCCTCTACACCCCCATTGTATCCTCTTGGTCCTTGATCTGGAGCTGAGAGTGCTGTCAGCCAGTTCTTGTAGCCGACACATTGAGTTGAGGAGTTCAGCAGAGCTTTCAATACCAGAGTTTCGTGTTTACCAGTTATGTTTCTATTTATGGTCATCTAGTAGTAATCCTTCGCTAGTGTGGTTTGAGTGAGACTTCATGCATGCTCCACTAAGAGGCACCCACACACATAGCACACACAACATGACACACTTTTCCTTCTTCCACGATTCTATTGCCTAACTTTGCAAGGAGTGGAGATACCAAGTCTCATCAACCGGCTCAAAAGCTTGTGCATCAACATAGTTGCCACGGAGTTTCGAAACGTTTCGTTTGAAACGAGTTTCAGAAGTTTCGAAACGGTTTCATCCGAGAAAGAAACGCCAAAACAGAAGTTTCATGCAAACTAAAGAAATGTACGTAAGTTTAAGTGGTAATCTGTCATGAAAAAGACATGAAAGAGAGGGAGAATAGGACTAACTTTCATCATTAGAAGCAAGATAGAAGCTACATTCATGACATTGAGGATTTCATGACCGAAACAAAGAACAAGAGGCTTCAAGGTTTACATGTAATATGAGCCTTGACTTTACCTTTGAAACGTCCAAACTCATACAAAAACGTTTTTGAAACGTTTTGTAAGTTTCATGAGTGAAGAAACGCATTTCTTGGCAACACTGTGCATCAAGCAGACCTACATTGAGTTGAGGCTATTGTAGAAGAATAGACAAAGTGAAGCCACTTCTAGAAGAATATAGTCAAATAGAGACTGCACTTAAAGAAGACCCACTACCTTCTCTTGCCAATGATTACACCCTACTAGGTTGAAGAACGACAAAGGGTCTGGATTTACCAAGGGAAACATAGCATTGGCAACCATTGCATCAAGCGAGAGGAAATGTCTCCATTAGAGTAAGGATAACCATAATAAAATATCACATCACCATCAAAATGAAGTGAACCATCAAAGTGTGGACATTGACCCCTAGATGACTGGGAACAGAGGTCCAACCCACTGCCAGCCTACAGACTGATCAAATACATGGCTCAACAACTCGAAACAGGTACATGACACATCTACCTCTAACATGGCCACACAACAGTCCTCACTCCCTAATCTGCTCTTGAGAGATATCCGAGCCACCACCGGACAAGGGGGGAAACTCTAGCACTACCCTAGGCCACAAGGCCACTTTCCTACAGCCAGTAGGAACATCTTTCCAACTCTAGTCCAAGTGGGCCGCCTAGCATCCCAGGTGAACTGTCCAAGTACCCAAGTAAAAAATACAAATATCCAAGTTAAGGGTCCGACTTCCAAGTGCCCAAGCCATTCATGTCCTAAAGCATTCAGTGTATCAACATACAAGAGGTGGATACACACCCCCCACCCCCTAAATCTTTTAATTACATCAGCATGTGCACTAAGAGAGAGAGAGTCCCTGGCATCTGGGGGAAGATAAGCGTCCACTGCAAAATTCACATATTTGATGGCAAATAATGCTACAGTAACCATGTATATTAACTTCAACTAGCATTACAACAGTCTATGCATGGCATTTTGAGAGAAGAAATTTAATTGATTGAATAACCTCTATTCTCTCTGGTAAGGAACCAGCACTCCCTCAGCTAACTAATGTTTCCTTAATGCAGCAAAGCCAAAGAGTGAGCCTCACACTCACCACTTCTTGGCAGCTTTGCAAAAGCCGTGTGTCCTTTATGTAGTACCATTTACAATACATCTGGAATACTGACCTCTTTGTGGAATAGCAATTGAGATGAAATTGCCCACCCTCCATGTCCAGTTTCCAAAACCTGTCTGAAAGCAACTTAAGGTCTAGGACAATTCCCTGTAAACATTCAACACTGAAAGTCATACCCAAACTTGTCTCAGAAGTCACTTTCCGAAAAATTGTCAGCAAGGACTGTGAACCACCTCAATGGCACGAGTTTGTAATTGGAAATTCAGAGCAGCTTGACCACCTGCTCCATCAACTTGGTCAAGTTGCAAGTCATAAATGTGAATTACATTTTGAATTTTTGCCTTCATCGAAGAATAAAACTTTGTAAGTTCAACAATTTATCAGGATCTAATAAGCACTATCAGAATACACATTGTACTCGCCTCCTCTTTCTGAAATAAAATAGCTACTTTTGTAGTCTTCCTTCCTATATCCGGCTCTTGAACCCACATCATTTTCGGGATAAAACCTGCATATTAAACAGATTATCATAAGTATGAAGCTTACAGTTAGCTTGCTTGCATGCTGATAAAAGTGGCCTTTTTAGACACGACAGTCAGAAAGGGTTTTGAGGCCTAAGTACCTTCCCCCCACCCCACAGAAAAGAACACGCAAATGTATCATCTGGGCTTGACTAGTCAGGATCTACACAGGATTGAACAGAATAAACAACTACACACATGAGTTATTCAACAAATTGAGATGAGAGAAAATGCCTGAAGAGTCTCCCTTGTACAGATTAGAGTTCAGCAGGCGAGACTGGTTGTGAAGGTCCCACAACTTGAATACTCCATCTTCATGTAATGCAAAAAGCAGTGTCCTTGCTTTATATGTTTGCACCTTCAGGCTTCGAACAGAACCGGTAATTTTAGGTCTGGCCATAGCAAACCAAATGAGGCAAGTTAAAATTTGTGTCTGCTCAAAATTGTCAAAAGGAACGAATGGAGACAGGAGTACCTTGCAACTAATCCCCACAGCCTCCCTAAAATAGCATCGGAGTCTTTCAACTCAACGTAGTGTTCTGAAACAAAGAAACAACAGAAGAAAGACTTCATAGAGAAGGACATTGAAGCTTTCTTGAATATTTTCTGTTTCCCTATTCACCGTTCCGGCAAGATGACAAAGAAATTGAATCTATCCCTCAACATCTCACATACAGAAAAAGTGACCAATGTAGCTTTCATAATTACCTTTTGTTTCCACGTTAAAATTCCTGAGAAAGTAACATAAAATGGAGCCACTTCTTCCACCAACACAGACACTATCTCCTGCTCCACTTAAGGCCGTGATCTGATCAAGACGTCCCAGTTCACTGACGAGGGAAAGCTGCACGATATCTGAGCTTGCTATCGTTGAAATACTTCTGTACTTGTAGAAGGCTCTGATTCTCAGTATGTACAAAACCCCAGAGACAGTGACAGCATAAACAAAAATAATCCCTTCTTCACGAGTCACATGAACCTGACAATGAAGAACACAACTTTGCTAACATCCAGAGCAGTTTGAATGTGACAATCCTCTTAGCAGAACTTGACATAAATGGTAGTTGAAAAGACAAGATTTATTCAATAATTGAGTTGGACCTAGTGACAGCATGAATGACAAACACTCTATGTGACCACAATGTGCAACAATTCAATCATCAGAACTGCATAACTTGAGATAAAACGAACAAAACAAGACAGTGAAGGTAGAGATAGAAAAAGATGGGAGAGCGGGATGCTCTTACAACACAAGGAACCGGTGTCCCGAAACTGCCACTGTCAGCACCCCTGCTTGGGCAATCCTATATCAATTGAGAAATTAGTCCCGAAACTGCCACTGTCAGCACCCCTGCTTGGGCAATCCTATATCAATTGAGAAATTAGTACCGAAGGAAGTAAGTGCTCCTCTAGCTATTGAGTCAAACTTCTGCAGCTTGAGACCTTTACGGGCTTTCTCTATGTGTTCAACTTCAATGTGAGGCCCGTAGGGTCTTTCTATCCCAAAAGCATGGGCTGAAAGCTAGCCAAAATGTTTTAGGAGCTTTTGGCACTCACACATAACATAGTCTGTTGGCACTAAGCATAGCTTCAGCCTCTAGTAGAGGAGTGTTTCTAAGAGAGTGTGGATAATTGGGCTCTTTAGGGGCTTTCACCTTCGGGACAGTTACTTTGATTTGAGGATCCAAAGGACCCGCTAGATCCTTCCATTGTTTGAAATTGGTCTTCATGGCTCTCTCCTTCATGTGCTTGATATAACAGGGATCCCTGCTGTAAGCGATAAAATGCTTCAGAAAGTTATGAACTTCCATCTCTCTTTCCGCATTACTATTTGTACCTTGATCATTGCCATTGGTAGCTTCATCATCAGTGACTTTGACTTTGATTGATTATTGCACCTCCTCGTTGTTAGTGGTCTCTCCCCGATTCTCCTCTTGCACGTTGTTTTTGGCATCTTGAGGATTCTCCATTGTTGCTGAAAACAAGCTACCAGATCTCGATCAGATTGCCCGTAGAAGAGCAATCAGCTGTGCACTGATACCACTATAACCGGCCGGCCAACTCCCAAGGCGATGATGGACAACAAAAACAGAGTTTTCAACTATGGAGGGAATAAGCAATATGTTAAGGATATAGACATTGAGAGACTGGGAAGAAGGAGAGGCATAGTTCCCCTCCGACACAGCATTGGCCCCTCAACACGCGCCCCTTTCAGTATTTCTTTATGTCATTATAATATGTAGTTACAATAGCTCTGAGAGATGGCACCCTGCTTATGGAAGAGCAGCCCACGCGCGCGCGCGCGAGAGAGAGAGAGAGAGAGAGAGAAGCAAACCTGTGCAACTCGCTAAGTAGCCCTTTAAATAGGTTTGTGTGAATGTGTGACACAAGTGGCCAATTACTTAACTACAGATGCATGTATGTGTGATCACCTTGCTGAAAATGGCAGCTTTGGGGTCGCCATGCACCTACCATGCCAAAACTGCTACTGGTTGGGGTTGCTTGGTGCTTGCCATGCAAGAACTGCCACCTACCATGCATGCCTTGTACAAGTGCCCACTTGCCTTCAATGTGCCATGCTTGGGCCATCCGAGTGTCCGCCTGCCTTGCTAGTGCCGCGAGTTTGAGGTTCCAGTGAATTTGGCTCAGATTCCCTGCAAGCTTTGCCATTCTATGGGTCACCCTCCATGCTCTGCCAGTTTCCCTTTTCCTCAACGCCCTGCACAGACGCCTTGCACAGGTGAAGCACCTGATATTCATCAAGCAGCAGAAGCTACAACTGAAGCAGCTCCTGCAAAAATTCAGCCAACGTTTTCAACAATTGCAAATGATCAGCCCTGCAATGGCCAAAATCGGTGACAGTTCTTGAGGAAAGAGAACCTGAACCTACCTGCTGTAAGCTCCCTTAAAAAGGAAGAAAAGAAGCTTAAGGAATCTACACCATCCATATTAAAGAAAGGAGAATAGCAGTTACTTCTTCCTAACCTTCCAAGCGTTAACCATGTTGAAGAATTGGACATCTTTCAAGGGATTTCTACTCCAACATCACTTGCACCATTTGTGGCAAGAAAGATTACCTCTCTCGCCGATATTTTCACACAGACAAAGCTAGAGGAGGTGGCAGCACCACCACTACCACCAACAATCAAAGGACAACCAACAACAAAAGACAAAGAGGAGCAACTCACCATGTAGAAAATGAAGACCATCCCAAAGATCAAGAAGAATTATCCAACAATTTATTTATGAGTCTAATGATGGAGATGTTTTATAGACACATGTGAATGATGTAACTTGTGGATGATGCATCTCGACCTCTTTGCTAGATATTGCTTTTGTCACGTGCACATCTACCCTATGTGCATGTGGACAAGTTGTACCTACTTCTAGGGTTTAGGTAGCCTAGGAAGTGTTTTGGCACCTTTGTGAGTCTGTACGCAAGACGTGCATGTCCAAGCACTTAAGAGTAGTTGCATACCCTTTGATTGCACAACCCATTAGCATTAGCATCAGTACCTTACATCAAGCATAAGCATTTTCACCGCATAGAATCTCTTTCCCCAACTGCATGTGAACAACCTCTTAACATGCATTTTATTAACAAAATGACCCTTCAACTTCCCAGGTCATGGGGACAGGAGGAAGGCTGCTCGACCCAGCTATTGGCACCTATAATAAGGGGCCATTGGGCACTAGGGAAAGGCAGAAGACACAGGAAGGGCAATAGCACCTATCAGCACCAAGCAGTGCCCGCAGTACCAAATCAGCCTGGCATTTTTCTCAGGCAGCATCAGCGTTTTCTGGCTAAGCGTTTTCAGCCAGCAGCAGCGTTTTTGCTCTCCCTCTGCATCCCACCGCAGTACCACAGCAGATCAGCACTTCCCTCGTCGTGATCACCCTTTCCATCGCGGCCAAGACAGCAGATCAGTTTTCAGCCAGTAGATCCGTTAGCGCTTTTCAGTTTTCAGCTGTCGTCGTCGATGACAACAACACTCCAAGTATAATAAGCATTTTCAGATTTCAGCCCATTAGCCTTGACATCGTCATCGTCGTCATTCGACAACGTCATCATCAAGCATCACAGCATGTAGAACCATTGTACCAAACTTTGTGCAATCTAAAGCAAATACCTCTCTAGCAATAGAGAGGGGGGCCTTTGGAGGGGGGTTTGGGACCCCGTCCCAATGCAAAAGAGCGCAACTGACTCTCATGAAAGAAACATAATATAAATGACGACACACTAGTTATCCGTAAGCGACAAAAGTGCTGACGAGTGGCGGGGGTTCTACCCACATTCGTAAAATAACTTAAAACATAGTTTACTCTTTTGTTTTGGTCATTGCACAATCTCTCATTAAGTTGAGGAAGGCTCTCCCTTCCCGTCAGTAAAAGGAACCTTGAGCACTCACAGATCACTCATCCTGAGTAGACACCGTCATTCACTTCCGTTGCACATTACATTGGTATCAAAGCCCTTTGGCAATGTTCGGTATCATCACTCAGGGAGCGAAGCACAAAGAACCACATAAATTTTTTTTGCTTGTTGTGATCACACGTAACCCAAGCCACTTCGGCGTGTCCATACCTAATCTGTGTTTTTGAAGAGTGGCACGTAACCAAGAAAAGAAGGGCTTGTCCAACCTCCCCTCGTTCCTCTTTTCCACTCATTGAGAGCGGACCTTGCACTTAGCAACAGGTCAATCGATGTGAGGTGGGAAAAAGCAACCTTGGTGTGAGCGCAAGGCCGTCAAGGGGTGCACCCGCAGGAAGGAGTTGAGCTTGGGTAAGAGAAAAGCCTTCTTAAACGCGGATTGCAAGCCAAGAACCCAAGTGTAAGGTGCAACGGAAATGAATATTGAACTTTGCTCAAGATGAGTGCTCCGAAATGTGCTCAAGGGTTCCTTTTACTTACGGAAGGGAGAGCCTTTCGTTCCTTTAGTGAGAGAGTGCAATGGACACAAACAAAGTGGATGAACACTGTGAATGAAGGTGCATGAGACTGAGAGATAGAGAGAGAAGAAAACGACACTCGGAAGTTGTCAAACCCTCCTCCAAGGGCCCCACTCTCTATGGCGAGAGCGGTCTACTATTGATTGCGCAAATCTCTACAATGCAATGGACTTGCCGACAATGTCGACGAGGATGAGACGGGCTGAAATCTGAAAACGCTAATGACTGAAATCTGCAAATCTTTTTTTGTTGAATTCTGACTCTATGTCAGTGGCGACGGCGATAACGACGATGCGACGACGACGCGTTGAAAACGCAGATGCTGAAATCTGCGTTTTCCGGGCTGAATCTGCAAACGATGGCTGATCTGACCGTGCGGCGAGGATCTGTTGCGGGAAGGTGAGATCTGGGAGGTTCAGGACTTCTGCTGCTGTATCCGACTGCTACAAATTGAAAACGCTGATGATTTTGGGGGTTCTGTCGCGAAGGAATTGCAAAACGCTGGGATGATGTGCTGCTCCAAAAACGCTAGGTCTGATTTGGGGGTCTGCTGCAGAAACGCTAGGTATCTACTGAGTCTGTTGTTGCCGGGTTGAGCTGCAAGTTGCAAAACGCTGGCTGCTCTGCAATTGCTGAAAACGCTGGCTGGTCTTGTGGCTGAAAAACGCTATGTCTCCTGCCCGGGGGGGGGTCTTGCTGAGAAGGTGCACTGTTGGACACAGGTCCCTGCGGCCTCTTCTGCCAGAGAAGGCTAGCGCTAGGGTTTCTTATATACATGCTTAGTCATTTTGCCCTACCCAGTTCCCAACAAAAGTCACTTAAATCAATAAGTGAAAAATGTCAAAAATAGAAAAAATATGTCTAATGCACTAGAAAATGCTCCTGATGGATTCTGATGGTAATGCTGATGATCATGCTGTGTGCAACCAGAGGATATGCATCTACTCTAAGTGTCTGGACATGCACGGTCTACGAACAGACTCACAAAAGTGCCAAAACACTTCCTAATCTAGACTGACTGAACTGAAGTGAACCCGTGTCATGAAGTAGCTTGTCCACGTACACATAGGGTTAGATGTGCACGTGACACCAAGTACCCAAGAACCCCAAGAACCGAAGAGCCCAAGTCCTCAGTGCATGGTCATCAACAAAAGCGGAATGGATACTTTGCGTGAAGGTGATGAGAGTGGAATTGGAGAAACAGAAGTCTACACACCAGGAGGATTGTTCCCCGATCCTCCCTCATCCCCATCTACACCACGCGTTGCACCAAGCCCTATAGAGACTTTGGTCAAGTCGATGATGGAGATGATGCTACAACAGGAGGTGCAACGTGCCACCATGGATCGAGACCGTGAAGAACGACGGGCAGCTATGGAGCTCGAACATGAGCAAGCACGCGAAGCTCAATGCATAGCAGCTGAAGAAAGGACGGCTATGGAGCTCCGACGTGAGCAAGCATGTGAGGTTCAACACATAGCGGCCGAAGAAAAGCCAAACCAACGCCTGCGGGAGTTGCTCCTACAGGTACTCTCCCTGAAGACCGAGCCATTCACAAAGGCCTGCGAGTCATCACGTAGCACAGGTAGAGGCGACGACTCCAACAATCCAGTCACTGAGAAGTTGACGTCAGTAAGTATGATGGTAAGATGGATGCTTCTGTGATTCATTCTTGGTTGCATCAATTTAATGCGTACTTCGCGACTAACAAAAAAACAAGCAACAACAAAGTTTTGATTGTTGCCATGTATCTAGTGAATGATGCCACTAATTGGTATCAAGCTTAGCAAGAGTCACAGTTCGCTAAGCACCTGGAGAATGCCGCAGATGGCGTACCCCTCTCTGTCAGTTGGGTCGACTTCCAAGACAAGCTCAAGGCTCACTTTATGCCACCGCAGTACTTAGATCGGTTAAGAGAAGATTGGCGCGGTCCTAAGCAAAATGGCACTCCTGTTATGTCTTTTTCTAACCGTATTTTTGTCACGTGCACATCTAACCCTATGCGTACGTGGACAAGCTACTTCATGGCAAGGGTTCAGTCCAGTTAGCTTAGGAAGTGTTCTGGCACTTTTGTGAGTCTATTCGCACACCGTGCATGTCCAGGCACTTAGAGTAGATGCATATCCTCTGGTTGCACACAGCATGATCATTAGATTACAGTCAGAACCCATCAGGAGCATTTTACAGTGCATAGACCTATTTTCCCTATTTTAGCCATTTTTCACTTATTATTTTTAAGTGACTTTTGTTGGGAACTAGGTAGGGCAAATTTAGCAAGCAAGTATATAAGTAAACCTAGCGCTAGCACTTTCTGGCAGAAGAGGCATCAGGGACCGAGTGTTCAGCAGGCACCTTCTCAGCAAGAACCCCCCCCCAGGAAGTCAACCTTGCGTTTTCAGCCACAGACCCAACACAAAAGCCTAGCGTTTTTCAACAGTTGCAGATCAGCCAGCGTTTTTGCATTGCAGCAGCCTGGCGACAACCGGATCAAGCAGAAGCCTAGCCTTTTGGAATCAGATCACAGAGCAACCCTAGCGCTAGCAGAATCAGCCGTAGCGTTTTTGGATCAGCAGGACTCCTAGCGTTTTGCAGATTCATCGCGACGGAAACCCCAGAAGCATCAACGTTTTCAGTTTTCAGCATCAAGACACCACAGTAGAAGTCCCTAACCTCGCAGATCTCACCTTCCCGTAGCAGATCCTCACCGCACGGTCAGATCCACCAAAGTTTGCAGACTCAGCCCAGAAAACACAGATTTCAACATCTGCGTTTTCAACACGTCGTCGTTGCATCATCGTCATCGACATCGTCACCGACATAGAGTCGGAATTCAACAGATAAAGATTTGCAAATTTCAACCATTAGCATTTCTAGATTTCAGCCCGTCTCGTCGGCATCCTCATTGTCGGCGTCCTCATCGTCGGCAAGTCCAAGCATTGTAGAGATTTGTGCAATCAATAGTAGACCGCTCTCGCCATAGAGAGTGGGGCCTTCGGAGGAGGGTTTTGACAACATTGTGGTGTCGTATTCTTCTCTCTTTATCTCTCAGTCTCATGCACCTTCATTCACAGTGTTCACCACTTTGTTTGTGTCCATTGCACTCTGCCACTAAAGGAACGGAAGGCTCTCCCTTCCGTAAGTAAAAGGAGCCCTGCACAGTTCGGAGCACTCATCTTGAGCAAAGTTCAACATTCACTTCCACTGCACCTTACATTGGTATCAAAGCTTTGGCATTGTTTTGTATCACTCAAGGAAAAAACAACAAGAACCACAGAAAATTTTTTTGCTTGTTGCGGTCGCAGGTAATCCAAGTCCTCTTGGGCGTGTCGATTCCTAATCGTGTTTTGAAGAGTGACAAGAAACCCAAGAAAGAAGGGCTTGTCCAGCCTCCCCTTGTGCCTCTTTTCACTCATTGAGAGCGGACCGTGCACTTAGGGGCCGGCCAATCGACGTGAGGTGGGAAAAAGCAACCTTGGTGTGAGCCCAAGGCCGCCAAGGGGTGCGCCCGCGGGAAAGAGAAGAGCTCGGGTAAAGAGAAGATCCTTCTCTAACACAGATTGCAAGCTAAAGAAGAACCTCAAGACCCTCAAGAACCTCAAGACTCAAGACCCTCAAGAACCTCAAGAACTAAGATCCACAAGATCCCAAGTTCCTCGTCAACTTAAGAACCGCCGACTTCAACGTATGGTCATTACCAGAAGCGGAATGGATACTTTGCATGGGGGTGATGAGCATGGTAGAGGCGAAGAAGAATTTTCCCCACCAAGAGGTTTTTCCTATCTTCCCCCTTCCCCATCTACGCCAAGGATTGCACCAACTCCTATAGAGGCTTTCGACAAGATGATGATGGACAGGAAGTTAGAACGCAAAGAAAGAACAGCAGAAAGAATGGCAGCCATAGAACGTAAATACGAAGAAAGAATGGCAGCCATAAAGCGTGAGCGCGAGCAAGCACGCTTGGAAGCCCAAGTACGAAAAGCCGCATTGTTCCAACTCCTTTCTAATGTGCAGGCGCAGCTTAAAGAGATTCGGGAGAAGGAGACTCTCAGTCTTGTCTTCTCCAAAGCACGACACACATGATAAGCATGATGATTTGCATGATAATGATGTGATTGTTCACGAGGTGTAAGGTGCAGCGGAATGAATGTTTGCGCTTTGCTCAAGATGAGTGCTCCGAACTGTGCTCAAGGTTCCTTTTGTTCTTATGGAAGGGAGAGCCTTTTGTTCTTAATGAGAGAATGCTATGATCACAAACAAAGTGAATGGACACTGTGCGTGCAAGTGTATGAGACTGAGAAATAGAGAGAAAAGAGAATACGACACCAGAGACGTAAAATCCTCTTCCAAAGGCCCCACTCTCGTCGGCGAGAGTGGTCTACTTATGATTGCACAATCTGGTACAATGGGAATGCATGTGGCTCATGCAAGATTAAGCTATGTCGACGATGACGACGGGGATGACGACACCCACCTAAGGGCTGAAATCTGCAATCTTGTATCTGCTGTCCAAAACGCTATGGGCTGAAATCTGTTGTTGCCGAAAACGCTAAGGAAAACGCTGATTCTGCTGGTCTTTAGGGCTGAAAATCTGTATCTACTGTAGGCTGAAAACTGAGGTTCTTGGGCTGAATCTGATGGTCTTTCTACTGCTGAAAATGCGATCTTATTTGTTGAAAATGCTAGGCTTGAAATCTGCAGAAAACGCTAGGCTTAAGAGTCTGCAGAAAACGCTAGGGCAGCAAATCCAAAACGCTAGGTGCTGAGTGTGTGGCGATGATCCTCCTGATGGAAACGCCAAGTTGATGCTGATCTAGGCGATGATGCTTGATGGAGAAAACGTTGGATGTTGAGTCTTGCTTGGAGGGGAGAACCGCCAAGGTCTTGCTTGAGAAGTTGCCTGTTGAGCTTGGCTCCTGTTCCCTCTTCTGCCATTTAGTGCTAGTCTAGGTTTGCTTATATACAAACTTACTCAATTTGCCCTACCTACTTTCCAACAAAAATCACTTAAAAATAATAAGTGAAAAATATCAAAAATAAGTAAAATAGGCTAAATGCACTAGAAAATTCCCGTGAAGGATTCTGATGGATTCTGATGGCAATGCTGGATCATGTTGTTTGCAACCAGAGGATATGCATCTACACTAAGTGACTGGGCATGCACGGTCTACGAACAGACTCACAGAAGTGCCAGATCATTTCTAATCTACACTGACTGGACTGACGGAACCCTTGTTATGAAGTAGCTTGTCCATGGACACATAGGGTTGGATGTGTCACGTGACATCCCCTCCTTTTCAAAGTGAGGTACTGGTACCGAACTGTATGGCGTCGAGGGAGATCGCCAATAGCATCCGGAATCCTGGAAGGGACTCTTCGCCGGCCCACTCTGATGTGTGGGTCGTGCGGTACTTGAACTTTATAAAGGCCTGCAACGCTTGCTTCTTTGGGCCGCGCCGAAAGCAACACAAAGTCTTCTGTGGCTCCTTCAATGCTTCAACTTCGCCTAGAGGCCTGCTTCTTCCTTCTTCAAGCATCTCCATGGCTGAAAATTCCTGAAACCATTTCCAACACAAAACCATGAACATACCTATTCCATGTAAAGTGATGGAAAAAATATCGTCTTTCTAAAAGACTGTGTATGCCATGTAGATGAACAAAGAGACGGAGTGCCAAACCGTTCACCACACACGCAAACAATGAGATCGAATCTTTCTCTTTTTATCTGAAGCAATCAACTGCGGTTCTTCGTGACTGATCGAATCTGCAATGAGGTTGGCTTCACTAGAGAAAGTATCAACTAACTCATCATCCTTGTGAACAATCACATCATCTTCATGCAAATCATCATGCTTGTGAGAAATCACATCTTGATCATGCAAATCATCATGCTTGTCAGTGTCATCCAAATCATCATGCTCATCATTATCATCCAATTCATCATGCTTATCATTGTCATCCAAATCATCATGCTTGTCATTGTCATTCAAATCATCATGCAAATCATGTGTCTTGCTTTGGAGAAGAAGAGACTGAGAGAGTCTCCTTTTCCCGAATCTCCTACATCTGTGCCTGAACTTGAGAAAAGAGGCGCAAGAACTCTTTCATGTGTTAGTCGCTCTGTTCTTGTCTTGCTTTGGCTTCGCAATGTATGGCTGCCAGTCTGCGTGTCTCGCTTCGCATTCTAACCTTCGTTCCATAAACATATGGTCCAAAGCCTCCATAGGAGTTAGTGCAATCCTTGGCGTAGATGGGGAAGGGGGAGGATCGGAAAAACCTCCTGATGAGGAAAATTCTTCTTCGCCTCTCTCATGCTCAACACCTCTAAGCGAAGTATCCATTCCGCTTCGAGTGATGACCATCCACTAAAGTCTTGGGTTCTTGTGGGTTCTTGTGGTCTTGGGTTCTTAAGTTCACGAGGAACTTGGGTTCTTGTGGGTCTTGGGTTCTTGGGTTCTTGAGGTTCTTGCCGGTCTTGAGGTTCTTGAGGTTCTTCTTTCGCTTGCAATCTGTGTTAGAGAAGGATCTTCTCTTCACCCGAGTTCTACTCTTTTCCGCGAGTGCACCCCTTGGCGGCCTTGCGCTCACACCAAGGTTGCTTTTTCCCACCTCACGTCAATTGGCCGGCCGCTAAGTGCACGGTCCGCTCTCAATGAGTGAAACGGGGCACAAGGGGAGGTTGGACAAGCCCTTCTTTCTTGGGATTCATGTCACTCTTCAAAAACACGATTAGGAATCGACACACCCAAGCGAACTTGGGTTCGTGCGATCGCAACAAGCAAAAAAAAAATCTTGTGATTCCTGTGGTTCTTTCCTTGAGTGATACAGAACACTATCAAAGCTCTGATACCAATGTTAGGTGCAGCGGAATGAATGTTTGCGCTTTGCTAAAGATGAGTGCTCCAAACTATGCTCAAGGTTCCTTTTGTTCTTATGGAAGGGAGAGCCTTCCGTTCTTAACGAGAGAATACTATGATCACAAACAAAGTGAATAGACACTGTGCGTGCAAGTGTATGAGACTGAGAGATAGAGAGAGAAGAGAATACAACACCAGAGACGTTGTAAAACCTTCCTCCGAAGGCCCCACTCTCGTCGGCGAGAGTGGTCTACTTATGATTGCACAATCTGGTACAATGGGAATGCATGTGGCTCATGCAAGTCTAGGCTATGTCGACGATGACGACGGGGATGACGACCCCCACCTAAGGGCTGAAATCTGCAATCTTGTATCTGCTGTCCAAAAACGCTATGGGCTGAAATCTGCAATCTTGTATCTGCTGTCCAAAAACGCTATGGGCTGAAATCTGTTGTTGCCGAAAACGCTAAGGAAAACGCTGATTCTGCTGGTCTTTAGGGCTGAAAATCTGCATCTTGTAGGCTGAAAACTGAGGTTCTTGGGCTGAATCTGATGGTCTTTCTACTGCTAATTTGAAAACGCTAGGCTTGAAATCTGCAGAAAATGCTAGGCTTAAGAGTCTGCAGAAAACGCTAGGGTAACAAATCCAAAATGCTAGGGGTTGAGTGTGTGGCGATGATCCTCCTGATGGAAACGCCAGGCTAATGCTGATCTAGGCGATGATGCTTGATGGAGAAAACGCTGGATGTTGAGTCTTGCTTGGAGGGGAGAACCGCAAGGTCTTGCTTGAGAAGTTGTCTGTTGAGCTTGCCTCCTGTTGCCTCTTCTACCATTTAATGCTAGTCTAGGTTTGCTTATATACAAACTTACTCAATTTGCCCTACCTACTTTCCAATAAAAGTCACTTAAAAATAATAAGTGAAAAATGTCAAAAATAAGTAAAATAGGCTAAATGCACTGGAAAATTCCCCTGAAGGATTCTGATGGGAATGCTTATGATCATGTTGTGTGCAACCAAAGGATATGCATCTACACTAAGTGATTGGGCATGCACCGTCTGCGAACAGACTCACAAAAGTGCCAGATCACTTCTAATCTAGACTGACTAGACTGACGGAACCCTTGTTATGAAGTAGCTTGTCCACGGACACATAGGGTTGGATGTGTCACATGACACAAGGATGATAGTTTACTTGATACTTTGTCTAGTGAAGCTAATCTCATTGCAGATTCGATCAATCACGAAGAACCGATCTTGGCTCTCGAGTCGAGGTCCAAAGAACCCCCACAGGAAGTATTCTGTGTTCGAATGATTAGTCAGCACGCATTGTTCGAGTGTTTTATTCGTGATGCTTTCCTGTACTTTAGTCACCGTCTTTATGTGATCCCTTTTCATAGGCATGACATATTGTACGCTGAACACGATTCATGAATGAGCACAGATGTATGCGGATTACTCATGGAAAGATGAAATGTTTGCACCCAAGGAATTCACAATCCATGTCTCTTCCTTGGCATGACACAGTATCCGAAAGAGCACAAGAAGAGTTGAGCATCAAGCATCGGCATTTCCATTGTGATTTGCCACAGTTGATTGAATTAGATCAGAAAGTCAAGATTTGACCCCATTTTTTGCGTGTGTTTGATGAACGGTTTGGCACTCCGTCACTTTGTTCATCTGCATTGCATGCACAGTTTTTTCGAAGGAATAGTATTTTTCCAATCACTTTACATGGAATGGGTATGTTCATGTTTTTGTGTTGAAAGTGGTTTCAGGAATTTTCATCCTCGAAGATTCTTGAAGATGGTAGACGCATGACTATCGACGAAGTTGAAGCATTGAAGGAGCCACATATGACTTTGTCGCTTTTGGTGCGGCCCAAAGAAGCAAATGACTTTGTCGCTTTTGGTGCGGCCCAAAGAAGCAACCTTTGCAGACCTTTATGAAGTTCAAGTATCGCACGACCCACCCATTAGAGTGGGCCGGGGAAGAGTCCTTTCCAAGATTCCAGACATTGTTGGCGATCTCCCTCCACGCCATACAGTTCGGTTCCAGTACCTCACTTTGATAAGGAGGGGATGTCACGTGCACATCTAACCCTATGTGTACGTGGACAAGCTACTTCATGACAAGGGTTCAGTCCAATTAGCTTAGGAAGTGTTCTGGCACTTTGTGAGTCTGCTCGCAAACCGTGCATGTCCAGGCACTTAGAGTAGATGCATATCCTCTGGTTGCACACAGCATGATCATCAGATTACAGTCAAAACCCATCACGAGCATTTTTACAGTGCATAGACCTATTTCCCCTATTTTAGCCATTTTTTACTTATTATTTTTTAGTTACTTTTGTTGGGAACTAGGTAGGGCAAATTTAGCAAGCAAGTACAAAAGTAAACCTAGTGCTAGCACTTTCTGGCAGAAGAGGCAATACGAACCAAGTGTTCAGCAGGCACCTTCTCAGCAAGACACACCCCCCCCCCCCCCCCTAGCAATCAACCTTGCGTTTTCAACCACAGACCCAACAGAAAAGCCTAGCATTTTTCAACAGTTGCAAATCAGCCAACATTTTTGCATTGCAGCAACCTGGCGACAGCAGGATCAAGCAAAAGCCTAGCGTTTTGGCATCAGATCACAGATCAGCCCTAGCATTAGCAGAATCAGCCCTTGCGTATTTGGATCAGCCGGACTCCTACCATTTTGCAGATTCATCGCGACAAAAACCCCAGAAGCATCAACGTTTTCAGTTTTCAACATCAAGACACCGCAGTAGAAGTCCCAAACCTCGCAGATCTCACCTTCCCGCAACAGATCCTCGCCGCACGGTCAGATCCACCGAAGTTTGCAAATTCAGCCCGGAAAACGCAGATTTCGCAGATTTCAGCATCTGCGTTTTCAACGGGTCGTCGTTGCATCGTCATCATCGACATCGTCAGCGACATAGAGTCATAATTCAGCAGATAAAGATTTGTAGATTTCAGCCATTAGCGTTTCTAGATTTCAATTGTAACAGACTTGGACACTCCAAGTCGAGAATCTACCACGACACTACAAATAATCACTTCAAACAGTTCACAATTCACAATTGATTTGACACTGGCCCGACAGAGTTCCGTGCCTAGAGATATTGGCCCCAAAGACTGGCGCCCCTTTCAGTATTTCTTTTGTATTAATATGTGTTCAAAGTACAAGAGTGCACGAAGGCTCTCACACTCAGACTCTGCATCCAGATGCTCTAAGTTGAGGCCCTGCCCACAAATTTAAAGATTACAAGGGGTGCTAAAAGCAAAGCCCCAAAAGCTGGTAAAAATCAAAAACTTGTTTTAAAAATAAAGCAAGAGCTTTCTTTTTTTCTCTCTCAAGGCTTTTAAAATAAAAGCTCTCCCTCTCTTTAACTCTTTCTTGCGTAGAGAATAAAGCAAAGCAAAATAAAAGCTCTCTCTCTCTCTCTGTTGCCCATTGCGTAGCCAAAAGCAATGCCCAAAAGTTGAGCGCAGCCTGCCGTAAATTCCGTCGCGTTTTGCGCTGGCGTCCATACAACCTGCCACGTGTCAGCAACCAGCCACATCAGCATGCGGGTCAACATTTCGGGGGGGGGTGTGGGTTTAGCAAGCAGCCAGGCGGGTATTGTGTGTGTATCGGCAGCAGCCACGTCACCCATTTGTGACATACCCCCCTCTTGAAAGCATTGTAATCGCCCTCGATTACGTCTGCAAAACAGACAAAAGCCATAAATTGTCTTAGTAGACACTGACTGTTAGTACCGACGCAGTAGGAACATATCTAGCACATGTACCAATCGACAGTCACATCACACAACATCGCAGGACATCACATGACAAATCACATTCAACATTCATTCGGATCTTAGACCATGATTTATCGGCAATGCAGTTAGCAATCGCATCTAGATCCACTCAGGACGTCATCGATGCCCAATTGACTAACCCCTATTGCAACCATGTCTATTCGAGATCATTCAGACCAAAATGCTGTAGTCATTTCGTCTATCAGTTCTTGCACTTCAAAACAAGTCAAGAACAAATCAATTTCATATTCAAGAATTCCATTTCATAAAGTCATACAACAGAATACTGTCAGCTCTCAATATCCCTGAAGCTCAAAGAGACATCAATGACTCTAGTATTCTAAAAATCGAGGCATCTGTTGACAAAGGAGCGGAGTAACTTCCCCTCTTATGCATCCCACTATACCAGATCTACGGCCAAGCTGAATTTTGGGTTCCATTTGGAATAGACTATGCTAAACCAAAAGCTTCAAGATAAAGGTTCACAATTTGAGGAGTATCTGCTAGGTCCTCCTCCTCCATCCACTTCGCATCCAATGCAAGATAGTTCTTGAATTTAACCAAGAACCGCCTTCTTACTTTACCCTTATGCTTTGTGTCCTTATGTACCAAAATCTATTCGGGAACAAGAATCTCCTCGTTTTCTTTCACCTCGGGTTGCTCATCAGGCTCCCCATCTTCGGGCACATCACCTTTAAAAGGTTTCAAGAGACTCACATGAAATGCATTGTGAATCCTCCAAGTGTCAAGCAGTTTCAAACGGAAGGAGACATCATTGATCTTTTCAGAGATTTGGAAAGGTCCGTAGTATCGCATACTAAGCTTTGGAAAAAGCCTCTCCTTTCCCTTTTTCTTTCTCAGGCATGCCTTTTCAAAACGTAAGAGCACCCAATCATCCTCCTTCAATTTCAAATCGCGACAATGGCTATCTGCTGCCTTTTTCTGTCTTTGTTGAGATTTCTGCAAAGCCTGGCAGACCTTGGCAAAAGTCGTATCTAAGTCACAGGTGCATTCATCCGCTTCAAAAATCTTATCCTTCGTGCTTAGGAAGGGTGGAACCTTCACAGCACCTTCAATAATCTCAAATGGCGCCTTCGTCGTCGAAGAGTGTATCGTGTTGTTGTAGACAAATTCCACCAAAGGTAGATACTTTTCCCATTGAGTCTTTTGATCCGAGATACAAGACTTCGATAAATCTAAAACCACTCGTCAGCCTGCGGGTGGAAAGATGACCAGAACTGCAACCGCGTACCAATGTTCTCCCAAATTTCCTTCCAAAACAAACTCGTAAATCTGGGGTCTGTGTCGGAGACAATCGTCTCAAACATGCCATGTAATCTGAAAATCTGGGCCACAAACAGTCTCGCTAAGTGATCCGGCTTGACTGTTTTCTTCACTGGAATAAAATGAGCCTACTTGCTAAATCTCTCAATAGCAGTCCAGATACCATCGTGACCACTCTGTATTCTCGAGAGATCAAAAATGAAATCCATTGCAATACTTTCTCAAGGGCGGGTGAGTATGGGCAAAGGCTGTAACAATCCTTGTGCTTTATGCCTGTCGAACTTGACCTTCTGGCATACAAAGCAACTGCGCACAAACTCGTCTACATCCTTCCTGAGTCTCGGCCAAAAGGAGCATCTCTCTACCCCTTTCAAGGTGGTAGCAATGCCACGGTGACCCATAAAAGGCGGACAGTGGCATTCGGTTAGAACCTTTTCCCTCAACGGCTGTGTAACGCACAACATGGTTTTCTTCATCAAGTAGCCATCCCGAATGGAATAGTCCGCTACTATCTCCCCTTTTTGTATTCAACTGAATACATCTGCAAAATCTGTAGCTGTGATGTATTGACCGACCATATCCTCGAAGTTTCTATGATGTGTCGCGGAAATAGCCAGAACCAACGGCCTTTGGGAAAAAGTATTTGCCACCAATTTCTTTTGTCCCTGCACATGGACAACCTAGAAATAAACTGTGACAAGATGTTTGCCCACCGCATCTGCTTTTCCGATAGCTACTTCTGTGACAAGAAGTAGCATAAACTCCCATCATCTGCGAAAACCATAAAATCGGCTCCGAGTAGGTAATGTTGCCACAAAATAAGAGCATGGATAGCCACCAAAAGCTCTTTCTCACATATCTATACTGTCAATTCCGGCCTTGAAAACAATCGGCTCTCATAAGCAATGACATTGGCCTTCTTGTATTAAGACCACATCCAGACTACGACCACAAGTATCACAATATACTTCAAACGACTTCTGCAAATCCAGCAAAGTCAAAAACTCGTCCTATAGTCAAATTCTGTTCCAATTCCTGAAAGGCATTCACTTATGTGGATCCCCACGAGAAAAGGACTCCTTTCCTTGTTGACAAATGCAAAGGGGTAAACAACCTCTACAAACTTTCTCATGAACCACCGGTAGGAAGAACATAAGCCCAAGGAGCTTTCAACTTCATGGACATTCTCCAAATCGGGCCAATCACGGATAATCTCTATCTTGGCCGGGTCCATCTGCAGTCGTGTTATTGAGACAATGTGTCCCGAACAGGTGTATCTCTGGGCTCGGCTCACACAGTAAGGTGGCCGGTTCGGTGGTGTGATTCCAAGTATCAGATCAATGGTGTGATCCTTAGGACGTGCTGGTGGCAACTCGCCTAGTAGGCCCTCTGAAAAGCAATCGGCATGAGTGTGGAGAAAAATCTTGGCGATCTTTGTTCAAAACATATTCGACCTTCATTCATCGTTCAGTTCTCTCCGAAAAAAAGTGAGAAAAGAAATTGAAGTTCATCAAGTACAATCTCTGAGCCCTTCTTTTGTCAAAGTCGCTTTCTCGGCCCGGTAGTCAACCAAGGCAATGTTCTTGTGGTACCAAGGGATTTCGAGTAGGACGTCACAATCTCCCAAGGAAATTACGTAGAAAATCCTCGTGCCCTGAACACCCCTGTCATTGCAAACGAAGTTTGCCAATGATCGGTGTAATGGCAACATCCGTCGGGGTGCCACTCGAACTACCTCCGCCTATTAGGTGCAACGGAATGAATGTTTGAACTTTGCTCAAGATGAGTGCTCCGAACTGTGCTCAAGGTTCCTTTTGTTCTTATGAAAGGGAAAGCCTTCCGTTCTTAATGAGAGAGTACTATGATCACAAACAAAGTGAATGGACATTGTGCGTGCAAGTGTATGAGACTGAGAGATAGAGAGAGAAAAGAGATACGACACCAGAGACGTTGTAAAACCCTCCTCCGAAGGCCCCACTCTCTACGGCGAGAGCGGTCTACTTATGATTGCACAAATCTCTACAATGCTTGGACTTGCCGACGATGTCAACAACGATGAGGACGACGACGAGACGGTCTGAAATCAGAAAATCTTCTATCTGCTGAATTCTGTCTATGTCGGTGACGATGTCGATGACGATGGTACGATGACGACAAGCTGAAAACGCAGATGCTGAAATCTGCGTTTTTCGGGCTGAAACTGACCGTGTGACGAGGAACTGCTGCGGGAAGGTGAGGTCTGCGAGGTTCGGGACTTGATATGAGGTGTCTAAGGGCTGAAAACTGAAAACGCTGATGGTTCTTGATGTTCCGTCGCTGTGAATCTACAAAACGCTGGTTATGCTGCAAATGCAGAAACGCTAGGGCTGAAAATCTGCAAATCTGTCGCTGGTTAATCTACAAATGCAAAACGCTAAGCTTCTTGTTGAGTCTTCTGTCGCCAGGGATCTACAAACCAAAAACGTTGGCTGATTTGCTTGATGGAAAATGCTAGGGGAGAGAGGGTCTTTGCTTGGAGGAAAGTCCACCAAGGGTCTTGCTGAGAAGTTGCCTATTGAGCTTGGGCTCCCGCTGCCCCTTCTGCCAGAAAGTGCTAACTCTGGTTTGCTTATATATTAACTTAGCAAAATTGCCCTACCTACTTTCCAACAAAAGTCACTTAATAAATAAGTGAAAAATGTCAAAAATAGGGAAAATAGGTTAATACAATGGAAAATTCCCATGATGGATTCTAATGGATTCTGATGGGAATGCTGATGATCATGTTGTGTGCAACCGGAGGATATGCATCTAATCTAAGTGTCTGGACATGCACGGTCTGCGAACAAACTCACAAAAGTGCCAGATCACTTCTTATTCTAGACTGACTTGATTGAATTGAACCCTTGTCATGCTATAGCTTGTCCACGGACACATAGGGTTGGATGTGTCACGTGACATCCCCTCATTTTCAAAGTGAAGTACTGGTACCGGACTGTATGGTATCGAGGAAGATCGTCAATAGCATCCGGAATCCTGGAAGGGACTCTTCGCCGGTCCACTCTGATGTGTGGGTCGTGCGGTACTTGAACTTCATAAAGGTCTGTAACGCTTGCTTCTTTGGGCCGCGCCGGAAGCGACACAAAGTCTTCTATGGCTCCTGCAATGCTTCAACTTCGTCTAGAGTCATGCTTCCTCCTTCTTCAAGAATCTCCATGGCTGAAAATTCCAAAAACCATTTCCAACACAAAACCATGAACATACCCAATCCATGTAAAGTGAATGGAAAAAATCTTGTCTTCCTAAACGACTGTGCATGCAATGTAGAGGAAAAAATAGACGGAGTGCCAAACTGTTCACCACACACACGCAAACAATGAGATCGAATCGTGTCGTGCAAATCTAAATCAATCAACTGTGGCAAAACCCAATGGAAATGCCGACTCTTGATGCTCATACTTTCATGTGCTCTCTCTACAACTATGTCGTGCCAAGGAAGAGCATGGAGTGTGACGTCCTTGAATGCATACTTTTCAGCTTTTCATGAACAATCCGCATACATTCGTGCTCATTCATGAGTGAAACGTACTCAATGTACAATATGTCATGCCTAGTAAAAGGGATCACATAAAGACGCTGACTAAAATACAGGAAACGATCACGAATGAAACACTCGAACAATGCGTGCGACTAATCATGCGAACACATAATACTTCTTGTGAGGGTTCTTTGGACCAAGGTTCAAGAGCCAAGATCGGTTCGTCCTGAAGGGGTGCTTTGGACCTAGGCTCGAGAGCCAAGATCGATACTTCGTGATTGATCGAATCTGCAACGAGGTTAGCTTCGCTAGAAAAAGTATCAACTAACACATCATCCTTGTGAACAATCACATCATCTTCATGCAACTCATCATGCTTGTGAGAAATCACATCTTGATCATGCAAACCATCATGCTCGTGAGAAATCACATCTTGATCATGCAAATCATCATGCTCATCATTACCATTCCATTCATTATGCTTCTCATAATCACGCAAATCCTATGTGTCATGCTTTGGAGAAGAAGAGACTGAGAGAGTCTCCTTTTCCTGGATCTCGTGCATCTGTGCCTAAACTTGAGAAAAGAGTCGCAAGAACTCTTTCATGTGTTGGTCGCTCTTTCCTTTGACGGCGGCTTCCATTCTTTCTTGGTGTTTGCTCTCCATTTCTGCTTTTCTTTCTACTCTTCTTTCTGCGTGTCTACGTTCCATTTCTGCCATTCTTTCTTCGTGTCTGCGATCCGTTTCTGCTTTTCTTTCCGCTTGTCTTGCTTCGCGTTCTAACTTCCTTTCCATAAACATCTGGTTCAAAGCCTCCACAGGAGTTAGTGCAATTCTTGGCGTGTAGATGGAGAAGGGGGAGGGTCGGAAAAACCTCCTGATGAGGAAAATTCTTCTTCGCCTCTCTCATGCTCATCACCTCTAAGCAAAGTATCCATTCCGCTTCGAGTGATGACCATCCACTGAAGTCTTGGGTTCTTGTGGGTTCTTGTGGTCTTGGGTTCTTAAGTTCACGAGGAACTTGGGTTCTTGAGGGTCTTGGTTCTTGAGGGTCTTGAGGTTCTTGAGGGTTTCTTTCGCTTGCAATCTGTGTTTGAGAAGGATCTTCTCTTCACCCGAGTTCTGCTCTTTTCCGCAGGTGCACCCCTTGGCGGCCTTGCGCTCACACCAAGGTTGCTTTTTCCCACCTCACGTCGATTGGACGGCCACTAAATTCACGATCCACTCTCAATGAGTGAAAGGAGGCACAAGGGGAGGCTGGATAAGCCCTTCTTTCTTGGGATTCCTGTCACTGTTCAAAAACACGATTAAGCAACTTGGGTTCGTGCGACCGCAACAAGCAAAAAAAAATCTTGTGATTCTTGTGGTTCTTTCCTTGACTGATACAGAACACTGCCAAAGCTCCGATACCAATGTTAGGTGCAACGGAATGAATGTTTGAACTTTGCTCAAGATGAGTGCTCCGAATTGTGCTCAAGGTTCCTTTTGTTCTTATGGGAGGGAGAGCCTTCCGTTCTTAATGAGAGAGTGCTATGATCACAAACAAAATGAATGGACACTGTGCGTGCAAGTGTATGAGACTGAAAGATAGAGAGAGAACAGAGATACGACACCAGAGACGTTGTAAAACCCTCCTCCGAAGGCCCCACTCTCTATGGCGAGAGCGGTCTACTTATGATTGCACAAATCTCTACAATGCTTGGACTTGCTGACGATGTCGACGACGATGAGGAGGACGACGACAAGACGGGCTGAAATCTGGAAACTCTTAAGGGCTGAAATCTGCAAATCTTCTATCTGTGAATTCTGACTCTATGTCGGTGACGATGTCGATGATGACGGTACGACGACGACGTGCTGAAAACACAAATGCTGAAATCTGCTTTTCCGGGCTGAAACTGTAAACCTTGCGGAAACTGACCGTGCGGCGAGGAACTGCTGCGAGAAGGTGAGATCTGCGAGGTTCGGGACTTGATCTGCGGTGTCTAAGGGCTGAAAACTGAAAACGCTGATGGTTCTTGATGTTCCGTCGCGGTGAATCTGCAAAACGCTGGTTATGCTGCAGAGGCAAAAACGCTAGGGCTGAAATCTGCAAATCTGTTGCCGATTGTTCTGCAAATGCAAAACGCTAGGGTTCTTGTTGAGTCTTCTGTCGCCAGGGATCTGCAAACCAAAAATGCTGGCTGATTTGCTTGATGGAAAACGCTAGGGGAGAGAGTGTCTTTGCTTGGAGGAAAGTCCACCAAGGGTCTTGCTGAGAAGTTGCCTGTTGAGCTTGGGCTCCTACTGCCTCTTCTGCCAGAAAGTGCTAACTCTGATTTGCTTATATGTTAACTTAGCAAAATTGCCCTACCTACTTTCCAACATAAGTCACTTAATAAATAAGTGAAAAATGTCAAACATACGGAAAATGGGTTAATGCAATGGAAAATTCCCATGATGGATTCTGATGGGAATGTTGATGATCATGCTGTGTGCAACCGGAGGATATGCATCTAATCTAAGTTTCTGGACATGGACGGTCTGCGAACAGACTCACAAAAGTGCAAGATCACTTCTTATTCTAGACTGACTTGACTGAACTAAACCCTTGTCATGCTGTAGCTTGTCCACGGACACATAGGGTTGGATGTGTCACGTGACACCGCCTGTGACCTTAGCCTGTCGGGCGTAATTCCAAATCGAGCCGCCAATCCAAGTGAAAAGAAGTTGGCCTTGGCTCCTTCATAAAAAGAGGGCTTCCTGATTCTTCACTTTGCCCTAAAAGAGGCAAAGTTTGTACTTCCATTCATTTGATTCGGTTCAGGCCCCACGCAATGTGGTACCAGTTCTGCTTTTTATCTACCTTTTTTGCCACGTCTCTCAGCTGCTTTGGAACTTTCTGTCTTTTCTTCATCCTGTTCATTCGGTGCCTTGTTAGGGCACTTCGCGGAGATACCCCCAGTTTTCCTGCATTCAAAACACTTCCCCTCTTTGATATAGTTGATCCTCTCTCGACGAGTGAGTTGGGGTCGTGCACCCTTTTCTTTCGCTTCTGGGGTGCTCTTCTTCTTTCTACTTTCATTTCCCGAAGTCTGTTCAGTTCTCTGCGTCATGATCTCATATGTGGGGTAGGTCAAACTGCCTGAGTGAATGGCAAAACCCCGTTTCGCATGACTCATCAACTCCTGAATGGAAGCTGACTTTTGTTCCATGCAGTGATCTCGGATCTCTGTAGGAAGACCCGAGGTAAACCGCTCAATCTGCTCTTTGAACGAGATCTTCTTAAATGAAGAGGCGGGTAGAAAAGAGCTCCAGAATCTCTCGTCCACGGTATCTTTCTTGGTCATCCGAAGATGGTTCCAAGCAGTTCGTACGTCGCGTTCATACTCTCGAGTCAGCCAAGAAGAAATAAAAAGCCTCTTGAATTTCAGCCATTTAACTGGCGCTATCTTGTTTAATAGAAGCGTGGACCACCAAGTTCGGGCATTCCCCTTAAAGCAAGAGGCAGCCCTCCGAATCTTACAGTGCTCTGAGTAACGCCCTCCAGAGAAAGCGATGTCAAGCTGCTGTATAAAAGACAAAGCCTTCGAAGCATCTCTATAGCCAGAAAACGTGTCAAATTTAATTGATTGTCCACCTTCCTTAAACTCTCGGACTTTCTTGCCTTTGTCTTCCAGAAAGTCATACTGGTTGGCTTTATAAAAATTCTTCTTCTTTGCGTAAAAGCTGTTGTCATAAGAGTCCGAGCTATCGGAAGACGAGTCCTCTGTAGAACTATCAACCACGGGCGAGATTTTGGCTTCTTTGCCTTTTTCTTTCCCTTTCTGAAGCTTTGCTTTTTGCTTCGCTTTTTACCTTTTCTGTCTTCTTCGCTCAAGTCAAATGAGCTAGAAGAACTATTAGTAGAAGAAGAATTGGGTACTCCTTCAAATCGAACACGCTTCTTTTGCTTTCTTGCCTTTTCAAATGTAGACTGATGACCCAAATAACCCGGGAAGTCAGCGCCTTTCTTCTGCTTTTTGTCGTGCTTTTTAGCTTTGTTTTGCGCGTCAAAAAGTTGAGCAATTCATGCATCAACCAGCTCTTCTAATTCCTTCTCTTTATACTTCTTGGGAGTAGGAGGTTTCTTGAGAGCGGGTTTTCGGGGTGGTTTTGTGGTCTTCTGCCACTGCGTGTGCACCTCCTCGAAAGAAGTCTTGCTCATATATTTTGCCGATTTCGGGTCCTTGGAAAAATTAAGCATCATCTTCGTTGCATCGCCGATCAATTGTTGGCGCTCCATCTCTTGACGCTCCGCCTGAGTAGGCCGAGGCGGGCCATACTCCTTGCCTAAATCTTCGTTGCGATCCCTTCCCGCATCTTCGGATGCAGAGGGAATCGACTCATCTTTGCCTGAAGCCATAGGTGCCACGAAAAAAAATTAGGGATCGGATTTCCCGTAGAGGAGAAATCGGCCGTGCTCTCATACCACTGTAACAGACTTGGACACTCCAAGTCGAGAATCTACCACGACACCACAAATAATCACTTCAAACAGTTTACAGTTCACAATTGATTCAACACTGGCCCGATAGAGTTTCGTGCCTAGAGATATTGGCCCCAAAGACTGGCGCCCCTTTCGGTATTTCTTTTTGTATTAATAAGTGTTCAAAGTACAAGAGTGCAAGCAGGCGCTCACACACAGACTCTGCATCCAGGTGTTCTGAGTTGTGAGGCCTTCCCCGCAAATTTAAAGATTACAAGGGGTGCTAAAGCAGAGCCCCAAAAGCTGGTAAAAATCAAAAGCTTGTTTTAAAAATAAAGCAAGAGCTTTCTTTTTTTCTCTCTCAAGGCTTTTAAAATAAAAGCTCTCCCTCTCTTTAACTCTTTCTTGCGTAGAGAATAAAGCAAAGCAAAATAAAAGCTCTCTCTCTCTCTCTCTCTCTCTCTCTCTCTCTCTCTCTCTCTCTCTCTCTCTCTCTCTCTCTCTCTCTCTCTCTCTCTCTCTCTCTCTAGATTGGCTCTTGAGTCTTCTAGACAGTTAGCGATGCAAGGAGATGCATCATGTTGGTATGCGCAGATGACCTCATGGTTTCAGAGGCATGGTCTCAGCATGGATAGATTGCCTCCTTTTCAGTATTCCCTAGATGCACCCTCCTTGCCAGTCACACGGACGGAGATCACTAGACTCATTCGGCAGGATCTAATACAGTTGGACACCAGGAGGACATGGGTAGAACCGATGCAGGAGTTGGGCACGAAGATGGCTTTTTACAAAGAGCACCTTCTCCAACTTTCGGGAGATGGGTTTGTGACTCGTCCGAGCTACATGGACACTCATTTGTCTCATGGTCTGCGATGTGCTATTGGTCAAATTCGCACATCCTCACACCAGCTGGAGACTGAGACGGGTAGATTCAGAGGGATACCGCCGGAGTCTAGGATATGTCAACTATGCGGTAGAGAGCCAGAGACACAACTACACTACATATGCCACTGCACTGTGTATTATGAGATACGAGGGCGCTTCCATTGCTTATTCAGGGAGGGTTTTGGACCTCTAGATAGAGTCATGAGGTATCAGGATCAGAGATGCCTTGGCTTATATCTACTTGAGCTACACTGACATAGAGATACTCTTTTGAGGAGACATGGAGCACGACAGTCGCAGAGACAGATCACAGACTTCTTTGGATCGAGGGAGCCAAGAGACCAACCACCAGCACAAGGTTGTACCCGCATTCATACGAGAGGCACCCGCATTGACAGGGCGATTGAGCTCGGGAAATCGAGACAACCACGACCGAGACATAGGAGCACACTCCATCGACGGAGACTCCAACAGAGGATCATAGGCATTCTAGCACGACACCCAGATTGTCATTGAGGACCTATTTTACATTTTCACATTTCACATTTCACACTCATTTTCAGTTTTCATTTTTACTTTCAGTACTTTTTGTACTTGTACTTCAGACGTTGTATTAGATTCCCCACTTTGTATCTGATGGTCTCATAGGTCATTTTGGCCTTTTGAAGACGTTAATATATCATTTCATTTCATCTCTCTCTCTCTCTCTCTCTCTCTCTCTCTCTCTCTCTCTCTCTCTCTCTCTCTCTCTCTCTCTCTCTCTCTCTCTCTCTCTCTCTCTCATTGCGTAGCCAAAAGCTAAGCACGGTCTGCCGTAAATTCCGTCAGGTTTTGCGTTGGCGCCCGTACAGCCTGCCACGTGTCAACAGCCAGCCACGTCAGCATGTGGGTCAGCATTTCCGGGGGTGTGTGGGTCTAGCGGCCAGCCAAGCGAGTATTGTGTGTGTACCGGCAACAGCCACGTCACCCATTTGTGACATCCATGTTTTTCTAACCGTATTTTTGTCATGTGCACATCTAACCCTATGTGTACGTGGACAAGCTACTTCATGGCAAGGGTTCAGTCCAGTTAGCTTAGGAAGTGTTATGGCACTTTTGTGAGTCTATTCGCAGACCGTGCATGTCCAGGCACTTAGAGTAGATGCATATCTTCTGGTTGTACACAGCATGATCATCAGATTACAGTCAGAACCCATCAGTAGCATTTTAAAGTGCATAGACCTATTTTCCCTATTTTAGCGATTTCTCACTTATTATTTTTAAGTGACTTTGTTGAGAACTAGGTAGGGGAAATTTAGCAAGCAAGTATATAAGTAAACCTAGCGCTAGCGCTTTCTGGCAAAAGAGGCAAAAGGAACCAAGTGTTCAACAGGCACCTTCTTAGCAAGACCCCCCCCCCCCCCCCCCCCCGGGGCAGTCAACCTTGCGTTTTCAACCACAGACCCACCACAAAAGCCTAGCGTTTTTCAACAGTTGCAGATCAGCCAGCGTTTTTGCATTGCCGCAGCCTGGCGACAACAGGATCAAGCAAAAGCCTAGCGTTTTGGCATCAGATCATAGAGCAGCCCTAGCGTTAGCAGAATCAGCCCTAGAGTTTTTGGATCAGCAGGACTCCTAGCGTTTTGCAAATTCATCGCGACAGAAACCTCAGAAGCATCAACGTTTTCAGTTTTCAGCATCAAGACACCGCAGTAGAAGTCCCAAACCTCGCAGATCTCACCTTCCCGTAGCAGATCCTCGCCGCACGGTCAAATCCACCGAAGTTTGCAGATTCAGTCAGGAAAACGCAGATTTCAGCATCTGTGTTTTCAGCGCGTCCTCGTTGCGTCGTCGTCATCAACATTGTCACCGACATAGAGTCAGAATTCAGCACGTAAAGATTTGCAGATTTCAATCATTGGCGTTTCTAGATTTCAACCCATCTCATCGGCGTCCTCATCATCGTCGACATCGTCGGCAAGTCCAAGCATTGTAGAGATTTGTGCAATCAATAGTAGACCGATCTCGCCATAGAGAGAGGGGCCTTCGGAGGAGGGCTTTGACAACATTCTGGTGTCATATTCTTCTCTCTCTATTGCACAATCTCATGCACCTTCATTCACAGTGTTCACCACTTTGTTTGTGTACATTGCACACTCCCACTCAAGGAACGGAAGGCTCTCCCTTCCGTAAGTAAAAGGAACCCTTGAGCACAGTTCGAAGCACTCATCTTGAGCAAAGTTCAACATTCACTTCCGATGCACCTTACAATTTTGCAGATTGGCACTAAATTGCGCAAATCGAATGCACAACGAAAGGAGGCTTTCCTTTTTCGGTTGGATAAGTACATCAAGTTCGATGTGCAAGTCTTCAACCCTACGGACTACAATGTCGCAGTGGTGATAGCTCTCACCCAAGAAATGAAGCACAGCAAACTTAACCCTAAGGAGAACAAGTGGTCTCAAAGTACCTCATAGAAACCTCAGAGCCCACCGAATGGTAAGAACGGTAAGACCAATGGTAAGCATAACGGTAATTCTTCTTCTCAATCTTCCTCTACAACTAGAGCAAAGAACTCTCACAAGGAAAGGCTAATACTCAAGATAAACCTAAGTTGACACCTGATGAAAAATCTACTGTCACAAACTGCTGACGTGTCAAAGCCCTGAAGAATGGAGCCAACTTGAAGATCCTCGCCAAGGGGCCTAAACCCTAAGAAGAAGAAGTCCTACCAGCTTATGGGGACCCTGTCTGATGGGACCCCAGTGCCATAAAGGAATTAAAATAAAGCAAGACCCACCCACACACACACAGCTGATGATGTGGCAGCAGTACGAACGCTCTGAAAATCACGCTGACAGTGCTGAGGTGGCAAGCTGTACAGATTTTCGCGTATTGCACTGACATGATGACGTGGCAGGCTGTATGGATTTTCGTAAATTACGTTGGCAGCTTTTAGGCATTGCTTTTGGACCAAAAGCTTTTGAGTTTGAAGGCTTTTCATGTAAATTGGTTTTAACTTTTCAGGCCAAGGGCCTTTAAATATGAGGTTAGGGCTCATTCTCTGGCATGCTTCCTGGAGAAGGTGCAGAGTCTCGAGTACCGGCTTGTACTGTGTTGATGAATTATAAAGAAATACCGAAAGGGGCACCAAGGTTTGGGGCCAACAATCTCTGGGGTGAAATTCCGCCATGTGTTGATGAATTATAAAGAAATACCGAAAGGGGCACCAAGGTTTGGGGCCAACACTCTCTGGGGTGAAATTCCGCCACTCCGTGTCGCGTGTTCTCTCTCTCTCAGTTCAGTTGTTATTGAAGTGCTAAAAGTCTGTTTGGTCTGTTCTTTTGTATTGGCACGTGGTGCTTGTCTTGTGACAGTGGTATCAGAGCATCAGGCGTGTGCTTTTATAAAAGCACACCGGTCCTTCCATAGAGGAGACAGAGCAAACCGGCGCTTCCAAAAGTCTACTAGAATTTTATGTGAAGTATCTTCGGTTGCCGATCCCGGACTTATGTGAAGTATCTTCGGTTCGCGCGACCATGGACTTATTAGCCACTCCCACCCTTCATATATCGCGCATCAGGCACGCTCCCGTCTTCATCGCTCTGTCTTACAGGGCATAAGCCATAAAGAACCCAAGACATGGAATTCATGGATTTAGCAAAATATTTGCAGTTTCTGCTCAACGAGCTTCACGACATTCTTTCGCGGCATCCTCAGCAGAGCCTTCCGATGCTGCAAGTTTTCAACAATTTTTGAGCTACATGTTACAACTTACCCCCTCTGATGCCCCAGGTGGTACCTCCTCCTCCGGCACCAGAAAGTACGAGAGCTTCCAACCGACAACCTTCTCAGCCGTCTGTTCCAATCGGGAGAGTCTTCAGGAATATGGTGCAACCATCTGACCCTGATCCAATGCAACCGCCTTTGCCACCGCCTCCACCACCACCGCCACCAAGCTACAATGGTCTTCCAGCCATCTGACCCCGATCCAGTGCAACCGCCTTTGCCACAGCCATTGCCCCCACCTCCACCACCACCACCACCGCGTAATTGGGTACCTAGTTGCAAAACACGATTAGAAAAATACATAACCAGCATACCATTTTGCTTGAGAGCGCACCAATCGTCCTTCAATCGTGCGAGATACTGAGGTGGCATAAACCGCGCCTTGAGCTTGTCTTGGAAATCAACCCAACTAAAAGAGAGGCGTGAAATCGTCGGCTGACTCCAGGTGCACGGCTAGCTGTGCCACTTGCCATGCGTGGTACCAATTGATGGCATCACCGGCAACGTACATAGCTGTCGTCAAAACTTTGCTATTTCATGTCTTCTTAGTTGTCGCAAAATAAGCATTAAATCGATGCAACCAAGAATGAATAACTTTAGAATCCATCTTACCGTCATACTTACTGAAAGTCAACTTTTTTGTGACTGGATGATTGGAATCCGCGTCGTGGCTTGCGCCACTTGACGAACTCCCATGATCTTTGGGTGGTTCGGTCTTAGAGGCTAGGATGTGGGAAATAAATTCTTGATGACGAATCTCCCGTTGAGCTTCACGCTCGGCGTCCTTTTCTGCTTTTCGTTCATTTCGTTCGTCGCGCTCGCGTTCGAGAGCAAGTCGATTTTCTTCTTGTTGTGCGGCAAGTCTTGCGTTTCTTTCATCGTGCTCACGTTCCTGAGCAAGTCGATTTTCTTCTTGTTTTGCGGCAAGTCTTGCGTTTCTTTCATCGCGCTCACGTTCTTGAGCAAGGCGACTTGCTTCTTGTCTATCCATCATGGCCATCATCTGCTTGACCAATGCCTCCATAGCACTTGGTGGCGTAGATGGCGAAGAGGGAGGATTGAAGGAATCATCTCTGGGTGGGAACGAGTCTTCGTCGCCTCTCTCATGCTCATCACCTGTATGCGAAGTATCCATTCCGCTTCGGGTGACGACCATGCACTATGATCTTGGGTTCTTAAGCTCGCGAGAAACTTGGGTTCTTGAGGGTCTTAAGGTTCTTGAGGTCCTTGATTCGTGAGAATCTTGGGTTCTTGAGGTTCTTGAGTCTTGAGGGTCTTGGGTTCTTGGGGTTCTTGAGGTTTTCTTTCGCTTGCAAATCGCGTTGGAGAAGGATCTTCTCTTCACCCGAGTTCTACTCCTTTCTGCGGACGCACCCCTTGGCGGCCTTGCGCTCACACCAAGGTTGCTTTTTCCCACCTCACGTCGATTGGCCGGCCGCTAAGTGCACGGTCCGCTCTCAATGAGTGAAAAGAGACACAAGGGGAGGCTGGACAAGCCCTCCTTTCTTGGGATTCCTATCACTCTTCAACAAAACACGATTAGGGATCGCCACGCCCAAGTAAACTTGGGTTCGTGCGATCGCAACAAGCAAAAAAATTCTTGTGGTTCTTTCCTTGAGTAATGCAGAACACTTCCAAAGCTCTGATACCAATGTAAGGTGCAACGGAATGAATGTTGTATTTTCTCAAGATTAGTGATCTTTATTACTGAAGGTTCCTTTTAGTTCTTAGGGAAAGAGAGCTTTGCGTCTTATGGAGAGTGCTATGATCACGAACAAAGTGAGTGGATATTGTGCGTGCAAGTGAATGAGACTGAGAGAAGGAGAGAGAAGAGATACGACACCCGAGAGGTTGTAAAACCCTCCTCCGAAGGCCCCACTCTCGTCGGCGAGAGTGGTCTGCTTTGATTGCACAAAGGTGTACAATGCGTATGCAATGGACTGATGCAACTTGGACTATGCCGATGACGACGACGGTGGTGACGACGACGACTTGATGGCTGAAACCTGGGATCTTCTCATCGCTGAATTTGGGGTTGTCTTGGTGGCTGAAAATGACTGTTTTCTTGCTGTTTTAATGGCTGAATCTGATGGTTGTGTCGGGGGTCATGCTAGAGACAAAAACGCTGATGCTAAGTCTCCTTTTGGCTGCGTTCTCTACTGTTGCTTGAAGGCTGAAAAAACGCAGGTTTTGTAGGTTTATCCCATGCTGAAAACGCTGCAGTTGCAGGGTATCCAAGGCTGGAAAAAATCCGAAAGGGGCAGGCCTTTCCTAGCGTTAGTGATTGCTGAAATGCTGATGTCAAACGCTGCTCTGTTGATGCTTGGCCATCCCAAAAACGCTAGCTTTGGAGGCTGCCTGAAGGGGGAACAAACGCCAGGATGGGGTGATGATGGCGATGACTGCTAAGAGGCATAACGCCAGAGATGGGGGAAGCTTCAATGGCGATGGAAATCTGCTGGGAGTGCTGAGGGGGGGTACTGCTGAGATGTTGCCTGTTGAGCAGGAAGCTCCTGCTGCCTCTTCTGCCAGAAAGTGCTAACTTGGGTTTGCTTATATATTAACTTAGCAAAATTGCCCTACCTACTTTTGTTGGAAAGTCACTGAAAGGGACTCTTCGCCGGCCCACTCTGATGTGTGGGTTGTGCGGTTATTGAACTTCATAAAGGTCTGCAACGCTTGCTTCTTTGGGCCGCGCCGAAAGCGACTCAAAGTCTTCTGTGGCTCCTTCGATGCTTCAACTTCGTCTAGAATCCTGCTTCTTTCGTCTTCAAGAATCTCAATGGCTGAAAATTCCTGAAACCATCTCCAACACAAAACCATGAACATACCTATTCCATGTAAAGTGAAGAAAAAAATTCTTGTCTTCTCTAAAGACTGTGTATGCAATGTAGATGAACATAAAGACGGAGTGACAACCCGTTCATCAAACACATGCAAACAATGAGGTCGAATCTTTTCTGTGATCGAAATCAACCAACTGTGGCAAATCACAATGGAAATGCCCATGCTTGGTGCTCATACTATCATGTACTCTTTCGGAAACTGTGTCATGCCAAGGAAGAGACATGGAATGTGACTTCCTTACATACAAACATTTCAACTTTTCATGAACAATCCGCATACATTCGTGCTCATCCATGAGAGAAACGTGCTCAATATACAATATGTCATGCCTAGGAAAAGGGATCACATAACGATGCTGACTAAAATACAGGAAATCTTCACGAATGAAACACTTGAACAATACGTGCGTATCAATCATGCGAACACATAATACTTCCTGTAAGGGTTCCTTGGACCAAGGCTCGAGAGCCAAGATCGCTTCTTCGGGATCTATCGAATCTTCTTGTGGGGGATCTGTGGACCTCGACTCGAAAGCCAAGATCGATTCTTGGTGATTGACCGAATCTACAACGAGGTTAGCTTCGCTAGAAAAAGCATCCACTAACTCAGCATGCTTGTGAACAATCACATCTTCAACATGCAAATCATCATGCTTGTGAGAAATCACATCTTGATCATGCAAATCATCATGCTTATCTTTATCATCCAAATCATCCTGCTTCTCATAATCATGCAAATCCTGTGTATCGTGCTGTGGAAAAGAGATTGAGAGAATCTCCTTATCCCGAATCCTTTCAACCTTGTCCTGCATATTAGCAATGAGAGATGGAGAATGAACAATGTCCTCTCCATGAAAGATAGTAGGAGAATCACTTTTGGCATTGAGAGTTAAAGTGTTAGCCTCCCAATCAACGAGAGGGTTTAGTTCACAAAACCATTTCATGCCTAAAATCATATCACATCCTGAGAGAGGAGAAACAACAAATCTTCTAGTGAAGGCAGTCTGTTGAATTGCAAACAACACATCAAGGCACTCCTTCGTGACGAGAGCGTCCATACCGGGACGAAAGCCAGAGACCTCGATAGAAGATCTCGGACTAACTTCGAGGCGGGCTGAAACCGGCCCGTAGGGCGGTAGGCGTTGGCTTTCACCCAAAATTCTTTACTTTATACACACACAGAGAGCACTTTGCAACGAGAACCTGTAATGGGAATTAACACTTAATCACACACACAGCTCGGAAGCTAGAATGCTCCGAGCAGACGCCGACAACCTGTAGGCCCCAAAATTGGCGCCCCTTTCGGTATTTCTTTATTCTTTAGGAGGGTAAATTACAAGGTAAGGTCCTGGGAATCCTTCACGTGTATCCACCTAGATACCATTTGATTTGGCCAAATTTCGGCAGCATAACAGCCCCAAAACTTGCGCGAAACCAGTTCCCCTGCTGGAACTCGCTTGCACTGTCGTATACCCTCTGATTCCTATCCAAAAACAGTAAATTCAGCACGCTGTATTTACTGGTTTTTGCCCTGTTTTCAGCCCCAAACAGTCCCCTAACTGTCCTTTGCCAGTGGGGCACGATTCCCAATGATCCTGGCGTCTGTACTGCTGAAAAACAGTGAATTTACAGCGCATACACAGCGCTGATTTTGCACCTGTACAGTGAGGTTATGACCCTCACCAGTGCCTGCTTTGGAGCAGCAGTTAGCTACCCCTGTTCCTGCTCAAGGAGGCTCTTGCCTCAGCACAAAAGCATGAACCCACACAACTGTACATCAGTCAAATGAGTAGCCCTCTTGTGGGGCATCACATAACTGCACGTAGGGGAGAGAGAGAGCAGTGTGTAGTGTGCAGGGCATCACTCCTAGCACCACACTGTACATGAGAGGGAAAGAAAGCACTCCATAGCTCTTAACCTGTGACAGGTTGCAAATGAGGCCTCTCCCAGCTTAAAAATCAGCGCCCATTTTTCTGCAAGAGGAAAGTTCACGAAAATGTGACACTTGGCGCATTTTCAAGCATTTACCCGTTTCGGGCTCGCCGCTTAAAAATATCCTGACCGGTTGCCCAGTTGACTTCGCAGCAGAGTTGTAAAATGTTCCCCTAGTCATACCGGAGGTAATGACGCGAACACATTTCCCGGCCCAAAATAGCAGTTCCCTAAATTTTAGGAGATGCTTCCGTTGGGCTGCCACTGGTCTTCTGACCATCTATCCTCGTTGGGACCACATCCAAAAGTGCAATGTGGCCCAACTGTCGGATACTTTTTGTTGGTAGTCCCACCTTGACTTTACGCCTTAATTGAGTTCACTTCCTAGTATCCACCAACTTGCTAAGTGCGACGGGGGGACCTATATGATCTTGCTCTGAGCCTAGACATCCTCTTACCATGCAAATTCCAGTGCCGACCACTTCCCATCTGCGGGTGAATCTACCGTTCACATTGGCCATACAATTTCCGACCGTTTGCTACTTCAAAAAGAGGGTCTTAAACAAATAAAATAAACCCCATTGGAAAGAAACCAACAACCAAGGTTAGCAGTTGCCACCTCTCTGTGACATGGTTAATAACTGCCACGTCCTCGTGACACGGGCTCTCTCAACAAGAGAGAAACTGATCACATCATGCATACTACCTGGGTCAAACAATATGACAAAACGGTGCCCCGACGTACGACCATAACATTTAATGAGAGAATCATCAATGGGAGGGTCCTGAGAAACTTTGGGCACAATCGTTTTATCATTCATTGCATTGACAGATGTAGTGGGTGTTGTGGGTTCTTTAGATTCATTCGATTCAAGCTTAGGACATGTTCGTTTTATGTGACCCTTAATGTGACAATGAAAACAACGACCTTCCTTAGAATAAGTGCTTTGTTCTTCCAAAGTGATGTATCCTCCTACAATTCCTTATGCTACCTTTTCATCCGGAGTAAGCTTAGGTTTAGCAATTGTGTTAGCCTTACCCTTAGATTCATTAGAAGAATTCTTTGATGAGAGACTGTTGGAAGATTGGTTAAAAGAGTTATCATTCTTACCATTCTTATCGTTCTTACCGTTGTGCGGATTCTGAGAAGTCTGCGAGGTACTTGTGGAAGTCTTGTTCTCCTTAGGCTTTCCCTTGTTGTGCTTCATCTCCTGTGCGAGAGCAATTGCTACCGCCTTGTTGAGATCGATTGGATCGAATACCTCGACATCGTACTTGATATACTCGTCCAATCCATAGAGAAAAGTCTCTTTGCGCTCATCATCCGATATGCGTAATTGGGTACCTAGTTGCAAAACCATAGTCATAAGGGACGCATTCCGGGACGGGGGACGGGGGACGGGACTCAAATGGATTTTTAGTGTAAAAAAGAGGGCGGGACGGCAAGTGGGGCCGGAAAAGTAGGGACGGGAAGCCCGAAAAAGGGCGTCCCCTGTTACTATGTGCAAAACACGATTAGAAAAAGACATAACCGGCATACCATTTTGCTTGAGAGCGCGCTAATCGTCCTTCAATCGTGCGAGGTACTGAGGTGGCATAAACCGCGCCTTGAGCTTGTCTTGGAAATCAACCCAACTAAAAGAGGGGCGTGAAATCGTCGGCTGCCTCTAGGTGCGCGGCTAGCTGTGCCTCTTACCATGCGTGGTACCAATTGATGGCATCACCGGCCAGGTACATAGCTGCCGTCAAAACTTTGCTATTTCCTGTCTTCTTAGTTGTCGCAAAATAAGCATTAAATCGATGCAACCAAGAATGAATAACTTTAGCATCCATCTTATCGTCATACTTACTGAAAGTCAACTTTTTTGTGACTGGATGATTGGAATCCGCGTTGTGGCTTGCGCCACTTGACGAACTCCCATGATCTTTGGGTTGTTCGGTCTTAGAGGCTAGGATGTGGGAAATAAATTCTTGATGACGAATCTCCCGTTGAGCTTCACGCTCGGCGTCCTTTTCTGCTTTTCGTTCATTTCGTTCGTCGCGCTCGCGTTCGAGAGCAAGTCGATTTTCTTCTTGTTGTGCGGCAAGTCTTGCGTTTCTTTCATCGCGCTCACGTTCCTGAGCAAGTCGATTTTCTTCTTGTTTTGCGGCAAGTCTTGCGTTTCTTTCATCGCGCTCACGTTCTTGAGCAAGGCGACTTGCTTCTTATCTATCCATCATGGCCATCATCTGCTTGACCAATGCCTCCATAGCACTTGGTGGCGTAGATGGCGAAAAGGGAGGATTGAAGGAATCATCTCTGGGTGGGAACGAGTCTTCGTCGCCTCTCTCATGCTCATCACCTATATGTGAAGTATCCATTCCGCTTTGGGTGACGACCATGCACTATGATCTTGGGTTCTTAAGCTCGCGAGGAACTTGGGTTCTTGAGGGTCTTGAGGTTCTTGAGGTCCTTGATTCGTGAGAATCTTGGGTTCTTGAGGTTCTTGAGTCTTGAGGGTCTTGGGTTCTTGGGGTTCTTGAGGTTTTCTTTCGCTTGCAAATCGCGTTGGAGAAGGATCTTCTCTTCACCCGAGTTCTACTCCTTTCTGCGGACGCACCCCTTGGCGGCCTTGCGCTCACACCAAGGTTGCTTTTTCCCACCTCACGTCGATTGGCCGGCCGCTAAGTGCACGGTCCGCTCTCAATGAGTGAAAAGAGTCACAAGGGGAGGCTGGACAAGCCCTCCTTTCTTGGGATTCCTATCACTCTTCAACAAAACACGATTAGGGATCGCCACGCCCAAGTAAACTTGGGTTCGTGCGATCGCAACAAGCAAAAAAATTCTTGTGGTTCTTTCCTTGAGTAATGCAGAACACTTCCAAAGCTCTGATACCAATGTAAGGTGCAACGGAATGAATGTTGTATTTTCTCAAGATTAGTGATCTTTATTGCTCAAGGTTCCTTTTAGTTCTTAGGGAAAGAGAGAGCTTTGCGTCTTATGGAGAGTGCTATGATCACGAACAAAGTGAGTGGATATTGTGTGTGCAAGTGAATGAGACTGAGAGAAGGAGAGAGAAGAGATACGACACCCGAGAGGTTGTAAAACCCTCCTCCGAAGGCCCCACTCTCGTCGGCGAGAGTGGTCTGCTTTGATTGCACAAAGGTGTACAATGCGTATGCAATGGACTGATGCAACTTGGACTATGCCGATGACGACGACGGTGGTGACGACGACGACTTGATGGCTGAAACCTGGGATCTTCTCATCGCTGAATTTGGGGTTGTCTTGGTGGCTGAAAATGACTTTTCTTGCTGTTTTAATGGCTGAATCTGATGGTTGTGTCGGGGGTCATGCTAGAGACAAAAACGCTGATGCTAAGTCTCCTTTTGGCTGCGTTCTCTACTGTTGCTTGAAGGCTGAAAAAACGCAGGTTTTGTAGGTTTATCCCATGCTGAAAACGCTGCAGTTGCAGGGTATCCAAGGCTGGAAAAAATCCGAAAGGGGCAGGCCTTTCCTAGCGTTAGTGATTGCTGAAATTCTGATGTCAAACGCTGCTCTGTTGATGCTTGGCCATCCCAAAAACGCTAGCTTTGGAGGCTGCCTGAAGGGGGAACAAACGCCAGGATGGGGTGATGATGGCGATGACTGCTAAGAGGCATAACGCCAGAGATGGGGGAAGCTTCAATGGCGATGGAAATCTGCTGGGGGTGCTGAGGGGGGAAACTGCTGGGGGTGCTGAGGGGAGAAGTTGCCTGTTGAGCGGGAAGCTCCTGCTGCCTCTTCTGCCAGAAAGTGCTAACTTGGGTTTGCTTATATATTAACTTAGCAAAATTGCCCTACCTACTTTTGTTGGAAAGTCAATTAAAAATAATAAGTGAAAATACCAATAAATAGGAAAATAGGCTAAATGCACTGGAAAATTTCCCTAACTGATGCTAATGGATTCTGATGGGAATTTCGATGATCATGCTATGTGCAACCGGAGGATATGCATCTATGCTAAGTGACTGGGCATGCACGGTCTACGAATAGACTCACAAAAGTGCCAAATCACTGCTAATCTAAACTTGATTGAACCCTACTGTGGTATAGCTTGTCCACGGACACATAGGGTTGGGATGTGTCACGTGACACGTTTCTGACATCTATCTTCGGAGTGCAACTTCTGGTAGGGTGGGGTATCCTGAAATGCTTGCCATGTAAACCCTTGCAGATTATATCTTGAAATTTCTTGACATCTCTCAATAGATGTCTCCTCTCATGCTAATAAGCTTACAGGTCCGGTGCGATTGGTCTTGAGACTACCATCACCACCGGAGGAACACTGTCTATCCAAGAGATGATGGACCATGTTGTGGGTGTCTACGACCTTATGGAAGGAACCTAACCCTAAATTTTTTTGGTGCAGGTTTCAAGATGGAAAGTCGATCGACTTTTCGAGCTCGGCTGATGTCGAGATTGCTTTTTAAGTTTTGAGTTTTGTTTGAGAACTTGTTTGTCGATCTTGTTTGAAATTTGTTTGAAATGGATGGTAACTGTTTTGAACCTGTTTTGGTGCCGATTTGAAATGTTTGACTCTGGGTTTAAAACTGTTTTCATTGATTGGTGATTTTACTCCCAGGTGGAGGAGTGAGATATATTGTTTTGGTATTGTTTGAACCTCGGAACGACGCAGGCCGATGCCTGGGGAGCGTTTCACTGTATGTTTGAAAACCTCGGAACAACGCAGGCCGATGTCTAGGGAGCGTTCCGTTGTATGCTAGAAAACCTCCGAACAACGCAGGCCGATGCCTGGGGAGCGTTTGGTTGTATGCTTGTAAAATAATTGTTGTTGTCACTCCCGGCCCAGACCTGGATGGTTATGCGGGAGGAGTATAAGAAGTCTAAGCAGTGGTTACTCTCAGCACCTCCAAACAACACAGGCTGTGGTCTGGGGGGCGTTTGGTTGTAAAAGGCCTCTATATCTCCCGACCCGGATCTTTTTAGGTTATGCGGGAGGATTAATGAGGGAGTCGTTGAATATCTCCCGGCCCGGACCTTGTTAGGTTATGTGGGAGGAGTGTTCATCGACGACTTTATGTTTCTATGTCTTATTTTCTATTGGCACGTGGTGTCCGTCTTGTGACATCTATTCAAGGAATCTTAAGAGGATGGTTAACTCTTGAAGAACGAACTCTTTATGTCCTGCCCAATAGGATCTGTGGTGTCTGTAATCAAACCTTTTGAAGAAAATGGAGAAGCCCAGGAACCGTCATGAGAATGACCGGAAGGCTGTCAATGCATGAACTTGTCACCCAGTGAGGCCAAGTGGCTAAGCTGTGTAAAACTCCAGGAAGGCCAGATGTAGCAATCTGCACCGTAAATGTCTTCCGAAACAAGGAAAGTCAGACTAAGCAGTCTGCACTGTAGAAGCTATCGTAAGCTGCAACAGTCACCGGTAGACCGCACGGACCAGCACCGGATGGTGTCCTGTCAATAGGTAGGGTAATCCAAAATGAGGGGAAAGCCAGAGTCAACAGTTTGCATTGTGAAGGGCCTCTGAGAAGAGGTGTGGTCAGACCAAGTTGTCTGCACCGTAATCATCCTGTATGAAGAAGGGAAGCCAGACCGAGAAGTCTGCGCTGTAAATAACCTCTGAGAAGAGAAAAGGCCAAACCAATCTATCTACGCCCTTCTTGCCTATATCTCCTACCTCCAATCCTCCGATGTCAACCAAAACAGAAATCCACGCCAACGCCACCAAACTGCATGTCGGTGTGGCTCTCAATGTAAATGAGTTGGGAGTGGCCTACTGCCGAGGTTGGGGGATAAGTCTGTTGTAAGGTTATCGAGGGTGAGTGTAAGCAACCCTGACGGTAGCAATCCCAATGATTAGGTGTAGAAGAGCAACTACACTACCATCCAAGCCAAGCTCCGGGTGACTCCGGATGTAGGTGCGTAATGCCTGATCTCCCACATCTTGCAGATAAACTCTCCAAGAGAGTCCAAAGCACTGAAGTCCCACTCCAGTCTGTAGATCCAAGCAACGAACCTGTCCAAGAAGAGATCCAAGATCCTCTCCCGAAGTCCATGTAGATGCTCCTGTGTAAGCAAGTGATCTGACGTGTCGAGGTCAAGTGGTAAGTGTCTATCCACCCAAGATGGTGTCTGCTCTGGGAATGTCGGAATCCCACATGCCATAAGCATGGCCATATCTCGTGTGAACTCCTCTGATGAGTGCATTGGTGTGTCCATAGCAAATCACAAGTCACCACCTCCTTTGGAGTGCACAACCGTCGAATGATGGCTGGAATGAATGGATCTCCCAAGGATTACACCCATAGATGATCAAGCCGATGTCAAAGATACTGTGTACTGCAGCAGTCACTGAGAGACCGCACGGACCACCACCGGATGGTGTCCTAGCAGGAGGTAACTTCATCCTCTGTGAAAAACTCAAACCATGCGGCTATTGTCCACCCAAAAACACAACTGCGAGGTGATGAAAACGCCACTGTCCAACAATTTTCACGGTGCTCATACGCTTCTAGCAGGGTCCAGAGCGGTACAGAGGGTGTAGGGAGGGCGGGGAATCAATGTAGCAACCCAAAGTGGGCTGAAAACAGAGAAAACAGCAGTGATGTATGGCTGAAATCCGACGGATATGGAGAGGATACGGGCCAGCAAGGCACCAGATGCCAAGCTGGTGTGTCGAAAGGCAAGGTCCGGAGCGCTCCCCCTCTATGCAGCAAACACTGCCGAGCTGTTCAAAAACGCAGCAGATCCCAAAAATGCAGATCTGACTGAAATTGCAAATAGAGCAGAGGGGTTTTCCAACGACGAAAAGTCTGGGAATGGCCAGCGCTAGCTGCAGATCTGGTAATCGCCATGTTGATAGCAAAAAAAGCAAGTTGAGAAGGTGAATCTCCGCAACGAAAACTCTCCAGATTTCATCGCTTGCCTGGCTTTTGCAAAACGCTGGCAGATTTTTGCTCCATTGGCAGAAACACTGGCTGGTCTGATCCTTTGAGAGAAGAACCTCTGCAGAAGCGCATAGTCCATGGAGAGCCTAAAGCTGCTGATACCATGTGAGAGTGCACGTGTGCGGAAGGAGGGAGAAGATCACAAACGCAAGATATGGTTAAGAGGGGATGATCAGCCCCCCATGACTACCATGAGCAGAAGACCCGTACAATGATCAGATAGTGTGGAAGTGGGTACCCCCTTGGCCCCATAAATAGTTGCCCAAGGGGAGGTAGGGCAAAGCATGGAAAAATCCACCACCACCCAACAAGAAATAAATGAAACATGAGGGCGCCCGGACAAGGTGAGCGGCCATGGGCGGCCGAACAATGCAGTCTGTATGCGTATGCAAAGGGTGGCCAACCCAGAGGCACACTAGCCGTACATGTATGCCCTAGACTTGTGGAGCAGTAGAGTGGTGCAAATTTAACACTTCCAGCCCACCTCTTATTGGTGAGCTCGTTGGTGAGTAATTTTGTATAAGACGTTAAAAGATAGATCTCCACTTTCATCAGCATTAAGTTATGCAAAAAATGGGGCAAATTCATACTCAATGATGCAAGGGTTTAGTCAGAATTATTAAAATTTGAGGGGTATTTTGGGAATTTCCACAAATTTCAAGGGTACTTTGGTAATTTTCTCTTAATTTAAACATGCAATTACATGGTTGCACCTGAGTACGTGCAGACATAAAATATACATATATAAAAAACTACATGCATATAATAATATACGTCTAACTATGCATGTAAGCAAGCATACACGGATGTAGATGTGTGTACACTATAAATGCCAGAGTATACTCGCGCACGCACACACACTTGTGTGTACACTTCAGTAGGTTTGTTAGGGAATATTAACTCCAATGGTTAAGAACATAGCATACTGCATGGTCAAACCCTTGTTTTTTTTCCATAAAAATATGCAAAATAAACACTGGGAGGTCGAAACAGTACATGACTTGCCTGCTCTGTGTTAACAGCAATGTGAGTAGACAGTGGCTCTTCAAAGACAAGCTGTAGACCTGACAGGAATGCTGCATTATCATCGAGCCCAAAAAGCTCAAGAATTGTGGGAGATGAATTATGTATTCGCCTGGATTTCCACAACAGACAAGAAATAAGTTTCCTGTAGACTGCTTGATAATGTCATGGACCACTAACTGTGAATGCACGATATAGAAGAGGAAATAGCAAACAACAGACCAGTTACAACAACACCCACTTTCACACAATTGCCACTTGCGGGCGCTGTTGAAGTGTAAGATAATACATGAAAAACTGAGCCAAGCGCAGAAAAAGGAATGCTGAGGCAAACCAGATATAAAAGCTGCGAGAGGATGGGGAGCCAACTGCGGTTCCCGCCATATTTGTAGAAGCGAGACAGCAAGGCTCTGAAGGGGGGAACTGAGAGGGGACCATAACGCGCGCCCATTTTACTTGATCGCTACCCGCCACAGACACCTCCATCGCTGCTTGCGATGTGTGTGGGTAGGCCTCTGAGCTCGACACAGTGAGACACTACTCTTTCTCAAATGGAAAGACCAGTGCGCCAAAATTTGTTAGTTCAAAGTTATTTTGCACATCCCTTGCACAAAATTGTGACACCCTAATTGAGCAAGGTCCCCAATTGATAGTTGCTTGTATCAATTAGACGAAAGCCAAAGGTGTTAAGGGTTCATCTCGTTGACTTGACCTTTTTAAAACCTTTGCATTAAAAATATATGCGTGCAAAAATCCAAAAATTCACACATATGAAGGACGTCCAAAATCATTGGTGATTCCCAATTCAAAGGGGCACACAGTAAACAGAAACATAGTGAAACTACTTTCAAAATAGTTCACAATAGAGATCTTCTCTCTAAAAACGGCTTAAGATTGAGACCAAAAACGACGAGATCTACAACTTCTGTGTTGAAACCTTTCCAAATAGAGGAGCAAAAGAGCAAAATAGAGGAGGTTAATCACATCTTGTAGGTCAAGGCTTCTCCCTCTCAAAAGGCTCTCTCTCTCTCTCTCTCTCTATATATATATATATATATATATATATATATATATATACTCCATAGCTATTGTGTATTTTAGGAGAAGATTGGGCATAATAAAGCTTTTAATTTTCTCATTTTGTGAAGTTTTAAGTCTTTATAGAGCACGGTAATTACCCATGAGCTCGATTCATGGTTTATTTTTTCACACAATTGTAATTTCTCTATTCATAATGGAAAGTCCTTTCGTGGGGGTCAGCCTCATTAAAACCAGCACTCTACACTATGTTGATGTTAATTTCTATTTGTATTGAATATATGTATCATTAGTACATTGATCAATTAAACAACACCGGCCTCATTAAAATCTCCCTCTACACTATGTTGATGTTAATATCTATTTGTCTTATATATATATATAATCTCCATAGCTATTGTGTATTTCAGGAGAAGATTGGGCATAATAGAGCTTTTAATTTCCTCATTTTGTGAAGTTTTAAGTCTTTACAAAGCACGGTAATTACCCATGAGCTCGATTCATGGTTTATTTTTTCACACAATTGTAATTTCTCTATTGATAATGGAAAGTCCTTTCATGGGGCGTCGACCTCATTAAAACCAGCCCTCTACACTATGTTGATGTTAATTTCTATTTGTATTGAATATTTGTATCATTAGTAAATTGATCAATTAAAGAACACCGGCCTCATTAAAACCTCCCTCTACACTATGTTGATGTTAATTTCTATTTGTCTTGAATATCTTTATCATCAGTAAATTGATCAATTAAACAACAACTATCAAATTAGACGATTGTCTGTTTCAATTTTAATTACATTGGTATTAGACCTCAAGGTTATTTTCCTCTTTTTGAAGAAGGAAATTGTTCTAGATTAAGCATGAAGGGTAGAGTTTGTTATGATGCAAGAGATGATTGCCTTGGAGTTGTTTTACATCAAGAACGGCATACTATTCCATATGAAATGCGACACCTATGCTAAAACAAATGGTTATAAGCATCTATGAAAAAGAGCTTCTAACTAATAGTCTATGCCTTATAGACATGGCATGGAGAATTCGCTTGGAACGCTCTTTAGAATTTAAATGGATCAGAAGAGTCTCAAGTACCATATGAGTCGAGCAAACTTACCCGACAAGCAAATGAGGTGGAAAAAAAATTCTGCAGTTATTTTTATATAGTTGGCAAAAAGTATCCTATAGCCAATGCACTCTCATGTAGACAGTGGTCTAATGTTGTCTCGAGAGCATACCACAATGATCATATCCCTATGATAGATGAGTATGCAACAGATTCTAGTCTCAAAGATGATATGTTTTCCATAGCTCTAGTCGGGAGTACCAGCTGGGGAAAAAAAAAAAAAAAACAAGCGAATCTGATTTGATACTACAGGAGAAGGGTGTGAAGGCAGTGGAAGCAGGAGCCCCAAGAGGGGGCGGAGACCATGCAAGCAGGTTTGGGGCGGTGCAGCCGGCAGAGTACAAGAGCGTCAACACATGCGGACGAGCGACGGGCAAGCCAGCACGATGCGTGCAGAGAGTGAGAACGCGAGCAGAGGAGCAACCAAGAGACATTTTTATGTTGTTTGAGTTGCGCTTGTAATGCAGCACAACGGTCTTGCTTGAGTGGTTACGGTAGTGGTGCTGGAGGTCATTCTCTTCATTGCGCAGGTTCGAATCTGTAGTTCCCTTTTGAAAGGGAAGCAAATCTTCAAGGAGAATGAAGAGAATCCGTGGGAATCTCACATTGAATTGAATATAATATAGAAAGAAGAACCGTTTATGTTGCAAGATGGTTATCTGCTTTAGGAAACGATCATGTATAACTTACTACTTAGCAGTAGGTTATGTATGAATCATATGCTCCAGCTTATGGTGGGTATCCAAGTCACCAAAAATGGTTCAAAACATAACTTTATAGCTTACAATGAAAATGGATATTGAACAGTTTGTGTCTCGATGTTGTTTGTGCAAAAAGCTAAAGTATGTTAGAGATAAGATTAAAAGTCCCATTGATCTTGAAGATGAATGGGAATATCTTTAATAACCAATAAATATAGTCTTGATCTACATGAGCCGCTTGCTTAGATCAACGAAGCTATGAAGGTCACACTGCAAAAGCAAAAGGTTGGTACTAACAAACTTAGTTGCAATGTTAAATTCAAAGAAAAATTATTTAATTCTTCTAGAATGACACAAAGCTTGTGAAAAATATACAATAAGCAAAAGTGACAAAAGAACTTATGGATCATCAAAATTAGTGTGCTTAATGAGCAAAAAGGTAGTATGGTCCCTTCCAAATTCAAGTGCCAATAAATGTGGTAGCTTGAAAGCTTAAGTTTTGTGGCCATTGGCAAAGAAACAATATTTCCCATGTAAGTCTACTAAAAGCTTTTGAGGGGCTCACCCCTCAAAATCCAATAGTAGCAAATGCTTCTTCTAAGTTTGAAGAAGAAGAGAAGATACTTACATCAAAAAGTCCTATTGTTGGGGTAAAGGCATTGTGCCTTTGCCCAATATCGGACGTCCAGTGTCTGCCTGCCATATCTATTACTCTTATATACTAGTGCTTGATGAGTTTATTCATTGGTTGCTTGCTTTGATTTCTTCACTAACTATTGAATTATTATCATGCATAATTTTTTTCATGGAAGTTTACAAAGATCAATGTAGATGCTCTCACACACTCTCAACACTTGCAAACATTAGTTTTGGATATCAATTGCTTTCTTTGCTTTGATAAGAGAGACTGAGCAAGATATACACTAAGTATATGAGATAAAGCTAACAAGAAGTCTAAAGGGATTAAATATGGGCATGGTTGGGAGGGACGGGGAAAGAAACAATAATTTCTAAAGCACTTTACTAGGAGATCAAAAGATATATAGAGAGAGTGAGTACCTCAAAGGTTGACTAAAAAAAGGGCAATATAAAATTTAAATGCTTGCAAATCTTTAGGTGTTTGTAGCGGTGACACAAACAAGCATAGAATAGTTTGACACACACTATCATATACAACGTTTATCTGCATTATATAAATATTCGACCATAGATGTGTTAAAACACCATGGAATCCAACTCCACTAGTGAACCGCAATGTATTAACGAAACTCATTAGTGTACCGCAATGTATCAACATAACTCACAAAAATATAGTTGGAGATATATGTGATCTAGGATACCACCGACCTTATTTGTTCCTTTGAGCAATCAAAACAATGCTAAGGGACATCTAATTTGCACTAAAGATCTATAGAACATACAATATATGAAGCAAGGATGTATTCTTTGAGCATCTTAAAAGCATACCTAGCATTAATGGTCACCCAAAAAAAAGGATTTAAAAGTAACTAAGCAAAGCAAAAGGGAACTAGCTGACATGGAGCCTGGCACATGGCAGGAGCATTGCATGGCATAGGCAATGGGAGGATGACTTGCAGTGGCGACAGTGTGGCGGCAGGTGGTAGGGGTGTTAACGACACCAGCAACGGGTTGCTAGAGGTGGCAGAGGTATGATTGTTGGAGAACAACTAAGCATTGTGAAGACTTGGAAACATAGTCATTGGAATCTAGAATTTGATGCAAACCGTCATAATCCTAGAAGGCACCCAATTAACAACTTGGGTATACCGGCTTGTGCTAAGTTAGAGAGGTGATATTCACAATTTAAGTACATAAGTTATGAGTCTCCAACCATAACAATAAAGCACTTTTTATTGTCCTTCTTCCTTTACCATGTTGTGATAGAGTTGCAAATACATCATCATAAGAACAAATAGGAGAAAAATAAAGAGCTCTTTGGATGCTTCAAATTGCTTGTAAGCACATTATAGCCTTTTAAGAGCTTTGCAAAGCAGTAGGAGATAATGGCTAACAAACCATAATACTCGAGGACCCAAAAAAATAACTTAGAAGCTTTATAGAGGGTTCAATGTGGAGATATTTGGCATGCAATGGTTCAAGGCGCAGATGGATGGTTGTAACACAACAGTGCATAGAGGGGACTTGGGCTTTTTTGAAGTTGACTCGGAGAAAAAATGGCGCGATCTTTGAGATACATTTATCTTACCTGAGCATTGTGAACAAGTATGTATGTTTATCATTCGAGTTACACCTGACTCAACTACAAGTAATCATGGAAACTACTGGACGCTTTATGTGCAAGTGATTTCCAAGCCATCGAAGCGCAGTGGTGGTATGCTGTTGAGGTTTTCCTGCAAAATATGTTACATTTTTTCACCTCTCCAAGCAGTCCTGGTGGAGCTGCAAGTGCCACGGGGATGATCATATGGAGTGAGGACTATTTTGTGGTTGTGCCTAGCCTATGTAAGGTAGTGTTCCCATTATTGGCCCACTCTTGCGATTGTTTTTCCCACCTTGTATGGTTGGTATTTTCATATAGTTTGCCTCTTGGTGCCCATAAATCAGGGGTATTTTCCCCTAATACCGAGTACCATTTGGATTTCACCTATATGCCTTCTTTTAGGTTTTTTCAAAATTTCCTCTATTTTAGCTTTGTGGGGTTATGTATTTATTGGGATGAGAGTATGGTAATTAGAATCCCTATATAGGGACCCCAATCCCTTGTACTTCAACCAAACATTGTATCAATTCAATGATCATACATTGCAAGTCTGGGACACTCATATCCGTTCATCTTTTAATGTCACTTCTCACATGGTATCATAGCTTCGATATTGAAATCCAATCTTGGAGTGTTTTTTTGCGATGGGTTAGGTTCTTTTTTGGCATTTTTTGAGACGAGTTAGCTTCCTTTTTTCCCCCAAAGTTGGTTATATCACATCTAGTGGCTTGCTTTTTTTTTAATAACTTGGTACTATCACATCTAGTGTGATTTTTCAAGGAATTGGTACAACTTTTGCAAGCATAGAGAGGTTGTTTATTGGCTATAATAAATTTTAGATACAGAGCGAGTCACTTTGATCACGTATAGATCCGGGTTTAGAGGTGAAGAAGTGAACCAAGGGAGGGATAGTTTACTGGTTGTCCATTTGTGTAAGATTTGATGTTGGGGATGATTTGGAGTTGTACGAGCTGATTTGTTTCCTAGTGTTTTGGCCTAGCCGCTTCACACGACCAAGTCAACATGACAAATAGTGACTCAAATGATGACGGTGTTGAACCATTGTCAAGTGCTACGTGGGCTGTGTTTCACAAGGATATCGATGAAAAATTGGTGAAAATACATACCCTTTTGATTTTTTGGATAATCATTAGTTAGATAATAACAATTAGAGTCCTTTGAGGATGACGATGATGACGGTATTTGACTCACACGAACTCAAGTTCTTTGTGATCAAGAAGTTGGAGAAGCCATCTCCAATGGAGGAGGGTGCAATTTGGGAGCATGTCAATGCTCAAGTGTGGTCTTTTATCATCTTGAATTGTACCCTATAAATTTTGGATCATGTGAAAGTAATGACAAGTGCTAAGAAAATTTGGGAACATTTGGAGTTTACTCATGAGTATGTTTCCCCAATGACGCATATTGTTGTAAGAGACAGGGAACAACCGGTTGCTCATCAACACCAACCATACTTTATACACGCCCTTGGCCCTAGCTATATATAGACCCCCGTATTTCATGTGTGTTCTAGCCCTACCCTTGGCCTGACATTACTTCCCCCGTGGAGAAGCGTTTTCTTCCTCGAAAATAAAAGCGGTGAAATCTTCTTAAGAGTAATAACGTTTTCCAAAGTGGCACCTCTCACGGGTCGAGTTGTCCATTTGATCGATACACGGTTTAGTAGGAGGTCCAATGAAACCAACAAGAACATCTCGATTTTCTACATTGTTGTCCCTTTGCAAGCATTTGTGTAAACGACTTATATCCAAAATAGTGTGTAGCCTCAATTTATAACTCACTTGATTATTTTGAATGAGTTACCACAATTAAGAGGCGGGGAAATAAAGGACCAATTTTTAGACTTTCTGAAGGTGCTAGAACGTGTAAGAATACCTTTTCTCAACTTTCTATGAAAGTGACTTGCCGACATATTTCATTAGCACGGATTAGGTCCTTGACTTGCTTTCATTTCTCATTAGTACGCAACCCCACCATAACTAGTGATTGAGTTTATATACATGAAGGGACCAAGCCTAGTTGCACCATGTTTTGCATTATGATAAGCAAACTCCAAACTAGAGAGGTAATCTTCCAATTGGATTTCTTTTCGCTAATGCTTCTAGCATATCCTCTAGCATTAGATTAACACAATTTCCCATCTATCTCTAGATGATGATTGGCGGAATTGAGCTGTATTTCCCAACCATTTACAAACAATCTTCCAAAAATGATTGGTAAGCATGGATTCACTATTACTCACAAAATTGTGGTGTAGTCCATATAATCTATTCATATTGTGAACAACAAACTTCATTAAAGAGTGGGTTCGATTCAAATAAACTTGCAAAGATTAGGCAATCTATCTACAAGTACCCATACCAAGCCATCACCTCGTATGGTGGTTGGTAAACCCACAATAAATCCCATAGAGATATTGCACTTGTGGTGCAAAAAACTTCATAAACCATCACATTCATGAATGTGTATGCCGTTATAAATACATCTTTGCTAATCACTAGGGCCCATTACATTTAGAGTGCATACATTTAGCAAAACCTTATGCGAACCTGCATTTTCATGACTATAATTTAGCCAATGCTTATGGCAGATGTTATGCTCATAGCACACATGGAAGAGGAGGGAATAAAATGTATAACTATGAAAAGAAACTAAATACTTCCCACTACAATCACTTGAAAGCCTTGCTAAAATATTTGGACCATAATAGAATGTGAAAATAAATCACATCCAATGAAACATTTTCATTGACAAGACATAGCCTTGCTATACCAAGTATCCAACATTTTTTGGCCACTAAAATTGTTTTTGATATTACGTACTCAAAATGGTATAATAAACGGATTTGACCAGCACTTAGGGACTCTGTCGCGATACATAATCGAAGAAACAGGCAAAATTGTCAGTCCCAAATACTTTATACTCTTCCCATGTGGAATATTTCTCATATTATGATGTCTAGAAATAGGACATCCATCAAGTACAAGATGTACTTTCATGTGGAGATAACTGAATACACTAAACGATATGAGTGAGAGGGATCCTAATAAACATTGCTCCACACTGGCTAAACCAAACTCCATGAGTTCTTAGACCATGTTACACCTCGTGTGACTAACAATATGTGTCAACTGAGTGCCAAACCAAATCCTACCGTGTAGGCCTATAACCAGCTCAATAGGGAGTGAACCCTCAATTGTATCAACAATAAGAACAATTAAGAGAGAATGTAACAGATTGCGAAAATGGTACCTAGTACACTACTTTCCCAAAATCCTTTGCTCCTACATGACCTTATCACATGTCTGAAGAGTGTAGTGGATGAAAGCATTCCAACATATGCATCCCACTTGTAGAGACGAGCCAAAGCATACTCAAAAAGGAAGAAAATGAAAGCATATACTTACTATGAGGTGAAAAGTACCATATACTTAACCAGAGGATCACAAGGGCAATTTTCAAACCTATATTACCAAAATTCCATCCTAAAAAGGCCCAATATTCTTTTGACTTGTTAAACACTAAAAAGTAGAAGTTAGTGAAGATAAACAAATATTGAAATGATAATAACCCTAGATGTTGCCTTGGCAATCCGAACCCCTTAGTTAGATCCTGCAAATTTGAACCCCTTGGTTAACTTCTGGAAAGAAACTACATAAACTCTTAGATAGTTGAGACCAGCATAGGCTACAGTGATATCAACAGTGATTGTAAGCAACTTGGTAAAGTGAATTTAACTACTATTAGGTTTTTTGCTTTAGCCCACACCATGGATCTCTTTCCTTACTTTGCCCTGTCCAGATTCAATGTATCAGAGCTTAAACTAAGATATTTCTATTAGCTTAGGATTGGAACTTGGAGTTTTGCATACTCACATCATTCTCCCTTTAGTTAGGCCATTCCAATCTCTTTCTCTCTTGCTTGAATGGTCACCACCCCATAACCCTTGTGTTTCCATTTAGGTTTTTTGCATGATAAACTTTGGATTGCTTTCATTGTATGTGCATTGTGCTTAACTTTGTGCTTCAATTCTTGTGCCCTCCATGGCTCCATTCTCCGCAAAATTGTGCATGAGCCAATGGGGTATGCTCATAGATTTCATGTAAGCCCACATATTCTTCATTTGGAGCTCTTTTAAGCTATGAGCTCTTGGGTTGTTTGTTGTAGTGAGGACAAAAGGTGTAGGATTTGGCTTCTCCAACAATGTGAAAGCATTGACACCTTGGCTTACAACAAATGTCCTATAATTAGGGTGGGATCGTGGGCTCGAATCATGCGTGCCCTATTTTGGAGATGTGATGGACTTCAAAGCTTCGTTTCTGCAAGGCCATTGTCCCACCGCTTGCAAACCCCAAGCTTGGAACTTAAAGGTCTCTCACATTTAGGGCCTTTCTCACAGCTCTGTAGACCCTACTGACCCCACATTAGTGGGCTTTCATTTGGGCATTACAAACTAGGCCATTCAAGCCTCAACCGAATGTATTCTCACAATAGACAGACATCCTACATAAATAAGGAAACCTCAAAAGCTTTGTAAGCTCTAGTTTAAGGGAATCTTTGAGCCTAAAAAGATTTTTCTCAATCTTGTAAAGAGGTGCTTCACATCAAGTGAAGAGTGGCTTCACAAACTTTACCCTCTTTTGTAAAATCCCTTGCAAAATTGGTGCGCATAGAGATTCGACACTGCCCCACATTAAAGGGGTAAGATCTTTGCTACACTACATTTTGGGGTACACTATGGGAAAGGATAATCTCACAGTTTTCAATGGCCAAGGATTCCATACTTGGCATATCAAAACCAAGGGGTACCTAATGAAAAAGCAATTATGGGCCACAGTCAAACCTTTGGGAGAGGGAGAGAGAATCAAGACTAGGCGGTCTAAAAAACAAATTCACAGCACGGGATGAGCAATAATTAGGGATTCTTCTCATGGATATGGGGGAAAGTTACATCCACTATTTGGGATATATGCACTACTTCCTATGTTGCATGGGTCACGCTCAAGAGACACTTCAAAGAAATAGCCAAAAACTCCAAATTTTCTCTCAAAATGTAGCTCTATGGTCTCATTATGGAACCAGGAGAAGATCTCCCTTCTCTTGTGAATAGAATGAAGAGAATTTGCACCCAGTCAGGATACTTAGAATGACCGATGGAGAAAGTAACACTCTACTCAAAGCAATACCACATGCACACTATGGTCAAATTGTCATAATACTCAAAGAAAATAAGCTTGTACCAAACCTGGAGGACGCCATCAACTTGCTCCAAGAGCACGAGAAGAAGATCCGAGATACAAAGACTTCACGAGGAGCTTTTGTTGCTACATCATCGAGGAATCCAACAAAGAAGAGGTGCAAACACTACAACCACACATCCAATCAACCCTTGTGTGCATTGTGGTAAAAATAAACATGGGTCTAATTGGTGTTTGTACAAAGATAAAAACAAAGATAAAGGTAGAGTTAACATAACTGAAGAATTTGGTAAGAAAGACAATGGAACAATATGCTACATAGATGTACTCTAGGACACTCATATTATTCTACACACTAGTTGCTCATACTCCTCTAGGGGAGGAATTTTTGCCCTACACCCTTCTTGTCTACCATTATCAAGGGGAGGGATTTTTGGCCTACACCCTATTGTCACCACTCTCTAGGGGAGGCACTCTTTTCTACACCTATCACCAGTCTCTAGGGGAGGCACTCTTTTGTATACTTTGTTACCATATACATGTGGTAGTGATGTGTGTGAACACACTTAGGACTACCGGGGCATTTTTTCCCTCACTAGGAGGTTTTTCCTCTCGTACAATATATATACGCCCATCATTCTAGTGCTATCTATATTTCCATTTCACACTAAGTAATACACTGTGTTGTGTGCCTTGAGATTCTTTCGTCTTCTCCAAGTTGTGTGTGTTTTCCTGCATCCCTAATTCCAACAATTGGTATCAGAGAAGGTTGCGTTCTCGCGGGCTTAGTTGCTAGCAGCTCCAACACATGCCTGCTCACTTTCTCGGATTACAGTGAGCTTTGGTGAGTGTTCGTATGTCGACAAATATTTAGGATGAACTCGAAGAGCTTAGTATGCTCAAATTTCTGATTTGGGCTCATTTCGCCCTCCGTTTCCACTACAAAGCAGTACTGCACAGGCTATTTTGTCATTTTGTGCAAAATTTTTGTCAGTGACCTTTTCTGCATAACAGGTCCCGTACAGTCTTCTATGGTTTGTGCTATACAACGTGTCTTATTCCCACTCTATTTCTCCTCTCTTTTCGGGCCATGGCTTACAACCACACATATGTGTTCAAGATGTTTGCTGTTGAGGACATATTAAATGGGGGAAAGTACCCTATGTGGGTTTATATGATGGAACATGTTCTTGTGTCGAAGGGCGTTTGAAACATTGTGCAAGCATTGATGTACGTCCTAGTTTTGAGGATACAGATGATGTTGAGGATGTTGCAGGTCTTGCTACAAGGATTGTTGCTATTAGAGTTGTTTTGCCTATAGCTGAGCAAGCTCATTGGGATGTAAAAGATGCTCAAGCGCATGCATTGATTGTGTTGTTTGTGAAGCACGTTATTACTCTCCACATTCATTTAGTGAAATCTGCAAAACAAGCTTGGGATATTGTGGTTGGACTTTATGCAAGTCGCAATGAGGTAAAAATTGCATTGCTGCGCAAAGAGTTGGAGTCGAAGATTATGCATGAGGAAGATGGCATGGACACTTTCCTTGCTGGTGTCAAGGATATGAATGAGCAACTTATTTCTGCAGGTGAAGTCATTTTAGACAGTTCCCTTGTACAGACTGTTCTTGATGCTTTGCCAGATTCCTACCAGACTTTCGCTAGTACTTGGAGACTTATGACCCAAGGAAATCATGAAAATTGTCAAGTTTGATACATTATGCACATTGTTATTGCAAGAGTTGCTTTCCAGAAAAAATAAGACTAGATAGCGTGCAGTTGAACAGGCCTTTATTGCTGCTCAAAGAAAAGGTGGTAACAACAATGCAGCCACTTCTTATGGTTCTTCTGCGAGTGGAAAATCACATGTTCCTAATGCTTCTGTTGGCAACAACTTTTCTAGAAATTATGGTGATAAGGGCAAAAAGAAGATGCGTTGCCATTATTGTAAAGCTAATGATCACTTGATCAAGCAGTGTCCTAAGTTGAAGGCTAAAAAGGCTAAGAGGAAGGAGGCTGGTTCCACTACAAATGAAGCTATTGTTGAGTCTTCTGTGAAAGGATATTGTGATGCTGATGTTGATGCAGAATGGGCTTTTAGTGCAGAGTGCACTTATAATATGTTGTCCATGATGCATGCATGTCAGTTGCTGCAGATTCACATGTGTTTTGACAATGGTGCTACAAAGCACATTACCTCACATCGTGATTTGTTCACCTCTCTTGAGTCTGTCCCCCATGGGAATTCAATTACTTGTGCCAACAATGCCCATTATCTGGTTTAGGGAGTTAGAAAGATTGTGCTTGCTGCTGCAAATGGCAGTTCTTTCACACTTGTTAATGCATTGTATGTACCTGGGATCAAGAAGAATCTTTTGTTTGTATTTGCACTTGCTAGACTTGGACTTGTAGTCAAATTTGTTGATGACAGGTGTACAGTACATGATCTCAGTTTTGGTGATAAAATTCTTGAATCTGGCATTTTATGGCGTGGGTTGTATAAGCTCACTTTGTATGACAAGTGTGGGCATAATTTTGCAAATTTTGTTAAGCACTCAAATGCTATTTCAGATGCAAAACTTTGGCATGCACGTTTTGGACGTCTGAATTTTGTCAGTTTGTTGCGTTTGTAGAAATCTGATATGGTTGCTTCTTTGCCGCCTCTTGAAGCACCTGTCAAACATGTTTGTGAAGACTCTATTTTGGGTAAGATGCATTGCTCAAAGTTTCCAAAGGATGGTTCAGTTAGGGCCACATGCACGTTGCAGCTTATGCATAGTGATGTTGTGGGCCCATGCAAACTCCGTCCTTGGGCAATTACCTTTACTTCATGACTTTCATTGATGATTACTCCAGACATGCATGGGTATTTCCACTTAAAGCAAAGTCCGAAGTATTTATGTGCTTCAAACAATTTATGGCTATGGCTGAAAATGTCTTCAAATGTACTATGGGAACCCTCCATTTTGATCAAGGGGAGGAGTATATGTCTCATGAATTTAATGCATTTCTGGCTAGTCGTGGGATAAAACACCAATGTACAATGCCTTATACGCCTTAGCAAAATGGTGTTGCTGAGAGGAAAAAATGTCACTTGTGGAAATGGCATGATGTATGGTCAAGAGTCAAGCTTTTCCGCACTCGTTTTGGCTTGAGGCTATTATGTGTGCCACTTATGTGCTTAACAAGTGTCCTACAAAAGCTTTGCAGTCTATGACTCCTTATGAAGCATGGCATCATAAAAAGGCTTTCTATTGAGCACATGCGTGTTTTTGGCTATTTGGCATATGCTTTGATGCCACAAACACATCACAAAAAATTGGATGATAATGCTATCAAATGTATTTTTGTTGGTTATAGTGCTGAAAGCAATGGTTACAGGTTGTATCATCCACAAGCAAAGCGTATATTGGTCTCATGGGATGTTGTGTTTGTGGAAGATTCTGTTTAGCCCTTGTTGTCATGTACTAGAGACAATCATGTAAGCTACAGGACATTTATGACACTTTGTTGCCTCTTTTTAGTGGTGGAAGTTCGAATGTAAATTCCAATGAGGCAAATGTACAGCCTATGGGGTTTCTAAAAATGTTACAGATCAGCCTATTACTGATGCAGATGTACATGATGTACTTGAGGAAAGGGTTGAGAATGAGCAGGCTCAAGGTATGCCTAAATGGCTGGTGCATACTTTGTGTGACAGTAAATTGGATACCTTTTGTCTAGTCGTACTCGTTCAGGTTCTTGCCATGCATCTTATGCATCAACTTGTTATGCTTTGGCTATGTCTAGCTTACATGATGTTGAGGAACCTCTTACCCATATGGTATTTGATATATGGAATCTTTTGGGGATCTCAAACATACCTTGTATGTGTTGCCATATGATTGAAGTCATGAAAAAACTATGAATGTGAGTTGGGACCTGTTGTGCCCTCAATTTTATTGAATATAAAATTGAGTTTATATGTCATAATAGCTAGTGAAAAAAGAAGGTGGCTACATTTTCCTTTCTCAAATGTTAGTAAAATTGCTATGGATCTTTTTTGGAAAAAGACTAATTTCAAAATTTGGGCCACCTAATGCTATTGATACCACATTGTGTTCTTTCCTAAAAAGGGTTAGGTTTAATTGAGACTAGTAAAGCAAGGTCTAGCTATGATATTGAAGAAGTAAGGTTTTAGAATCTAATTGAGTCGAGTATACATACCGTCTCTAAATACATGTAGGTAGTCAATGGAGATGGTGAAAGTTGGATACAATATTAATGCATCATAATAATGCATCACCAACTTGCAGACTAGCTTAAGCTAGAAGACTATTGAAGTTCCTAGCTATAAATTTGGTATCGTCATGAATGCAAGCCTAATTTGTCCCCCCAATCTATATGCTTAACATGGCTACTACCCCTTGGCAGTTGAGAATTTCTTTTGTTGAGTGCAAGTTTGAAGAGGCCAATCATTGACCATCAAAACTTATGGAGTGATTTATCATTAGCTGGGTCATGCCCCTAAAAATATCACTCTTATAGACACAATTAGTGCAATAGACTAAGCAAGATATCTTCTCAAGTTGCAATTGTATTCACAACTAAATATTTGGAACCATTAAATTTCCCATTGAAAGAAGGGAAAATTTCCCCAAGTAAAAAACAAGGTAGTCATACTAAACATTCCTTGGTTTTAAAACAAGATATTACTTGCCATGAGCCTCTCTTAGTAGGTTCATGACATCCCATGAATTAGTTGCTAAATAACGAGGCCATGCTACAACCAAAAAATCATCATCTATAGTGCATGCATCTTGTGCATATAGCCAATGATATAGAGTGCTCGCCATTGCATTCATATGCAACAAAAACAAGCAAATATACCAACCTCAAATGGTATTGGGTAGAAGAGTATACTTATGGTAACCCTTGTAACAACATCAACACGAGAATCATCAATAAGAATCATTGGAAACATATAAGATCTTACCTCGTCGTAAAGAATCATGCGATTCTAGTGCATGTGAAGACCACGTCAAGTTGAATCCACTATGATCATTAGGTGGATAATGATGTCCTTGACATAGTAGCTAGTGCTATAGCAAAGTGGAACCAATTTCACCTTATTGGCTCGTCGTGCATGCAAGTGCAAGAAATAGATTGATAATCCCTTAGCTACAATGATGGATTCAATAGTTTGAGTCAATACCATAAGTGCCTTGCTTGCATGATCTATACTTGTGTGAATACATCACAATTTAACGTTGCCATACATAAAATGTGAGCTTATATCCTCATATTGTCAATGCCCCAATCCTATCTACCATTGCTCTTGATCCTAAGTCCATAAGTAGCACTTTGGAATGGGATAGAAGCCTTGTTGGTTGTTCTGTCTTTCAAAGCACTTTGCTTTGTATAGAAGAAAACCTTTTCCAAATTAAAGGTTAAAATGCAAAAAAACAAGAACTTGAAGTTATCTAAACCTTGTTGCCCTCAATGGCCAGTTGTCTTAAAACTCACAAGTAAAGCCTTACTTGAGAGTGAATTTTAGTCTCATTTTGTTGTTCTTGCTTGAATTTGGCTCATAGCCATGACGGTGATAGACTAAGGGATGCCGTACATGCCATGCATTACTGACACCCGATAAATACCATTTAAACACGTTGCAAAATCCCGCAACTTTGTATGTTGATAGCATATTCCAAGCTTTGGAAGCTTTGATGAAGTGCCTAAAATTGAAGTCGTGCTTCACATAAGGACATTGTAAGAATAACACATGATGGAGCATGTATGTTCATAGACAACGTATGTTCCTTAGGTTGCCCAATTTTGAAAGGAAATAGCTAAGGAAACTTAGGTATCAGACTTCATCAAGCTTGTAAACCTTTCTTGATCAAAGCAACTTTTGCTTGCAAGCTAACATTGTAGAAAATTTTGCACGATCCAATAAGTTCCAAATTTTATTTAAATTTAACATGCTTACCAACTTTCTTGAATTATCACCATTAGCATAAAAAATTGTAGCCGCATGGTATGGTTGCCTATGCAAAATGCCTCACATGTGTAGAAGCCTTGCTGCACCATGTACAATTGCGTCTTGATCGACTTAATGAGCTCAAAGTCTTGCTCGCGATGGCTTTTCATATGGCCTTACCAAACCCATGTTTTTGCTTAGCTGTACTTGAAATTCTTGTTTGACACCACCTTGTTGAGAGCACTCTTATCGACGTTGTTTCTTGCATAAGCCTTGCCTGATTGTGGTCTTTAAACCAGTATTTTCTCTTTTCTAACAATGTATTTGTCAAAATTTTGTTGCTTATGGTAATTCTCACAAGCCTTGCTTGTGCTTGATGACTTAAATTTCACAAGTATGGAAAAGCTTCCGTGGCATCGCGCATGTTCGTTGCATGCCATAGTCACTCGACATGTTCTTAAAGAATTTGTCAAACTCTACAACATACAGCATTAATTACTCATGTTGACTTGCCTTGCCGGCTACCCCTTAGAAGCTGTAGTAGTTTCAATTCTTGCAACTTTGAAAGGCCGATTTGAAAACTTGGTTGAAATACATTGCCCAAAAAATCATGAATACAAAGCCTTGCTTTGATCACTACCAAATCAAGCTATGGTGGCTTGCATAGTCAATGTAGGTTTCTCTGGCAAAGCAGTCTTCTATGACGTAGCCTTGAAGGCTACTCCCTTGCCTGAAGTAGTTCTTGGCTTGATAAATTACCTATCAAAACTTGCCAAGTCGTAACTTCCTTTTAATTGTGGTTTTTCTAAAAAGAGCATACAAACTCTTTTAATTTCTATAATATGCATGATGTTGAAGACATCGCCACAAAAAACTCCGTGCTAAGACTACGAGGCGGGAGGGCCTCAACCTGCTTAAGGAGCTCACGATTGTGGTGCTTTGAAATTATGTGGGGGACTGGGCCCTTGGCCAAAGCAAATGCCCAAAAAATTAAAGTATATGTGGTTTGTGTGAATAGAAGCTCACGCCAAAAAGGGCATGGCAGGCAATGTCTATGCAAGCTAGAAAGAAAGAGAGGGCCGGCGGCAACATGCCAAAGATGAAAAAGGTTGCACAAACTAGGGCAAATCCATAGAGATAAAGAGCAAGATGTAGCCAATGAGGTGAAGGGAAAAAATTTCTTTTGTGTGTGTGTGTGTGTGCGTGCGTGTATGTGTGTGTGTTATAGAGACTCTGCACACGTCCGACTTCGTCGAGTCTCCAACTTCTCCTCCATCATCACGGTTGCATGCATGCAACACACCCATAAAAGATCTCTAACCTATGCTCTGGTACTAGTGTAAATCATTGGGGGCAACCACATGCTCATCACCACCCAACCATACTATGTATAGGCCCTTGGCCTTAACTATATATAGACCCTTGTACTACATGTCTATCCGGGCCCTACCCTTGGCATGATAGTTGATTTGCAAGTGCATTGATTAACTTGGATGCAACCAAAGCTACTTCCACGAGATTGTCATATCACTCGGGTTTCTATTCTTCTTTGATTACAAGTGGACAACTGAATATTAATATGTGGGAGGAGTTACATTAATGGTTTTGGACTAGGAGGAACGTTTCAAATCCCAAGCTAGATTGAGATCTTATGATTCAATTGAGGCTTTGACAACAGATTCCATAGGAAAAAAGAAGTTGGATAGAGCTAGACATGTGCTTTGAAGATCGATGAAGAGTGAGAAGTTTTGAAAGCCCTTAGGCATTGTGACAACTGTGGATAGAAGGGTCACTACTAGATGAAATGTCCTTTGTGGAGAGTGGAGCTAGCCATAGTGACTCGAGCACTTGTCTATATTACACAAAATGGAGATCCCACAATATTTGTTACCTTTAGAGTAAGAGGGGGATTTTGCTTTCCTCGACTCTCAAGATCGGATCATTGGTAATGACACACTTACACACATGACTTCTTCTCATTATTTTGATGTTTGATTTGAGGTAGTATGAAGGTTCAATTACGTTTGAAGATAAATCAGTGGCTCATGTAGACAATGAGCTTATTCTAGATGGAAGAGGGGAATGTACTTTCCCATGTTCTTTATGTGCCTTGTCTTGGTTACCACATTTTGTCAATGTACGAGCTTTGCAAACTTGGCATGGTGGTTGTATTTGTTTGAAAAAACCAGTGTATTAAGATAAAGCTTTCAGCCTAGAAGTCGGAGGGGATATAGTAGTATGTTGAGTATACTCACTTGATCCTCTTCCTTCACGTTTAGACTCACACCTTGGACTCACATGTATTAGAGATTACCTTAGGTAGGTTCCTTCAGACCAAAATTTGCATGGTGTTCTTGGCTCTTCTTGCACCATTTGAACCATTTGTAGGGAAACTATATTGCACCCATCTTCATCCCAAACATTGCTAGGAGTAAGCATGCCCCCCAAAGCCTCTTCTATTTGCCCACAAAGTGGGGCTCTTTTGGCAAGATTTAGATTGCATTTTGGTGCAAGTCAATTTGGATTGCATTTTGGTGCAAGTCAATTTGGATTGCACATGGCTAATTGGTGGTCAATTTCCTGTGTAGACAGATTCCTACCATAGCTCTTCTCCTCTACTCTCTTTTGTTCTCAACCTTCCATGGCCATGAGTCTCTATTATGCATTATTATATGCAAAACTATGTATCTCAAACAAAAATTATGTATTATGAGCAACATAATTCTTCTTTATCTTCTTAAATTAGGTTCTCAATGATCATTATGCTTTCAAATTTTGGAGCAATCAATCTCCTTGATTTGCGAAAAGCACGGCTAGAGGCAACAAGTATGTTGATTCAAAGTCTTATAGAATATTAAATTAATGCAATCCATTGGTGAAGGGGGTCAGCTTATCTCTCTCTCTCTCTCTCTCTCTCTCTCTCTCTCTCTCTCTCTCTCTCTCTCTCTCTCTCTCTCTCTCTCTCTCTCTCTCTCTCTCTCTCTCTCTCCCCCCCCCCCCCCATACACACACACACACACACACACCCACAGAATAACTTCAATATGTGCTCAAAGATATAAAAAAGTATGTTTTCTTACATGATTTTCCCTCCTCCTCTACATTTTTCATGGGAGAAGTAGACCTCTCCCTTTTGAAATAGATTAAATCATTAGGAAAACAACCTAGGCTGATTAATAGGTTCTCAACCTCAATGCTAGACAATAATTTGATTCTCGTACGGCGTGCAATCTTCATAAGTCTACATTCATGACACAAAAAATTATCGTTATGGGGTCCATTTTGGGTTGTTTTATTGATAAAATATGTTATGATTCTCAAAAAATTACTTTGCCATATAGTAAACATAATTAGTGAATTGGAATAATTAAAATTAAGTAGCAAAATCAAAATTTATCACACATGCACACATGGGGAGAGAGAGAGAGAGAGAGAGAGAGAGAGAGAGAGAGAGAGAGAGAGAGAGAGAGAGAGAGAGAGAGAGAGAGAGAGAGAGAGAGAGAGAGAGAGAGAGAGCACAAAGAGGGCCAAAAATATCAAACTCTTGTTTGTGTGCACACACTTTCTCTATAGGAAATACACTTTTGACACTAGATGAGGGTGAGGAGCGATCAAGAAACATCTTAATTAAGCATGTGATCTACAACTTTCACACATTTTGAAGCCAAGAAAGTAGTCAAGACCTTCATCCTCTCTCGATCCTCTCTAGATGCATTCTCATCTAGTTGCACAATTGAGAGATTTTAACCCTTAAGCATGTAAACTTTGTGAGAAGTGGCAGTTGAAGATGGATATATATGGCTAAAAACAATAGCAACAGGTGCACAATCCCTCAAATCTCATGGCAAACAACGATAACCTCCAAATGTGAAACCTACAATAGCAACTCCATCGCATTGATCTTTTTTGCAATGTACACATAGGGGGATCAACTACTCTAAACCTAGCTCTCATTAGGTTATGTGAAGTCATTTGAAGTGTGATTCTCTCATCATCGAACCCAATTCAGCTACTCTAGACCTCACTCTGGTATAGCTGTGAGGTGACCCAACTCATTCCATTCCTCTCATCATGCAGAGGAGAATTAGGACTTGGTGACCTCTTCTCTGCATGATGTGTGTGTGTGTGTGTGTGTGTGAGAGAGAGAGAGAGAGAGAGAGAGAGAGAGAGAGAGAGAGAGAGAGAGAGAGAACTTGGAATTGATAGAGGGATAGATTTGTGGAGCCAAACCCCGCACCTATCAAAAGAATCATACTAATCTAATTCTTTGTGCAAAAGAGACTTGGAATTAGTAAACATGTTGCTTGTACCCGTGCTCTTCATAGACCAAGGAGTTGATTGCTCTAGAGTTTGACATCATAAAAATGGTCAAGAACCTCATTTAGAAGTTGAAGAGGAATTTTGTTGCTCGTAATACATAGGTTTTCCTCAATTTTATACTCTTGCAGAATAATGCATAATAGAGTTGCATGGCTATGTAAACTTGCAAGAGAAGAGAGTAGAGGTGATGAACTATGAGAGGAGCCTATCTACATGAGAAATTGCCCACCATTGAGCCCACTATAATGAAATTGGGCTTGCACCAAAATGCATCTAAAAAATTGGTAGGAGTGCCCCACGTTGTGGGTAGAAAGGAGAGCTTTGGGGAGTATGGGGTTGCCACACTCAATCAACCTAATTCCCACATCTTACTACCTCCAGCTCACCACTTAGCGACTTGCTTCCCAAGTGTATCCATTAGCTCATATTCCCTCCCTCTCAAGTAACTTTCTAGCCCTCTCCTGGAAGCATTCATAACACGTTTTAATGTTGTTTTCATGCCCTAAAATCATGATGAAGTCCCCAATGAATTCTCTAGGGCTTTTGAAGGTAATAACCTGCATCTGGAATTAATAGGCTATGAATGCACCACTTTTCCCACCTCCCCTTCCTTTGGCCCACTCTTCAATACACTCTCCCTAATTTGATTGGTCATGCAAGAAAATCATCATGCTTGGCTCAATTGAATTTCTTCTTTGCGTGTCATCAACAAATGTGGTGTGGTTTGTATATATATTATACCAAGCTAAAGGTTTTTTGACTCATCTGTTGTCAGTTGCACTTTAATTGCCATTGAGATTGTGTGAAAGTGAGTGAAGTCAATTTCACAGGAAATTGGGAAGTAACTGCAATATCCAAAACTTTAGGCTAATTTGTAGAATAGAATGAACACCTTTTATGATTATAGAATTGAGCTTTTTAGATGTAACTTTTGATGCAATCAAAAGAAAAAGGAAGGGAGAATTTTCTTGTATGAAAAAAGAAGAAGGAAACATCCCACTACATAAAACCACCCAAAAAAGGTGAGAAGATTCTTAAGGAGAATCTAAAGTTACAAAAAAAACAACATTATCTGCATTGGCAATCCATAATAATAAAGCAAGCTTTTGATCAACATGATGTTGGAATTAGGGTTGTAGAGATTCTTACACAACTTAGAGAAGATAAAGAAGCTTAAGGCACACAATAGAGAGTGTGTTGCTTAGTGTGCAAATAGGAAGATAAGTTAGCCCTAGAGTGATGGGTGTATATACAATACATGGGAGAAAAAAATAGAGAGTGTATTTCTTAGTGTTAAAAGAGAAAGATAAGTTAGCCATAGAGTGATGGGTGTATATACAACATACATGGGGAAAAACCTCCTAGTGGAGGAAAAAGGTTCCCCAGTAGTCCCAAGTGTGTTCACACATTACACCCACATATATGGTAACAAATCCCCGTGAGAGTGATGCAGTGAACGAGAGTTGGCACATAGTGTATATGGAAGTGTCGTTCTCTAACATGGTGAATCCACAAAGGGAAGCAAGCCCATCACTTGCAAAAAGCTTCAAACTTCTCACAAGACAATGCCTTTGTAAACAGATTTGCAAGGTTGTCCCATGTTAGCACATAAGCCAAATTGATCTCTCCTATTGAGAGTCTCTCCCTTGTCTCTCCTTGACGTAGTGATAATGCACCTCAATGTGTGGGGCGTGCAGAATTGGGTTCCTTGCAACACTGCCAATGTGCTCTGACTGTCATTGTAGATGATGTTGGCAATGTCATATCCAACACCCAAATAATCCATAAGGCATTTGAGCAATACACACTCAACCAATAGCTGTGAAGATTGTCTTATACTCAGCTTCACAATTGGAAGTGGCCAGAAAGGTTGCTTCTTGCTCAACCATGATATGCATGAGTTTCTTAGCATGAAACAAAAACCACTTGTGGACACTCATGCCTCATGAGTGTCAACCAACCTAATTTGAGTTCCAAAAAGCATGCAATGTGGCAGCAACGATCCCTCCTTGGAATAAAACAACCCAAGATGTATAAAGCCACTCAAGTAGCGAAAGATTGTTTTTAACAACCTTCCAATGGTTAGACATTGGGCTATGCATAAACTTGCTGACATGTGAAGCTGCAAGCTGAATATCTAGCCTCGTATTGTGTACTTAAATAAGGCATCCATTGTTAAAGAGTGACATTAGTAAGATATAGGTGCGTCCAATTTACTATCACACAAAGTATGCTCTAGCCATTTGGGCATACCCTTAGCCTCTTCATTCTCATCCCTTTTTGCATCAAGTACAACAATTATGTACATGTGCATCAGTAATAGGCTAATCTATAACATTTTCAAAAACCCCATAGGCTATACATTTGCCTCATTGGAAATTACATTCAGGTTTCCATTATTAAAGAGAGAAAGAAAGTGTCATAAATGTCTTGTAAGCATACAATACTAAACAAAATCTTCCACAAATATAACAACTCGTGAAACTAAGATGTGTTTTATTTGTGGGTGGTATAACCTGCAACCTTTGATTTTAGGATTGTAACCAAAAAAAAAAGCATTTGATAGCCTTATCATCCAATTTCTTGCGATGCATTTGTGGCACCAAAGCATAAACTAAACAAAAAAAAGGTGCATGTGACCAATAGATGGCTTCTTATTGTGCCATACGTCACATAGACTGCAAGGCTTTGATAGGACACATGTTAAGTACATAAGTAGCACACATGTTAAGTACATAAGCATCACACATGATAGCTTGAAGCTAACACAAATGTGGTAAATCTTGACTCTTGACCATATATCGTGCCATCTCCATAATTGACCTATTTTCTCTTCTAGCAACACCATTTTGTTGAGGTGTATATGGCATTGTATATTCGTGTTCTATCCCACGACCAGCCATAAATGCATTAAATTCATGAGATATATACTTTTAGTCCCTCAATTTGGATGGAAGGTGCCCATAGTACATTTAGAGACATTTTCAACCATAACCAAATTTTTTTTGAAACACATGAAAACTTCGGACTTAGCTTTAAGCGTATACACCCATGCATGCCTAGAGTAATCATCAATGAAAGTCACAAAGTATAGGTGATTACCCAAGGATATAGTTTGCATAGGCCCACAAACATCACTATAAACAAGTCATAACATGCATGTAGCCCTTGTCAAACCATCCTTTGGATGCTTTGAATGTTGCATCTTACCCACAATACAACTTTCATAAACATGCTTAGAAGGTGCTTCGAGAGATGGCAAAGAAGCAACCATATCAAATATTTGCGAACACAGCAAACTGGCAAAATTTAGATGCCCAAAATGTGCGTGCCAATGTTTTGTATCTAAAAGAGCCTTTGAATCCACAACTGCATGTGCAAAATTTTGTCCATGCTTTCCATACAAAGTGAGCTTATACAACCCACAAGACGAAATGCCAGATGCAACAATTTTGTCACTGAGATTGAGATCTTGAACTGTATACCTGTCATCCACAAATTTGACAAGAAGGCCAAGCTTTGCAAGTGCAAATACAAACAAAAGGTTATTTTCTATCCTTGGTACATAAAGTGCATCAACAAGTGTGACAGAACTACCATTTGCAAAAATTAGCACAATCTTTCCAGTTCCCTTGTGATCAAATAAGAGGCATTGTTGGCATAAGTGATCGTATTCCTATGAGGGATAGCCTCGAGAGAGGCAAACAAATCATGATGTGAAGTAATGTGCTTTGTACCACCACTATCAAAGTAGCAAACATGTGACTTTGTAGCAATTGACATATATGCATCATGGACAAAAGGGTCATAAGTACACTTTGCACTAAATGCACACTCTTTATCCACATCATCATCACAATATCCATGTTTCAAACGATTCTACAAGAGCTGCTTTCTTCTTGGCTTCTTTTGCCTCCAACTTAGGACATTGATTTATGAAGTGATCATTAGCCTTGTAATAATGGCAATGCATATTCTTCTTGCCTTTTTTACTAGAATTCCTAGATGAGTTGCTGCTAGCATAAGCACTAGACATAAATGATCTATTGCACACAGATGAACCACAAGAAGTGGCTTCATTGCTATTACCACCTCCTCTTTAAGTAACAACAAAATCATGTTCAACTACACAGTGTTTAGTCCTATTCTTTCTTGAAAGTGACTCCTATACTAACAATGTGCATAATGCATCAAACTTAATCGCTTGAGGATTTCCTTGGGTCATAAGTCTTTAAGTAGTATAAAAAGTCTAGTAATGCCTCGATAATAGTTTGCACAAGTGAAATGTCAAAAATAGCTTCAAGTTTAGAATTGAGTTTTTCATTGGTATCCTTGATATTAGGAAGAAAAGTGTCCATGTCATCTTGCTCTTGCATAATATTTGACTCCAATTCTTTATGAAACAATGCAATTGAAGCCTCATTGTGACGTGCATAAACACCAACTAGTGTGTCCCAAGCCTGTTTTTCTGATTTAGTTGAGCGAATGTGAGGAAAAATAGTACACTTTACAAATAATGCAATCAAGGCATGAGCCTACGCATCTCTTACATCCCAAAAATATTGCTCAGTCATAGGCAAAAAACTCTAGCAATAACATGTCCGCTAAAACCTACAACATCCTCAATAGACTTGCAACATGTCTATTAGAACTTGCAACATCCTCATCAAAAATCTTTATCAATAGAGGGTAGACATACATCAATGCCCTGCACAACATTCTAGATGTCCTTTGACACAAGAACATACTTCATTATACAAGCTCACATTGGGTACTTATGTCCATACACTTGATGTGAAAACTGCTTTGAAAGAAACTAGGACTAACATGTGCTATGTAGCACAACCAAAGAAGATTGTAAGGGACCAATTTTGCTAAAAAATGCAACGTAGAAATTTTTCACAAAAGGACAAAACTGTCTTGTGTAGTATTGCATGTAGTGAAAACGGATGAAAAAATGAGTCGAAATAAAGCACACCAAGTTGTTTGCATTTCACCAAAATATTGCTCAACCTACTGACGCCCACCAAAACTCAACCAATTCAAAGAAATTGAGTAGGGGAGTGCTAGCAATGCCGACTATGCTCAAGAGGATGCAATCTACTCCGATACCAATTGTTGGAATTAGGGTTGTAGGGATGCACACACAACTTGAAGAATATGAAGAAGCTCAAGGCACACGACACAAAGTGTATTGCATAGCGTGAAAACTGAAAGATAGATTAGCCGTAGAGTTATGGGCATATATATAATGCACAGGGAAAAAAACCTCCTAGTGTATCGCTTAGTGCACAAATTACACAATCTGCACCATAGCCAGGATCCGGCTTAGTGATTAGTCATTTTGATGTGAGACGGGATAGATGGGCACTCAAGAAGTTCTTTGCATAGGCATATTATGCCAATGACAAGTCCAAGAGTCTATGCATCATACCATACTTGATTGCTCAACTTTTAATCTCATTTGAGTTGCGTCCTTAAGATTTTCAGCCCAAACCACTCCCTATATACTTTTCTCTCCTATTCTCTTAATGGACTCTCCATTGCCACCCTCATATGGAAAATCCTTATGCACTGAGAGCAACTATTAGCTTGGCGTAAAGCAAGCAACATGTTTCATCAATCCCATAGGTCATTTTTGACTTCAAGGTAAATAAATACAATATATCTATCTGTCCCCCCCCCCCCCGCTCTCTTTCTCAAAAATGTACTTACATTGTATTACATGCGAGATATCAAATCATATGCCTTCCAAGAGTTTGATCTAATGATCTTCTAAGCCATTGTAGCTCAATTTCGAGACTTTGATCCTAATGATCTTGCAGAGCACTGTGGCTCACTTCCAAGAATTTGATCCAATGATCTTCCTAGGCATTGGGCTCACCCCCCCCCCCCCCCCCCCCTCTCTCTCTCTCACACACACACACACACGCGCGCGTGCACACACACACACACACACACACACACTTTTTTACTTAGTTCTTTCAAAAACACCTACCTAGTCAAGAAGGTTTTTCCGGTTATAATTAGTATAGAGCCCCCATCCTGCGTATGACACTACCCTTGAAGGGGTTTCTTAGGCTCTCGGGTCAAGGTAATTTAACTCTTAACATGATTTGATATTTTGGCTCTCTAACCTATGACATTACAACACACAGTCGGGTGTAAACTCATCACATTTAAAACTTTCCTCTGTGCATTGTGAAGTTTGACTCGTCCTTGTGTTGTTTATTCTCTACCATCGTCCTCTCCTCTACATTGATTCCATGATGGTCGCCACTAGCATCCGTGTGCCTTGGTGATAAGTAGATATGAACATTATTCGCTTTGATGGCTCTACTCGTTGCATCAAATGATGACCTATCAATATATAAGCAAGGTGAGGGATGCTTCATACCCCTCACTTAGCCTTGATTGTGTGTGTTAGTTTATGTGAAAAGTGAGAATTTGAGGGATTTTCTCTGGTCGATCTCTCACTGTATGACTATGGAGTTAGTTGAACAGAAGGGAACTTCACAGGTCCGTATTGTGCATAACCCGCCCTTGTCGTTCTATACACTCTCCACTAAAAAGGTCATTTTGCAAAGGCATTAACTTGCCCATTGGGCGTTGGTCACGATATGATTTTGTTTTACTGCATAAAATTTAGGGGTAACATGATGTCATGTTGACGATTTTGCTGCAAGAAAAATTAATGTATTTTGTTTGCGGTGGTTATTTGTTTTCCAAGAGAATCTACTGCATCATGTTCTGTTTTGGCCAACGGGTAAAAGGGCTCTGCATAATTTAATGATGTTTGGCTCACAAGCCTTGTGATAACACACCTTTGCCTTTTTTTTCCTGATTGCCCTAATAGCAAGGAAAAGGTGGCCCGCGTTTTGCACAGACTGGTCATTTGGTCCCGCATATGGTTTACTACCCTAATAATGGCTTATGTTAACACCTATTGCTCATGCTCGCCCTTGCAGACTACTGGTCGCTTATGAATTTGTAGTATTGACTTAAAGGACCCCCCCCCCCCCAAAAAAAAAAAAAAACCTTACCTATAGAACTAGGCCTTTTCTAGCCAGAAATGCCAAAAGACTTTGTTTCCCCCTACCCTAAGTACTCTCTTTCTAATCTTACATGTTGTTTGTTATAGGACCTGACCCTTTCTCAAGGCCTAGAGATATCCTCTGTAACATTTAATGCACTAGTAACTTCTGTGTAACGGAAATTGATAACACAGTGAGCATTTCATAGAGAACAAGTTCCTAATGAGTGTAGAGAGAGTCCTTGGTTGAAGAGAGCAACAAAAGCATAAAACCTCGTTAGATAGGCATGAACAATACTTCAAAAAGAGAGAGAAATTAAGCTATTGACAACAATTGAGGACCTGATTTACATGGAGCCGGTCGCCCCTCCAAAAGGCTTTGTATTATAGGTTTCCCCCATCAAGGGAGACATTTTACAATACAATACTTTGTGTTCCTTTAATAACTTGCTCGTGCAATGAAGATGGAAGCTTCAAGCACCAAGCTTACACTTGAAAAACACAACATCAATTCCCTCACGGTCTCTAACCCAAGACCTCACACACCTTTGAAGATGGTGAGAGCTAGCGGGGTATGAGAGTAGATCTAGAGGAAGCACAAGTATTCTTACGAGATAGAAGTATTTCTCCTCACATAGTCACTTTTAATAGCTTAGCATAGCTTAGTAATTAGCATGATAGAGGAGATGAGCATGCATTGGAGCTTGGCTCTTGGTTGGATTTGCATCACAAAGCCAAGAGTTGTTGGTTAAGGCCTTCCTTCTCACAAGCTTGGAGTAGATTGTGGGACGCATGTCTAACCTCACCTATCTTATTGCAGTATTAGCGAGAACCACGATTAAATTGTCAATCCATGGAATGAAGTTGACTCGGCTAGTACATAGAGGCTACAAGAGGTTGTCAATCTCTAGGAAAACAACTAACAACTCGCATCTAACTTAAGCTACACTCAAGTGACTGAAATCACCAAAAGACAATCGCTCATCGACAAACAAATCACATCCGTTATAGCATCAAATGACATCCAAACGTAACAAAATTTTTAGGACATGTTTATAAGACCTAAGCACACATGCTTATGGTCTCAAACCCCACTTTAGGTAAAGTTCTAAAATCACGATGATTAACAGTAGTGGATTTTTGACCTGGTCGTATTCGACCCAAAATGCATCTAAATGCTTAGCAATGATGCCCCAATACCCGGCCTATGCTTATTTTCTGATTTGAAAGTGTAAATTGCTAGTTATGATGAAATTAGGTCGCGGGTCGACGACGCCAAAAGCTATGAAATATTGTGATGTGTTTACGTCAATGCATAGAGCGCTTACCTATGATTGCAATGCAACAAACGCGATTGCAATGTGACAACCGGGGAGGGAGTAGGAAGCACGAGAAGGAGAGGAGTGAGCACCGTTAGCTCACGTTGTGTATTTCATTATCCAAAACTTAATAATAACTCATAAAAATTGGCTTTTATACCTTAGCCAAGGTTTTTGGTGGTCAAAACTAATAATCCGGGAGTTCTACCAAAGATGGGCAATGACAGGTTGATACAATCTGGAAGCTTGTAGTCTCGGCTCATTAATTACAGAGTTTATCCGAGAATATAGGAGTTACAATATTCTCGATTTATCAAAATAATAAGTGTTTTTACAATGAGAACTCTAAAAAATGGTATCCGTGTTAGCTTGCTACTAACATTCCCCCCCTCCTCGCCTGTGTCGTCCCTTGGCACAACTTTATGGGTTGAAGTAGTCTTCGGGCTGGCGATTGGCGAGGCGGTCTTTATGCGCATTCACTGCCTTTTGGTATCTGATTTTTCTTTCTTTATTGGGCATTTGCAAGAACTGCATAGTGACTCTGTTCTTCAGCTCCACTATTGAGTAGTCTACAAACCTTGATGTGAGGTTGCTGATCACTGGCGCAAATATCTTTGTTTGCCAAGTGAAGAATCCCGTGTAGAACGCTTCCTCGAACGCCAACATATTTGTGTGAAGGTAGAAACATGCATCTGGCGTAGAAGCCATAGAGGATTTCTTCGGAAGGTTGGCCACTGAGATAATAGCACAAACCTTTGTTACCCTCGAAAAATGACATCCAAGGGGCGCCTGCTTGCTCTGGCTCATTGAACACTTCAATGCATGTGAACAGCATTCGGCAGATCTTATATAGCATAGCACGTGACAAATCTCGTAGACTTTTAAAGAATGACATGGCACCCTTTAGGGTTTTCACCATGTATTCTTCAGTCGGCTGGTCCCTTTTCTGGAGCAGGCAATCTAGTGTAGTTTAGCCAAGTTGGCCGCTTCTTGAGTAGTGCCTCATGTGCTATCCAGGTCCTTACTCTTGGTACATGATAGAAAGTCGGATCTTTTTGCAGGGCCGCAGGTGCTCTCTTGAACAGAATCAAGTAGCTCCTGCAACTTTCTTCTGGTTGAGCTTCTTCTTAGCCCTCTCTAATACTTGCATGGCTCGTGTGCAGTGAATTGAGTGTCAAAGTTAGCAGATTTAATGGAATTTTCTCTGTAATGTCGTTTAGTCTGAAATGCTGACAATTTTGGTCCAATTTGATTCAAATCAATTTTTGAACAAGCATCGATGTATAAAAACATGCAAGGAACAAAATTGTAAAGTCCAAACAAAATTTTGCAACCAAAGTAAATAATTGTGATTATTTAAAGCTGAGTATTTTTTTCAACATTTTGCAAACCTGACATCAAAGGCTTGAAGTATATACCAAATACATACTCTGAGTGAAATATGGGCTCATTTGGATGTATAGGGTGAAAATGGTACTAGATTTTGACTTTAGGTCTTTGAAACAATAGATATAATGGAAATTTGAAATTTTGAGCTCCATATTGGTTCAAACATGGCTAGTGGGCTTAACACATCATGTACTTTGGATGTATGATGGCAAAATATCAAAATTCCCTCATTTTGGCTAGAAAGTAAATAATCGCGATTATCAACATTTCTATCAAAATCAACATTTTTTGGTACAGATTGGTTCTAGGCATTGTATAGACTCTGTGTATGAGATATGAGATGATTTGAATCAACAAATGTGGTCCATAACCCAAAAATTGGCTTGCAAACACTTCTTTGCACTTTCTGGCAATTTTCCAAGTTATAGGTGCTCATTTTGGCTCATACTTGATTTTTGGCATGTAAGTACACATGATAGGTGAGGTGATGATACAATTTCCAAGCAAAAATAGTGCAAAACTAAATAATCGCGATTATTTACAGCAGTCACAAATTTTTTGCAAAACTTAAAATTTTGACCTAAACATATTCTATACACCTAAAACAAGTTCTAAATTGAATTTGGTCAAGTTTGGTTTTGCCGGCATCACTTTGTGTTTGTCGAGTCTAAAATCTCTGATTTCTACGACTATACTGCCTGTTGAGTTGGTCAGTCAATTTTGAGGCTTTGCACTTGTCCGCAACATAGTAGTGAAGCAACTCATCCAATTCTGGCTCATTTGGAGTAAGTTTGACCTCGTATGTGGAATTTGACGCTTTGTAGCCTTCGAGCCATTTTCTACTTTTCGAGGGCCTTGCTTGATTGATTTCATGAAATCAATCATATACATTGTATATGAACCTCGTAGGCAAGCTGTCCGTGGAGTCATATCCAAATTTTGGCATCTGCCAAAAACCTAGCTTTTCTACTGGGGATTGCTTTGACCCCTGCCGAATGGTCAACTGATGATATAAAAAGGTTCTATTATTTTAGGGAATGCTACAGTTCAATCCCCATCTGATTTGGTCGAGATGACATGCCGCTATGGTCAGTTTTTGGTCGTAGGTCTTCGTGCACTGCTCGGTTTCTAGGGTTTTTTCTAGGGGTTTAAACTGGCTACCGGCCATACAAAATGGATCATCGATGAGTAAAGAACTTACCCCTCATGTCTCGTGTGAGACGACGCTGAAAACGGGCAACTGTAGACTCCAGAAAAGACGCGTGAAAGAGGTCGAAAAGCTCTCTCTGCAAAGGCCACAAGTGGAAACGAGGTGGTTTCAAACTACCTTGGATATCTATACCCGGAATTCCCGAACCAATTTTCTCGAGATTCTCGCTAGTCCTACTAGGCCGCGAAATCTATGTTAGACTCAAAAATTTCCTTGATTAGATTTCTGTAGCTCATTCTGCAAGAATTTTGCAAAAGTAGGTATGGCCGCCTAATTTAGGCTTCCCGCTTCCGTCTTCTGATTTCGTTGAAATTTTTGTGCTTGTTGCCTTGTCTTTCTTATCACCATCGTGTCTTTCGTTTTTCCATATGAGCTTCTTTGCTATTTTAATTAATTTTTAACCTATTTATTGAAAAAATCAAAGAAAATAACAAAATTGCTCTAAAAAAGTAAAGTGAAAATCCTATAATTAAGAAAATTCATTGGAAAACACAGCTTTATTGTTTTTTGTTGGATTTCTCTAATTTTAAGTCTCATTATCAATAAAGATGATGAAAAATAACCAAAAAGGACTATTTTTTGATAGCATATACACTATTTACACTCATCGGGAAGATATTATCAGTGAATTTTTCCTTGATGATGAATTATAAGGGCATTATAAGGTAATTTTGCAAAAAAAAAAATCACACGCTAACATCGAACTTTTTCCTCCCTCTTCAAACATTGCCCTTAATTACTTAGTGCCCTTCCACCCCTCCTAGATGGCGTACTCCGGGACGACTGTGTGCATGGGTTGAACAATTGTGTCTATGCATAGCTGTGGTTGGCTCTACCATGCTTTGAAGATCAATGAAATTCAAACCACTATGCTGTGCAAGAGCTGGGTCTTGAGTAATTAACTAAAGGGTTTCTGATTTCAAGGCTTTCCGATGTTGTCTTCCAAAGAGCAAATCTTGTAGCTTGTGTTTTCTCTGTTTGATTGTACCATCAAGATGCTTCAGCACGCTGATTGCTTGAGTTGTTGCTTGGTAGCACTTTTGACTATTGTCGAGCTTTTTCTCGCCATTGGTAGCTTGGTTTGCTTGGTGCTGTATAGTGTGGTGGAGTCTTTTGAGACTTAACTCTCCATTGCTTGATTGGTTTTACAGTTTGAGGAGAAGATAAGTGCTCCTTTTTCTTCCAAACTAATTTCATGTTAGGTTCCTTGCTCGAAGATGCTCGTCTCTGTGTTTTTACCCTTGGAACCTTCTTTTGTTTTGTCGGTGATGTTTTGGGCACCCAGATTTGAATGACTTATCCTTAAGCTGTGCTTTTGGTAACCAAATTTGCCTGACTCCTTGCATGCTACTTGTAGCATTTGCTTGTCGAGGGAGTGGAGAAGATTGATTACTTCTTGGTTTGGTCTGCTGATTGCTTCCTTTCCATTCCTCCTTGCTTGGTGCAATTGAAACAATGAGTTGCCCGCCTTTAGGTGATAGCTTGAGCTGATTTGTATCCTAATCTGGTACTGCTTTGTATGTCCGCATCTAGGGAATTCCAAGAATCATCGTCTCATTCATGAGTTTATCTGGTAAGCATACAAACTGATGAGGACATGAACATCCATGTACTATCACATTCAAGTTGACTACTTCCAATGTTGGGGTTGGGTTCTTGTTGCATCCCTTGATTGTCGCTATTTTTGCTATTAATGCTTGACTTGTTGCTTTCTTGTACGTGGAATAACTAACTGCATTTTCTCTAGATCCTGTGTCGACCAAAGCATGGTGCTATGATTGTTGAGATGTACTTTGATCCGTAGGTCCATTCCATCTAACGAGTCATCTTCTGTTGAAACTGCATCTTTAGGCAATTCCCATTGTCGATCATCTATTTCCAGAGTGTTGATGGGAATTGGTATCTGTTAATTCCTGAGAGCAGCTTTCCGTTTGAGTACCCGAAGCCAAGCTTCCTCTTGGACTTCATCAATAACCTGCTGAAGTTTAATCCTCCTTTGCGTGGCTGCATGCATTCTTTCTAGCAATTCATTGGTTAGCGGCAAATTGTATTTCTTTAAACGACATCCACTCAACCAATTAGCCATTGGTTCGCCATCTAGGGTGGACAATTTTACTGCTCCACTTGGAGATACATCTTCAATGATAAACGGTCCGTTTCCCTTTTTCTTAAACTTGGAAATGTGTTGCTTAAGAGAATAGACTAAAACTAAGTCCCCTTTCTTGAAGATTTTTGTGATTAAGTGGGAATCAAAAAACTATTTTTGGTTTTCGCTTTTGTGCATAGATATGAGCTACAACAGTTAGCCTTTGCTCATCTAGCTTTTTCAAATCTTCAATGCTGCTTGCCGGGAAACATAAGACTAGTCTTGATGCTCTGAAACGTAAGCTAAATTCAGCATTTGCTATGAAGGATTTGGGTGATGCAGAGCATATTTTGGGCATGCGTATTAAAAGAGATGGAAAGCTGAAATTGTTGTTTTCATCTCAAGAAAGGTACATTGCAAAAGAACTTGACATATTTAATATGGCTGATGCTAAGCCTCTTGGAGTACCTTTACCTCCATACACTAAGCTTAGCAAAGAAGATTGCCCAAAGGATGAGGGGGCATTGAAAGCAATGAAGGGAATCCCTTATGCATCAGCTTGTGGTTCTCTTATGTATGCTATGGTTGCCACTCGTCCCGACATTTCAAGTCTTTCTGACAATTCATGTCCAGTCCACTCAAGATTTCTTGCTACCCTTAATGTTGGCAATAGAAATTCTATTGGCAGTATGGGATCAAGACCATAAACAAGGTTAAAGGGTGTAACATTTAAAGCTATTTTGAATGAAACTCGATAAGCCCATAGAGCAACATAAAGATTCATTTCCCAGTCTGTCCTTCATGAACTAACCACTTTAGTCAGCACCGAGCTAAGAATTTTGTTTGTATGCTCAACTTGCCCGTTTGCTTGTGGGTGATAGGGAGCTGATTTGTTATGGATGACCATAAACTCATTAAGCAAATACTCGATTATCTCATAAAGGAAATGAGTTTCCCGATCACTGACAATTTCTATTGGTAGTCCATATCTCGTGAATACATACTCATATAAGAATGCAGCAGTGGTTCTGGTATTATTCTTTTGAGTTGCTTTAGCCTCGGCCCACTTGGTCAAATAGTCCATAGTGACAATGATATATTGAGCTTGGGTTCTATAAGTAGGTGGTTGTATTGGCCCAACAAAATCTATACCCCATCTTGCGAAAGCTCTAGCACCCATCATTGGTCTTAAGGGCATGCTATCTACACCTATTGGCATTTTTGCTCGTTGATAAGCATCGCACCTTCGAACATATTCTTTGGCATCTGCAAAAAGTGTTGGCCACCATATGTCTGCCATCAGGATTGCTCTTGCGGTGGTCTCACTAGAAAAGTGGCCTCCAGCTAATCCTGCATGTGCTTGTTCTATAATCGGAATATACTCGTCTTCATTTGCACAAAGATGCAAATGTTGATCTTTACCTCTCCGATACAATCGGTTCCCAATAAGAGCATAGTCTCTTGCTTCAGTTTCAATTGCTCTTTGACGGCGTTTACTCATATCCTCAGGAAATGTTCGGCCTGATAAGTAAGTAAACAGATAGTTACTCCACTTAGGAACATGTGACATTTGAAACAATGTTACATGAGGTATGGGTGTTTGTTTTTGATATTGAGGACAATCCTTTACAAAAGGTCGAACATCAATCCTCATAGTTGGCCAAAATACTCCAAGTCTCAAGATTCGTTGCATAGTTTGGTCTTCCGCAAAGTGAAGTCCTACTATGGTAACATGTGCTTGATTTAGGTACTGTTTTTTTTCTTCATGATTAATGCATAAGAGCAATATTCCATCTCGATTTCTTTCGTATAGCCTACCAGCTAGTAATTTATACATAGCCGGTTGCTCCGATTAATCCGATTGTAATAGGAAGTGTATTTGTGAATCCACTTGAGCTATTGTCATCAATGATACCATGTTTTTCGACCATCGAGGTATCATTTCCACGGAGAACAAATAGGCATCTGGTAGATCATCGTCTACCCCTTTAGGTGATTCTCCTGAAACAATCCTTGACAAATGATTTGCTCGTTGATGTGTAGTGCCCTTTTTTTACAAAATCAAATTCCAGAAGAATGATGAACCATCTCACTATTCTTCATGTGCTGCTGCATGGCTTGTTGACCAAGTACAACAAGGCTTGGTGGTCCACAAAGAACACAAACTTGTTGGCTAATAGGTAATGTCTATACTTTTTAACGGCATAGATCATTCCTAATCCTTCCCTTTCGGTGGTGGTGTAATTCTTTTCCGCCATGTTCAATTGTCGGCTAGCATAAGAAATAGGAAAGTCAATTTTCCCGTCTCCTGGTTGAGCTAGTATACAACCGATAGCAAAACTGGAAGCATCTACATGTATGTGGAATATCTTATTCCAATCTGGTGCTTTCAATATTGGAGCTGAGGTGAGATCTTGCTTAAGCTTCATGAAGGATTCTTCACATGCCTCGGTCCACTAAAAGTGTGTAATCAAGCTATACATGGATTTTGCAATTATAGCGTACATGTAGATGAACCGTCGCTAATATCCACAATGCCCCATGAAGGCTTGTACCCCTTTGACTGTTGTTGGTCTAGGCAAATCAACAATGACATGAATTTTTTCAATATCAGTAGCTATGCCATTTTCAGACACTGTGTCCAAGAATTTTTCCTTGTCTACCCATGAATGTGCACTTTTCAGGATTTAAACAAATCCTATAAAGTCTACATTTTTCGAATACCTTTTTGAGGTGTTTAAAATGATCAGCCCGGATTGATGAATGTATGCATAGATCATCCATATATACTTCTAAGAATTTCCTAAGATATTCTTTAAAAGCATGGCTTATCAACCTTTGAAATGTGGTTGGAGCATTAGTTAACCCAAACGGCATAACCCGATATGCAAAAATATCCCATTCTGTTGCAAAAGCAGTTTTATGCTGATCTTTTGGGTCAACCAAAAGTTGATTGTATCCCGAAAAGCCATTTAAGAATCTGTAAGCTTCTTTTCCTTCAACTCGTTCCAAAACATGCTCAGTGATTGGAAGACGAAAGTTGTCTCTAATGGTAGCTGCATTCACTTTTTGGAGATTAACACACACTCGTAATTTCCCATTATTCTTGGGTACTACCACAAATGGAGACACCCAATCTGTGTGTTCAATTTTGTAAATGAATTCGGCTTCCTTAAGTTTTTCAATCTCTTCTTTTATCTTCCCGGCAAATGTTTCATTATACGTGTATGGCCTTTGTCTACTTGGTTTTGCATCATCTCTCATGGGTATGGTATGTTGACAGATTTCTGGATCAACAACCTTGAGATCCTTGTATGACTAAACAAAGATATCTCGGTATTCTTTTAGCAATCTCAATGAGAGCTCTTCTTCTTTCTCTGTTAGGTTGTTTGTAACGTAAGCAGGTCTAGGCTCTTCTCCTGGTTCAGCCAGGTCTATCTTTTTAGCGTTTCAGGCCCTTCGTAGGACTCGCCCAGTTTTCGTAGTTCCCTAACAGGTTGTTCGACTATGATTTTTCGATCTTGGAGAGTATACTTTCTGTAATGGGATGGAACACTCATTACATCCTTACAATCCTCTTTTGTGGTTTCCATTTTCGGTCGTATATATCTCCTTTAGAGCTTTTTTCAACTCTTGATATTTCTTTTTCCGCTCAACTCGTATCATGATTGGCTTCTTATCCTGTTGGCTTGCTTGAGTATCCTTCCTTGATTTTCTCGATGTTTTAGACATTTCTAGATTTTTGTTTGAAGGATATTTGCCAGTGATTTTGTCCTTGAAACAATCATTGACATCTATTTGCATCAGGAATTGTGTTCTATTGGAGACTGATGGCATAGGTCCTGTTTTCACGTTTCTGGTGTCTCTTTTTTGTCTATACCATTTTTGTCTTCTTGATTCTGGTTGGGAAAGTCAAAAACTTTTCCTCCCCTCCTTTCAAGAGTAGCTTAGCTCTCACATGTTCTTTTTCTGACCCCGAATCTTGTGAGGTAGCTAAGTGTTCATGTAACTCATCTGTTGCATTGTAGTAGAGGTCTGAAAAGAATTGTTGAGATTTCATCAAGTCCTTGGGTTGCTCACCTTTGTCTTCAATGTTGAGGGTTGAAATCATTTGGATGGAAATTATATCGTAGCCATCCTCATTGCAAAATTGAGTAGGCATAGACATATTCACACATATATCCAATGTCATTAAAATTTAAGTCCACTCGAATGGCTCAAACAAAATCTCTAGAAAGGGTTCAGGTACATAGGATTCATCTGTGCAATCCCTTTCTAAAATTCATTCTTCTCGTTTTAAGCTTCCATTTTCTGAAGCTCCGCACATCCAAATAGGAGTGTCTTTGTTTAACTAGGATGGAAGCGTAGTTTCAGCCAAAGAGACTGAATCAAACTCTTGTATGGGTGTTTTCAAGACATCACTATAAATGTGATCTTTTAGATTTACCCTTGTTATAGATCCCACTTGGTTCAAGTATAGATAATTGTTTCCCCAATCTTGGATAAGCTGTAGCTGTCGCATGAAAGGTCTTCCCAATATGATTTCATAATTGAGTTTTTTTCCCAAAGTCTACTATGGCAAAAGTGTGTTGATATTCAATTCCACAGGAATTGACTATCCCTTTTTCAACAACCCTAATGGTCTCTCCTGTGTCCGTCAGCCAATTGCAATTTCATTCGAGTTTGTCTAATGGTTGGTTGTCCCTAGGATTCCCATACTGCCTTCGTGGCTATGGCTATGCCTGCTCCACTATCCAGTATTTCCATGGTTTCAATGTCATTATATTTCACTAGAAGGGTGGTGTTTCCTTCTTCCCCTTTGTAATATTCTCCGACTTTGTTCATTGGAACAGATCGAATCTCTTTGTTGTCCATTTAGTTTTTCAATTTTCTCAAATTTTTTGAGATTAGCCCCATTATCCCCATCTTCTCTAGGGTTTTCTGTAGATTAGTCCATAAATATGGTCTGAGTTTTAACAGTTCTCCCAAGGTAAGAGTGCATTGGATGGGTGTAGACATGATTGAATGAATGTTGTCTACTTCTAGGGTCTATTCAGCTCTTTTTACTTGAGGGGTCTTACACACTATGGATTCATCTTCGTTATCTCCCAAGTAAGAGCGTAATGTTTTCAAGGTCAATGGTTTCGACATTCCTGAAGCTTCAGATCCGCAATCCCCATACAAGGATTGTACATCCATATTCATATTAGAAGGTAGGTTATTCAACCAAACTTCCTCTATAGGAGCTGACTTTAGAGTTAAGCTCCCATCATTGATCTCTCTAACTTAGTCTTCCTCTACGAATGGAATTCCGTCTAAGGCATCTTCACTGCCCGGCACTAGCAGCAAATCATTGACATAAAGAACCATAATAAGAAGTACATCACCCTCACGCTTTACATACAATCTGCTTTCTGTTGGACTATTACAAAAGCCTCGTTTGACCAAATGAGTGTCAGCTTTCTCAAACCAAGCACGAGGAGATTGCTTCAACCCATACAAAGCCTTCTTACATCTGCACACTTTGTCCTCTTGTCCTTTTATGACAAAACCATGAGGCTGCGTTACATAAACTTCCTCAAATATGTCATCATTCAAGAAAGCAGTAACAATGTTTGATTGATGTACATCCCAACCAAAATGAGCTGTCAATGCACATAGAAAACGCACAGTAGTCATATGACAAGTGGGAGCAAAAGTCTCTTCATAATCTGTGCTGTGCATAACCATCAAATTGAGCCTTATGGCGATCGATCTCACAATCCGGCTTGCGTTTCAACTTGTAAACCCATTTCGTACCAATGGCCTTTTTGCTATAAGTCCATGTGTCATTTTCTATAAGTGCATCATATTCCGATTGCATGGCAGCCATCCAATTTTCTGAATTCTGTGCTTCATCAAAAGATAGAGGCTCCTCAACATCATGTAAGCTAGACACAGCCAAAGCATAACAATCTGATGCATAAGATGCATGGCGAGAGCCTGAACGAGTACGACTAGACAAAGGTGCATCCAATTTACTGTCATGCAAAGTGTGCACCAGCCATTTTGGCATACCTCTAGTCTGCTCATTTTCAGCCCTTTCCTCATCAACTACATCATGTACATCTGCATCAGTAATAGGCTGATCTATAACATTTTCAGAAACCCCTATAGGCTGTACATTTGCCTCATTGGAACTTACATTCGTATTTCCACCATTGAAAAGAGGCAACAAAGTGTCATAAATGTCCTATGAGCTTACATTACTGTCTCTAGTACATGAGAGCAAGGCCTGAACAGAATCTTTCACAAACATACATCCTGTGAAACCAAAATACATTTTGTTTGCGGATGATACAACCTGTAACCTTCGCTTTCATCACTATAACGAACAAAAGTACATTTGACAGTCTTATCATCCAATTTTCTGTGCTGTGTTTGTGGCACCAAAGCATATTCCAAACAGCCAAAAACACGCATGTGCTCAATAGAAGGCTTTCTAGCATGCCATGCTTCATATGGAGTAATAGACTGCAAAGCTTTTGTAGGACACATGTTTAGTACATAAGTGGCACACATGATGGCCTCAAGCCAAAAAGAATGCGGCAAAGCTTGACTTTTGACCATATATCGTGCCATTTCCGTAAGTGACCCGTTTTTCCTCTCAGCAACACCATTTTGCTGAGGTGTATAAGGCACTATACATTGATGTTTTATCCCACGACTAGACATATACTCCCCCCCTCGATTGGAACGGAGGGTGCCCATAGTACATTTCGAGACATTTTTAGCCATAGCCAGAAATTATTTGAAGCACATAAAAACTTCGGACTTCACTTTAAGCGGAAATACCCATGCATGCCTGGAGTAATCATCAATGAAAGTCACGAAGTAAAGGTAATTGCCCAAGGACGGAGTTTGCATGGGCCCACAAACATCACCATGCACAAGCTACAACCTGCATGTGGCCCAAGCTGAACCATCCTTTGGAAACTTAGAACGTTGTATCTTACCCAAAAAACAGCCTTCACAAACATGTTTGACAGATGCTTCAAGAGGCGGCAAAGAAGCAACCATATCAGATTGTTGCAAACACAGTAAATTGGTAAAATTCAGATGACCAAAACGTGCATGCCAAAGTTTTGCATCTGAAATAGCCCTTGAATCTGCAAAAGCATTTGCAAAATTTTGTCCATACTTGTCATACAAAGTGAGCTTATACAGCCCACGGCACAAAAGGCCAGATGCAACAATTTCATCACCAAAATTGAGATCATGAACCGTACGTGTGTCATCCACAAATTTGACTACAAGTCCAAGTCTAGTAAGTGCGGAAACAGACAATAGATTCTTCTTGATCCCAGGTACATAAAGTGCATCAAAAAGTGTGAAGGAACTGCCATTTGCAGCAGTAAGCACAATCTTTCCAACTCCATGAACCGGATAAGAGGCATTGTTGGCACAATTGACTAAATTCCCATGAGGGACAGACTCGAGAGAGGTGAACAATTCACGATGTGAGGTAATGTGCTTTGTAGCACCACTGTCGAAATACCACACATGTGAATCTGCAGCATCTGACAAGCATGCATCATGGACAACAGGATTGTAAGTGCACTCTGCGCTAAAAGCCCATTCTGCATCAACATTAGCAACACAGTCTCCTTTCACAGAAGACTCAACAATGGCTGCATTTGTAGTGGAACCAGCATTTGCAGTGGAACCACCTTCTTTCTTCTTAGCCTCTTTGGCCTTCAAATTAGGACACGACTTAATCAAGTGATCATTAGCTTTACAATAATGGCAACGCATTTTCTTTTTGCCCTTATCACTAGATTTTCCATACGAATTGTTGCCAGCAGAAGCATTAGGAATAGAAGTTTTACCACTCGCAGCAGAACCATAAGAAGTGGTTGCATTGCTGTTACCACCCTTTCTTTGAGAAGCAATAAAAGCCTGTTCAACTGCACACTGTCTAGTCCTGTTTTTCTGGAAAGTGACTCTTGCAACATCAATGTGCATAATGCATCAAATTGGACAACTTCTGGATTTCCTTGGGTCATAAGTCTCCAAGTACTAGCAAAAGTCTGGTAAGAATCTGGTAAGGCATCAAGAACAGTCTGCACAAGGGAACTGTCTAAAATGACTTCACCTGCAAAAATAAGTCGCTCATTGATATCCTTGACACCAAGAAGGAAAGTTTCCACATCATCTTCCGCATGCAGAATCTTCGACTCCAGCTCTTTACGCAGCAAAGCAATTTTAGCCTCATTGCGGCTTGCATAAAGACCTGCTAGAATATCCCAAGCCTGTTTTGTAGATTTTTCTGAACGGATGTGAGGAACAATTGTGCGCTTCATAGACAACGGAATCAATGCATGAGCCTGCGCATCCTTTACATCCAACGAGCTTGTTCTACCATAGGCAAAAAACTCTAATAGAAGCAATCCTTGCAGCAAGACCTGCAACATCCTCAACATCGCCTACATCGTCAAAACCAAGACGTACATCAATGCCTTGCAGAATATTCCAGATGCCCTTTGACACAAGAACGTGTTACAATTTGTTTGGGCAATCCATGCAATCTGAAAATCTCTTTAACAAATAGCTGTGCAATGTCAGAGGCAATAAAGGTTGTCTAGACTGGTATGAGATGCGCAACCTTTGTGAGTAGGTCAACAACTACCATAAGTGAATTATATCCTCCTTGTACCATAGGTAATCCAATGACAAAGTCCATACTTATACACTCCCACTTCATTTGGGGAATGTCCAATGGTTGAAGTTTACCGAGAAGTTTAACAAGAGTTTAAATCTCTCAGCTTTAATCCTTTGGCATGTCAAGCATTGACGAACAGAGCGTAACACATCTGCCTTTCGCCCAATCCAATAGAAAATTTTACATATGACATTGAGAGTCTTCGTATATCCTAGGTGTCTTGAAGGAGGGCTATCATGGGCCGCAAATAAGATAGATTTCTTTAAGTTAGGATCCTTTGGTACACATAACCTATCTCTATAATAGAGACAAGGTTCATCATGTGAGAAGAGTAACATTGAAGGCATATTCTTTGAATCCCTAGATGGAAGAAGGTTAAGCTACCTTTGATACTCTGGATCAGATGATGCAACCTCCTTAATCTTTTCAATGACTGGGTTGTTGGGTATAGGTATGAGGCTCAAAAAACATTTTTGATTGAGTGAATCTGCAACCATGTTTTTCTTCTTGAAACGATTGATAATTATAAAGTCAAACTCCTACAAAAGTTCTACCCATCTCCTTCGTCACATAATTAAATTTGCTTGGGTGAAGATTTACTTTAAGCTCTTATGATCGGTTATAAGTCGGAACTTTCTTCCCAATAAGTAGTATCTCTCTTCTTCTTTGCCAGGGGCAGGCTCTCCTACAACTGCATGTGCATGGGCATTCCTACCTTGACCTCCTCGAAAGGCTATGGCTGCTCTTTCTCGCCCTCTACCTTGTCCACCACCTCGTCCACTATTATGTCCAAAAGGGCGGTGTCTTTGATGTGATTGAGTTGCTACTACTACTCTATTAGTCAGATGTGGACATTTGTTTTGATAATGTCCCAACTCTCTCCACATTCAAAGTAGCGAACATCCAAGTATGAAGGATTTTGAGCATTAGCAGTATAAGCTCTTTGTGGTTTCCCATTGTTATTGGGAAACCTTAGTGGTCATCTAGCACTATTAAAACTTTGATTCTGTTCAACTCTCCTTCTAATCCCTTGCTCCTTCATTAAGGATTTAGCTCGTAGTAAAGAATCTTGCACAGTACTAGGTTTCATGGCTTCTAATCATGAGATGATTGGTTCTCTTAAACGTTGCCAGAAATGATGTACCTGCTGCTCTATGTTCATTGGTGGAGCACAATGCCTAAGCCTTAAAAAATTTGATTAGTACTCTTCCAAGGATAAGCTGTATAGTTTCAAGCTAAATAACTCATTCATCTTCAATGCTTCATGGCTAGGAGGTCAGTATCTTTCCTTCACTGCTTGTGTAATTTCCCTCCACTAATCTCCCTCCAACTCTGGGAGTTCTCCAATAGTCCCATGTCACGACATAACTTTGCTTCACTTGAAAGGCAAAACATCTATAACATTGCTTGGTTTGCAAGTACAGTCTTTGCAGCCAAGAAGTAATCATCCATAGCTTGGATCCACATTTTTGCATCCTTCTCAATATTAGCACCCTCTCCTTTAAAAGAAGATGGTTGCATTTGTTTGAGCAACAACTTCTTCTCTTGAATCTCTGTATAGACAGCATCGTTCTGAGGGTTTTCCATTGTTGGAGTGATTTGAGGGTTCTTTTGAGTATACGCATATATTAATGATAATATTCATAATAACTCAAAACACTAAGGTATTTTCAAGACTTAGATTTATCCAATCCACTAAAAGTTCAACCACATGACTTTACCAATCATGACTTATCCATACTATTAAAACTTAATCACATGACTTAACCAGTCATTACTTATCCAATCCACTAAGACTGAATCAAATGACTTAACCAATCAAACAGTTGTTTATGCCTCTTGAGAGATCATGTTTGAATTGAACACTTCAAGAACCTTAGTCATTTAAGCATGAGAAGCATCTGAAGCTTGAGAAAGGTTCCCACAAACACCTTAAACACCTTAGTTAGCAAGCACGACAAGCACCTCATGCTTGGGTAGGATTCCCACCTCAAGGTCAGGTCAAAGGACTTTTTAGCACTAACTTTTGGAGGTCTTTAATGAAGCTAACCCTAAGGTCTTTAGGCTCCATTAGGTAGCATTGCTCTTTAACATACCATCTTTCATTTGGACCCCTTTAATTTTGGCCCTGTGTGGAGACAGATCCATAAGCACAATCTATATTCTAACCCTTGTTCCCATTTATTCTCCCACATTAAATGATCAGTTTAATATGAGAAAATCATTTGGGTTGGTTAGATATTAGATTTTATGACACTTACTTTCCAAAGCAAGTTGAAACTAGTCATATCCCGAGTAGAGATTACCCATAGAGTAGATAGATCTACCTACAAAGGCTTCAACAAACTCATCCACATTTGAACCTATACCTACATTGGAGATTGTTACCTTATTGACCGGTTGCATGTCCTGAATGAACCTTAGGGTACCATTCTTCTTTGAAATAGTGAACCATTAATTGGAGTTAGGTGTGCATGATGGTTCCAATATACCCATCCATATCTTTTTGTTGAGCAAGTGGAATTTTGGTACTCGTATAGGACATAAACTCCATGGCATATAACCATAGGAGAATAACATCTGAATCTTCACACCCAATCTAACTTGGCTCAAAATCAAAGGATTTACCATGATTTCCAAGCATCTTTCAGAAGCATTTGATCTCCTCTTCAATAAGGAAATCCTCCTCCCTAATCTTCAAATGCTTCAATATCTCTTCAATGAATTTATACCCAATGTTCTTTGGGTCTCTCAGCATAGGCTGCTGAGAAGCTTTCTCTATCACTCCATCACTTCCTTCTGGAAAAGGTATAGCCACCAACCGCACCTTCTTTGCAATAGATTTATATTTACCAGGACTTTAATTGCTTCACCCAAATCCTCTTTATATGTGTAAGTGCCTCATATATATCCAACTCTTCATACATGTCCATTGAGTGCACCTTAACAATGTTTAGTTCCACTTTGTGACCTATATTGCTTGATCTCCTCTAGCTTTGATATAGTATCCACATAATAAACGTCTTCAAATATTGTTGAAATAAAATTGTGTGGCTCAAGTACATCACATCCTTGCCAGTCACTTTGAATACTTGATACATTTCCCATTTAGATAGCTCATTAAACTCTTGTATGAAATTGAACCTCTAGATGTTTATCTCAAAAACTCCAAAGAGAAAGTCTCTCTTTGCAAAAACTTCCCCTCCTCCATACCACCATAGCCCCGCTCTATAGTGACGCCCTGAGAAAATCCTGTAAAAATCCGTGTTCTTTGAACTCTTTGTAGATCTTTGGCAATTGGATGATCACGTAGTATATCTTTGTTTCTGACATGATTGAGTCCATGCGCACATCCATAATGTACGGCTGTCCCAATATGTGAGGATAGAAAGAATGCTCCTATATAAAAAAGATTTTGTGCATCACAAACATCTCCAATAGTTACCTTAACTTTTCACATGCACCATAAAGATTGCCTGGAAGCATGTTGGCGGCTTGAATCCACCAATCGTGGTCCACATCAATAGGACATTTCCCCTTTTGATGCAAGCTCTTTGACATAAGATTAATATTTGACCCATTTTCCACAAGTGCTAAGACCGGATCTTCAATGTCCCCAAGCTTCACAATGGTTTTTGTTGTTTCTCTAGCCCAATGAGTCCTAGAAAAGTGACTCCTAGGCACAATTTTCTCATCCCCATCTTCATTAAAATGAACATGCCTTACCTCAAGTATAATTAGATTTGAAACCACCATAGCCTTTGACTTTTCATCTTTAATAGCTCTTCATAAGCATCCAAAATTGACTCGATGTGATGAATCATTTGGCTCTTAACTACATCAGGTTCTTGCTCACTTGATATCTGATGTTTTCAAGAATCAGGTTCCTGCTCACTTGGTATCTGATGTTTTCTCTTAAAATGTCAAGAATCTCCTCATGAAACTCAAATTCCCAAGATGTCACCCAATGTGAGCTCCACCTTGCTATTGAGAATGTGCTCTTGAAAAACCTTCGTTAGATATGTAGCCAATTCAATGTCAAATTTCAGGTTATAAGAAGGTCTCTTGGGCTTACCTTGCTTCTTATCTTTTGATGCCTTTTCCATAACCACTTTAGGAGCAAGTTTGGGAGAAGACCCCTTTATTACTACTAGATCTGGTAGCAATTTTTGATGTTCCTGCAATATCTTCATCTCTTTTGTGATTCTCTTTTACTAGGGCTTCATCAGCTTGGGACTTGGCAATAAATGCATATACTGAAAGAAAATCCACCGAATTAGCCCAACCTGTAGTTTCTCAAATTCAATTCCTAACCTGGCATAGTTTGCCATGAGTCACCTTGTCTGATTTTCTATCTTCAAAGCATAAGGCCACAAATCACCTTTAGCTTTTACACATTCATCATCTACCTTATTGTATACATATGACCCATATGTAGCTACTTCTACTAGAGAAACATTATGCTGTATTTCCTCCACTAACTTTGTCATACCACCCCTTCCAAAATTCAAGCGGAGTGGCTCACCTGTTGGACTGAGATCATTCTTCTCGTCTTTCTAAAAAACCACATTTTCTTGTAAGCTTCATCAAAATCTTCACAATCTTTGCATTCATGATCTTCACTATTGCACCACATGTAGTGGTTATCCCAATCCTTATGTGGAGGATGTTGCCTGGGATTTGAAGTGGAACCCTTTGTGATTACCCCTCATCAAGAACCGACTCCTCTAATTTGTGTTTCGTAGAGGTTGACTTCTCCTTAATTGCTTCTTCTGGTGTCTTCATGGGATCGACCACATTTAGCTTATCCACCCTCATCTACCGCTTCACAATCATGTTGATTGCTTCAAAAACCAACTTCCAATCAGATGTTAAGCCCAAATCACCTATTGAATCTTCAAGTAGTTGCACCAAGCTATTTTGAAGTCATGGATCAGTAGCTTGGACAAATAGCTCTACCCGTTTCAATTTTAACTGGTCTCCCATATATAACTGCTCAAATTTCTTTTCAAATTCTTGTAACAGTTCTCGTGTAGATAAGTCCTTGTAGCAGTTATCATAGTAGTTCTTGTGTAGATAAGTCCTTGTTTTTTTGTTGGATTCACTTCGTAAAACTTTTCTTAGTTACCCTCTAAGAATCTTCAAGAAAATACTCCTCCTATAATGCCTTCTTAAAGCCCTGCCAGATTGCTCCTTGTGCAATCTGTATCTCCCCAATTTGAACCCTAAGCTCAAGCACAACAATCAATGAAACTCACAATTTTCCCACCTTGACTAAATTTTGTGTTGGGTTCACCAAAGATGTCGGGGATAATGGGTTTGCGAGGTGAGTCGGGCTAGCAGCAGGATGCTCGCTATGGGAACAAGAGAGAAAAGATGCATGACACCAAGCAAAATACTTAAAGGACACCCATAATGCTTAAAATTGACCCCTTGAATGCTTTAAGCTAATAATGTTTAACCTGAATTTTGATGACAAATCTAGGCCATTAATGGCACTGCTTTTATAGCCAATGTTAAAGAAAATCCCAAGCTTATGAGATCTTAGTTCTCTTAGAAATATTCTCGAGAAAGCTAGAATGATGTTTGATTGCCAAAGAGATTTTGGCCCAAATTCTCCACGACTTAGCTTCCCTTTTTGAGAGCTAGAGAACTCAAGAGAGAAGAGTAGAGAGATTGCCAAGCTCTTCTCCTTAATTTGCTTCGTTAAGAGAGAGATCCTGAGCTCAAAGCCTAGCTCTCCCTTGTTGTCCCTTGTTTCTTCAAATCAATAGAGAGAACACAAGTTCAAAGCTGAGCTCTCCCATGCTTCTTCAAATCAAGAGAGAGAATAGCCAAACTTGAAGCCCAACTCTTTGCCCTTTGCTTGCTCCCTTGCTTTACGCCTTCCATAAAGCTCCCATTAGTGCCAAGAAGAGACTTCTTACCTTGAAGATGAGGGCTAATGTCCTTTAATGAGAGAGAGAGAGAGAGAGAGAGAGAGAGAGAGAGAGAGAGAGAGAGAGAGAGAGAGAGAGAGAGAGAGAGAGAGAGATTGGAGACAAGCTTAGTCGAGAGAGGGAAAGAGCGAGCTTATTCTCATGCTTTCCCTTCATATCCTTGCTTCCTCTTCTCCTACTTTCTTATCTCCCATTAAATACCCGTTTGCTTTGAATCCCCCCCTTTTTGATTGTCATGGCATTGTGACAAGTTGTGGGAAGCCCTATGATGTGGCAGAATTCTCAATGGGCCTCCGCCAAATTCGCCTCTGCTGATGCCGAATGGGAGCACCATGGCAAGTTGAGCATTTTTTGCTTCACGCTCAACTTGAGGCCCGCAAAGATGTTACAATCTCCTCTTTGCCCCTGTGCACCTTTGCTTGTCACTTGCACCATTTCCTCCTCCTTTTTTCCTCATATTCACATTATATCCTCCTTTTGAAACCCTATTGGATGGCCACTTTTGTTGTGGGTGGCCTCCTTTGGCTTTATAAGGGCACCACATTTGGCATATATATAGGACAAGGCATTCCCAAACATAACCTTCGGCTTTGACGGCTTCTATCTAGCATTAGTGAAACAATCCAAAGCTCCCTTGCTGCATTTATGCTCCCCAAAGTGCATCACCTTCGGCATAAATATCAACCAAAGCATTATTAAAGACAACATTTGGCATACTTATCAATCAAGCATTTCCAAACACAACACATTTGGCATACATCTCAATCAAGCACTACCAAACACAACACAATTGGCATACATCTCTGCCAAATCATTGTTCATCACACTAGGCTTACATATCAACCACCATAGTGCCGAGCACAACTCCACTAGCATACCTCATTATCAATGCACTAAAAGAGATCAGATTCTGGACAAGATGCTCCTCAAGAACTTATTGCCCTCTAAAGTACACCATATATTTGGCATGAATACTGAGTAAGGCACTGCCAAGCATAACATTTGGGGTACACCTTGGTCAAAGCATTCCCAAATGTTTTATACATATGAATCAAGGCATTTCCAAAGCACCACATTTGACCCAGATATCAACCAAAATTGTGCAAAGATCAGCTTTATACCCACCAAATCCTTGCCAAGCACAATATTTGACATACATATCAACTAAGGTATTGCCATGCATAGCATTTAGCTTGCATATTAATCAAAGCATTGCCAATCATTGCTAAGTATCACATCTTTTTCAATTCCATGAAACTAGTCAATGATTAGCATACATATTGATAAAAGCTTTGCCATCTGCAACATCAACATGCATATCAACCAAATCATTGACAATCATGACATTTTTCCCCGATAGATTACACCCAAGTCGATGATAGATGCCATTTAATTTGCATGAGCAGTGATAATATCAAAAACCTTCCCCTTGTGGACATGAAGCGTCATGACAATGAGATGTGTGGGTGCTTCCATCGTTGCATATGCCAAATTGGTCAACATTGTCCTTAATAAACTGTCGTGTATGGTAGTGGAAGCACCAAAAAATCTGATTATGTGAAGTCATAGTGGCATGCCTTGCATGGATTTTGCATGGGTGTTCTTTGATTTGCCTTCCACAAATCATATACAAAGCCTTGCCCCTTGAACTTGAGAACTTTTCATGATGCCTTGTATCCTTGGGTTTCAAACGTCGAGCCCGATTCTGAAAACCTGTGTGCTCCTTCTAAACTACCAAAGTGAAAAGCCAGAATTTGTTCAAAGCTTCGTATGTATGGTTGTTTCTGTAGTGGGAGACTTGCATCATCCCAACACATGTAAATGTCACCAATGCACTGAAAAAGGTCAATGGGGTAGCAACAACCGCAGATCAAATGACGGATCTGGAAGGCCAATATGGACAAAGTACTACATAGACGGCCTTGGTAATTATGGGAACAAAATGGAACATTGTCCAGATGTCATCGTCAACATCAGAGGATGTTTCAAAAAGATAGGAGAGCACACAAGACTTCCTGGATCAAATCAAGGCTCAAAGAAAGACGATCTAAATATTAACTGATCAAATCATTTCAAAGCCAAATGCTACTCAAGGAACATTGGTAAAGAAGGCAATTGTACTGTCACCAAGATCTCCACTTGAGACCACAAGAGAAATTGCCAAAGAAACCTAATCAAGCCAATACACCTAAACAGGCTATTGTAGTAAGCTCTTTTAACAAGGACACACTACTACAACTTGCTTGCCCCATATCTGTCAGTTCTCTCTCTCTTTCTTGAAACACATACTTGTTGATCTTTAGGTGAGGGACTATGCATTTGTGATTCTACTTGTACCAAAGCTTGCTATAACTCATCAATCTCTTGATTTTTCTTGTTGATCACCACTTGCATAGCTTGAGAAGGAAGAGTGCCTCTTTTCACCATGAATGAAGTCTACGACAAGCCCTATGTGGAGAAAGAGAACTCACTTGATGATGATGCAAACACAACCTCTACACACGAGATTTTTCTTGCAACCACTATATTAGTAAGCAACCCAATTCGTGCTTGGTTTCCATCGCCAAGCTCCTCCAATGAATTTTCATTTTCCAGTCAAGCTACCTCTCAAATATCAAGAATGGGCAAGTAGAATGAAAGAATGCATGGTGCATGAAATGCATGTGTGGACGGTGCAGTGCGGAAGAGGAAAGAGGAGAAGCATGATGTGCAGGTGGAGAAGGCCTGAAATATGTGAGGATATCCTCATCCTTTGGCATATGAAGAATAATGTTAGAGTGGTCAATGGGCGGCAAGGCATCAGACGTTCAACCCTAGGCAAAGGCACATCGCTTTTACCACACCAGTCTTCCACTTAAAGGCAAATGTGTCAATAAGTGGATGCTACTAGTAGCCAAACTACTAGTATGTACAAGGAAACAAGTGAGAGACTCTCTCAACCTATGCCCACTAGCTTTCTTAGTCGATCTACATGTACCCGTGTCGGCTCTAGTGATAGGTGAACATGTGTATCCACGCTAGAGCCTACATAAAAATCATGTAGACAACTCTGTATGCTCTACAAAGCTCTATGAAGCATCATGCTAGCATTAATTTTTGTACGACTGACAACTCCAACTGCAAACACTCCCACTATAGCTGCTAAGTTGGGCCTTAACACTAACAAGTCAAACATGAGACGCCTAAACACTGAGACAAAATTTGTGCAAACTTGGCTATAATAGCCTCCCTTGTGCTATCGACATGCACTGCATCATCATGACTATTCATTATGCATATGAATTTGTCACCACCGACACTAGGCTATATCCCTATCACCCATGGGGGGGGGACCATGCATCTTGGCATCAAATCATCAGCCTCTAGCATGAGCATATCAAAGAACTCCATGCTTGTCATCTCTATCTGTGTCTCTAGGGAACAGATCCACTCTACCTATATCTACACAGACTCTGGCAACACCTGTTGTGTCTCACTGGATCACTACTACTCTATCTCTATCTCTACACAATCTACTAGCACATCCTGCACAGCTAAATGCTCTATCACTTGACATATGGGATCTCACTTGCAAAGGAGACACGTCTCGTCTCTCGTTCAATAACAATCGAGACCTCATTGAGACTATGCCGTCTCGTACCTCAAATACATGCATGGGATATACCAAGCCAGTGCGGGCTCCCTTGGAAATCATTAATGATTTGCAATGCATTTGGAAAGACTACTCTCTAAGTAGTACTTGACACCTACAATGTACTAATTATCTCATTGAGATCAAATTTTGCCTCAGCTAAGAAACATAGCGCACGTGTCGTAAGCATATAGGATGCACCACTGGGTAATGACATGCAAACATCTCTTGCACCTACAATATCAAATGCCAAATTGTCGGCCAAGTGCACACAACCAAAGCTCTCACTAGAGAAAGTGCTAAACCAGTCACAATGTTGTGTGACATGGAAAATTGCCACCTCTAGAAGACATTTAAGCAGGAGGGATGTTAAAGGTAAATGTGACATCACCATCATTGGCATATGAAGCCAGCGTGCTAGGGTGCATAAAAAGCTCATGTGCATCATGCATATATCTTTGTTACTACCTTATACGTCTGAGACAATGGCACCTAATGTATCTTGTGTGATCACAATGCCAACGTCACATATATTGGCAACTACAAAATTGTTGTCTCTCACAAGTCATCATTGTCGACTCTAAACTATCACACATATCTGCCATATGGATGCCAATAAAAATACGGTAAAAAATCTTGGGAGAAAACTGCAAAGCCTCCTCTATAACTGGAGCAAAACCTAAAGCAATATCTCAACCATAAACCGTGTCAAATTGGCAACAAAGTTGTAAATCACTTGATCATTACACAATCATGAAAACCATGATCAATCACCTCAAAACCAATTCTTGCATATGCATAAAACAACTCTACAATTTGCAAGCATAAACAATGTCACTAGTATAAGTGAGCTAGATCTGTGACAAACAACTCAACCAAGCATAAAGCGCATAACCATATACACAAGTAGTGAGAAAAACATGCTCAAAACGCATCCCATAGAAGATTTTATGTAATAAACAGCCACACGAGCATATGCAATTGACAAAACCTGTCAAAAGTGGGAGTCAGACTCAACTACTAAACCATCAGAGAGTAAATTGTAGATACACACAAAACATGGGAAGAATCTAGGAAAAACCCAACAGAGTTTCCCCTGAAAACTAAGTATAATCTCAAATAATCTCAACCATAAACAATTTGCAAAACAAACAATGCGTAAATTGCATTGATGAAGCCGTTCTGGCAATGTGCAAAATAGAGACTCAGTCTCTCATTTGTGACTAAACGCTCTCAAATCACGACGGAGAGAAGCAAGACAAAATATGTGGGTCGTAATCAAAAGTGCATAAACCTTTATGAGACCAATCCGTTGGTGCAGCAAAAATCGATCAACCATAGAAGATGGAACAAGCAGGGATTTGTATGCGAGTGGGTGCATGGCAAAGGGATGGAGTAGCTACAAGATCTTGTGCAGACAGGTAGCAACAAATGTGTTTGCTTTATACGATTTTATAGGCCAAGAAATCTCCAAAAAGGGTCAATTTGGGTGGCAGGCAAAGAGGATTTGAAGTGCAGGTTTTTTGAATGAAGAGCTTGAAGTGCTGAATCAACTAGTCCAAATGACTCATCAAATGGGGCTACAAAGCCCAACATATTTGAGTTTGAAGGTGCAGTGCATTGCAAATCTGAGATGCACAGGGTAGGTGATTCCAGGCGATCAAATCTAGTCTCACCATATGGGTGTATAGAGCTTATGATATGGAGACTGTCGGTCTTTTCAGATCGGCAATTGGAGTCTCAGATGTCAAGATATTGCCAGATGAAGTTTTGACTGGGGTCGATTCTGTGTGAGATTGACCGCTTTGTAGAGCGCTCCATTTGGACTATGCTATGCAGCATATGGAGCTCATAGGAAGAGACTGCTCGTCAAATGGAGACGTGGTTGCCAAGTTATTGTTGATCAAAGTCTGGGAGCGGTTGCTCGGGGACGACTACAAATGATTTTCTCACATTCTCATGTCAACTCATCAAATGGAGATGTGGTTGCCAAGTTATGGTCGATCAAAGTCTGGGAGCGGTTGCTCGGGGACGACTACAAATGATTTTCTCACATTTTTGCGGCCTCGGTTCACAGTGCTAGAGATCTTGGAATATGGCAAGGCTAAGGGGAACAGGAGTCAACCATGTGAGTTTTTGGTCTAGTTTTGCGGTTCAAGTTTTTGACCAATGACCAAAATATAGTGCTTGAATGTTTTCAGAACAAATGATGTTTTTGAATAATGTTGGGGGTGTTTTGGAGTCCAAGGAGGCAGGGGCACTTGAAGGCCACTACATGTCATCTCATTAGTCCACCTACGGGTTGTAGAGGCAAGATGATGGGGTATATAACCTGGAACGTGCCCCCCTTGAGTTGTATATTGTGGTGAAAGGAGGGGAGCTCTTCATGGTCTGCAGCTATGATGGCTCCTGTTGGGGCTCTTTTCACGCCCATCTGAGTGGTGCACGTTGGTGTTTTTGCGGCACTATGGCATACTGAGCTGTGCTACCATATACATGTGGTAGTGATGTGTGTGAACACACTTAGGACCGCAGAGGCATTTTTCCCCTCACTAGGAGGTTTTTCCCCCGTGCATTGTATATACACCCATCACTCTAGGGCTATCTTATCTTTCCATTTCACACTAAGTAATACACTCTCTGTTGTGTGCCTTGAGCTTCCTTCATCTTCTCCAAGCTGTGTGTGTTCTCTTGCAACCCTAATTCCAACAGTTGGTATCATAGCAGGTTGCGTCTTCCCGGGCTCCAACACATGCCTACTCACTTTCTTTGATTTTTGTGGACTTTGGCAAGCATTCACAGGTCGAAAAATATATTGGGGGAGCTTGAACAGCTTGGTCTGCTCAGATTTTTGATGTGGGCTCATTTCGGCCTCCGTTTCCACTACAGGCGATACTGTGCAGACTAATTTGTCAATTTGTGCAGAAATTCTGTCAGTGTCATTTTTTACATAACTGGTCCCTTATAGTCTTCTATGGTTTTTTCCATATAGCACATGTTGTTCTCGCTTGGTTTCTCCTCTTTTCAAGCAGTTTTCACATCAGGTGCATCATTTACCATGGCTGACAATAACACAGATGTATTCAAGATGTTTCCTGCAAAGGACAGATTGAATGGGGACAATTACCCTATGTGGGCTTATATGATGCAACATGTTCTTGTGTCAAAGGGCATTTGGAACATTGTACATGGCATTGATGTACGTCTTGGTTCTGAGGATACAGGCGATGTTGAGGACGTTGTAGATCTTGCTGCAAGGATTGCTGCTATTAGAGTTGTTTTGCTTACGGCTGAGCAAGCTCGTTGGGATGTAAAAGATGTCCAGGCTCATGCATTGATTGCATTATTTGTGAAGTGCACTATTACTCCCCACATTTGTTCAGCAAAATCTGCAAAACAGGCTTGGGATATTCTGGCTAGTCTTTATGCAAGTCACAAAATGAGGCTAAAATTGCAGGTGAAATCATTTCAGATAGTTCCCTTGTGAAGACTGTTCTTGATGCCTGGCGAGATTCTTACCAGAGTTTTGCTAGTACTTGGAGACTTATGACCCAAGGAAATCTTGAAGTTTTCAATTTTGATGCATTATGCATATTGTTGTTGCGAGAGTCACTTTCCAAAAAAAAAGAAGAAGGACTAGACAACATGCAGTTGAACATGCCTTTATTGCTGCTCAAAGAAAAGGTGGTAATAATAATGTAGCCACTTCTCATGGTTCTTCTATGAGTGGTAAATCACATGTTCCTAATGCTTCTGCTGGAAGCAATTCGTCTCGAAATTCTGGTAAAAAGAAGATGTGTTGCCACTATTGTAAAGCTAATAATCATTTGATCAAGCAGTGTCCTAAGTTAAAGGCCAAAGAGGCTACGAAGAAAGAGGCCGATTGCACTACTAATGCTGTTTCCACTACAAATGCTACTAATGTTAAGTCTTTTGGGAAAGGAGATTGTGATGCTGATGTTGATGCAGAATGGGCTTTTAGTGCAGTGTCTACCTGTAATCTTGTTTTCCATGATGCATGCATGTCAGTTGTTGCTGCAGATTCACATTTGTGGTATTTTGACAGTGATACTACAAAGCACATTACCTCACATTGTGATTTGTTCACCTCTCTTGAGTCTGTCCCTCGTGGGAATCCAACAATACCTCTTATCCAATTCAGGGAGTTGGAAAGATTGTGCTTACTACTGCAAATGGCAGTTCTTTCACACTTGTTGATGCATTGTATGTTCTTGGGATCAAGAAGAATCTTTTGACTGTATCTGCCCTTACTAGAGTTGGACTTGTAGTCAAATTGGTGGATGACAAATGTACACTACATGATCTCAGTTTCGGCGATCAAATTGTTGCATATGGAATTTTATGCCATGGGATGTATAAGCTCACTGTGTGTGACAAGTGTGGGCAGAACTTTGCAAATGCAGTTGTGGACTCAAAGGCTATTTCAGATGCAAAACGTTTTGGACATCTAGATTTTGTCAATTTGCCGTGTTTGCAAAAATCTGATATGGTTGCTTCTTTGCCACGTCTTGAAGCACGCGTAAAACATGCTTATGAAGGTTGTATTTTGGGTAAGATGCAACGTTCAAAGTTTCTAAAGGATGGTTCAGTTAGGGCCACATGTAGGTTGCAGTGTGTGCATAGTGATGTTTGTGGGCCCTTGCAAAGTCTGTATTTGGGCAATTACCTTTACTTCTTGACTTTCATTGATGATTACTCCAGACATGCATTGATGTATTCACTTAAAGCGAAGTTTGAAGTTTTTATGTGCTTCAAAAATTTTCTGACTATGGCTGAAAATGTACTATGGGCACCCTCCATTCCGATCAAGGGGGGGGTATATGTCTCCTAAATTTAATGCATTTTTTGCTAGTCGTGGGATAAAACACCAATGTACAATGCCTTATACGCCTCAAAAAAATGGTGTTTCTGAGAGGAAAAACAAGTCACTTACAGAAATGGCATGATGTATGGTCAAAAGTCAAGCTTTGCCGCATTTGTTTTGGCTTGAGACCATCATGTGTGCCACTTATATACTAAAAAGGTGTCCTACGAAAGCTTTGCATTCTATTACTCCATATGAAGCATGGCATGATAGAAAGCCTTCTATTGAGCACATGCATGTTTTTGGCTGTTTTGCATATGCTTTGGTGCCACAAATGTAGCACAGGAAATTGGATGATAAGGTTGTCAAATGTATTTTTGTTGGTTATAGTGCTGAAAGCAAAAGTTACAAGTTGTATCATCTGCAAACAAAGCGTATCTTGGTCTCACGGGATGTTGTGTTTGTCGAAGATTTTGTTCAACCCTTGCTATCATGTACTAGAGACATTAATATAAGCTCACAAGACATTTATGACACTCTGTTGCCTCTTTTCCGTGTTGGAAGATCGAATGTAAATTCCAATGAGGCAAATGTACAGCCTATGGGGGTTTTTGAAAAATACTACAAATCAACCTATTATTGATGGAAATGTACATGATGTACTTGATGAGCAAAGGGTTGGTTATGAGCAGGCTAGAGGTATGCCTAAATGGCTGGTGCATACTTTGCGTGAAAGTAATTTGGATGCATCTTTGTCTAGTCGTACTCGTTCAGGTCCTCGAAATGCATCTTTGTCTAGCCGTACTCGTTCAGGTCCTCGCAATGCATCTTATGCATCCAATTGTTATGCTTTGGTTGTGTCTAGCTTACATGACGTTGAGGAACCTCTATCTTTTGATGAAGCACAAAATTCAAAAAATTAGATGGCTGCCATGCAATCAGAATATGATGCACTTCTAAAAAATGACACATCGACTTTATGTGATTTGCCTTCTGGCTAAAAGGCCATTGGTACAAAGTGGGTTTACAAGTCAAAACGCAAGCTGGATGGTGATATTGATCGCTATAAGGCGCGACTTGTTACAAAGGGTTATGCATAGCAAAAAGGCATAGATTATGAAGATACTTTTGCTCCCACTTGTCATATGACTACTGTGCGTTTTCTATGTGCATTGGGAGCTCATTTTGGTTGGGATGTACATCATTCAGACAACGTTACTGCTTTCTTGAATGGTGACATATTTGAGGAAGTTTATATAACGCAACCTCACGGTTTTATAAAAAAAGGACAAGAGGATAAAGTGTGTAGATGTAAAAAGCTTTGTATGGGTTGAAGCAATCTCCTTGTGCTTGGTATGAGAACACTGACACTCATTTGGTCAAACGAGGCTTTCGTAACAGTCCAACAAAAAGCACATTGTATGTAAAGCGTGAGGGTGATGTACTTCTCATTGTGATTCTCTATGTAGATGATTTGCTGATCACTGGACCAAATGAGAGACATATTGCTAAATTTAAGGCTGATTTGAATGCTACTTTTAAGATAATTGTTTTAGGGTTGTGCATCATTAATTGGTATAGATTTTTCAGTATTGTGATGGTGGTATTGCCTTGTGTTAAAAAAAGCTACATATAGACATTGCTATGTAAATTTGGACTTGACGATTGCAAACCTATTGCCACTCTCATGGAAATAGGTTTTAAATTGACTCTTCATGATGCTGGTGATCCTGTAGATGTCACTCTTTACCAAACTGCTGTTGGATGCCTCATTTATGTATGCAACACAAGGTCGCATATTCAGTTTGCAGTCTCATAGGCCAGCAGATTTATGCATAGCCTAGGGTCTAAGCATTGACACGCTCTCAAGAGGATTCTTTGCTACTTGAGTGGCACTTTACATCTTGTCTTGTTTTATCCCAAGGGGGGATCATTGCCGCCAGACTTACATGCTTTTTTGGACTCGGAATGGGCTGGTTGTTTTGACACACGAGTGTCCACAAGTGGTTTTTGTTTTGTACTTGCAACTCATGCATATCATGATAGAGCAAGAAGCAACCTATTGTGGCCACTTCCAGTTGTGAGGCTGAGTACATGGCAGTCTTTATAGCTATGTTTGAGTGTGTATGACTCAGACGCCTTATGGATGATTTAGGTGTTGGACATGACACTGCCAACACTATCTACACTGACAGTCAGAGCGCATTGGAAAATGCGAGGAACCTAGCTTTTCATGCTCTCACAAAGCACATTGAGGTGCATTAGCACTATGTCAAGGAGAGGCTCTCAGCAGGAGAGCTCACCTTGGCTTATGTGCCAACACAAGACAACCTTGTAGATCTTTTCACAAAGGCATTGTCTCATGAGAGGTTTGAAGCTTTCCACATAGTTTTGGCCTTACTCCCCTTTGTGGACTGATCATGTCCTCATAGGGCATGGCACTTCCCTCTACTCTAGGTGCCAGCTCTCTTTCACCACATCACTCCAGGGGGATTTGTTACCATATACGCGTGATAGTGATGTGTGTGAACACACTTAGGACCGTCGGGGCATTTTTTTCCTCACTTGGAGGTTTTTTCCCCCGTGCATTGTATATAAACCCATCAATCTAGGGCTATCTTATCTTTCCATTGCACACTAAGTAATACAGTCTCTCTTGTGTGTCTTGAGCTTCCTTCGTCTTCTCCAAGATGTGTGTGTTCTCTTGCAACCCTAATTCCAACAATCTGCACGCAACGATGATGGTAGTGGTGGGTTCTGACCGTCAGGTGATGTTCGTATGATGATGTCATTCCCATGCGGTCTTTAAGGCTCATTTTGGGGGAGGGGGAGAGAAAGAGAGAGAGAGAGAGAGAGGAAAGTGCCCGAGTTGGTGGCTAAGCAGGGTTGCACATGCAAAAAGGAAGAGATGAAATGGGAATGTTGTCGAGCTGTCATCAACACCCCAAGGATACTAAATGGGTAGTGTCACTTGGGTGCAATGCACAAAATACCAAAAGGAGCTCAAATTGAGCAGCACAAGGAGGTATAAACCAATTTTTTCGCTTTTAAAGTTTTTGTAATCCCCTATAAAAGGGAGTTCCTACGAAATTGTAAGGGCTTTTTGCCATTTTGCCGGTACACATAGCTAGAGAGGGATGTCGCCTCCAGATTTTGAGCTCATTGAAGAGGTGCCAATGGAGAATTTTTGTACATTGTTGTTTTGATGATAGTGGAAGCATCCTTGTTGTCTTTTGGTGTTGATTCCCCCTTATCTTCTCTTCTTGTGTGCGTGTGTTTCTGGGCATGTGTCAATGTGTGCCCCCCCCGAGGTCTATTGTGCAAAGTGAGATAGAGAGAGGTTGTGTGTGTGTGTGTGGAAGGTTGCGAATTGAGCAAAGCGGGATGATTAGGATTGTTTGGTGTGTTGCAACACATGTTGGTGTATGGTTGTGTGCAAGTGGTTGTTTGCTTGTAGATAGTGTTGAGTTCTGAAGGTGAAACTCTAGTGGATTGGGATGTTGTGTATACCCTGGGCTATAGGGAGGCATTGTGTTGTGTTTTGGGTGTGTTACCCTCTCCACCATCTCAATCACAGATGCACATATGGCATACATGTACCATAAGCGTGGGAGTTCACTCCCGCACGAGTAGCTGTGTGGACACTCCACCTGTATGATATAGATGTAATACCTATGAACTTGTCACCTATAAGCTATATATATCTCATGTTATATCCACATATGCAAACATCACATAAACCGCACATAATCGTGGTGAAACTACTCTCTAGAGAAAAATCCAAACATCCACAATGCATACAAAATCGCATTCGGATGTGTAACAGTCTAAAAGTCACATTCCAAAGCATTACTTGCATACAAAAATAAAAGGTAAATTCTCTCTCAAATAGCACCATAGTGTGACATACATAGCCTAAGATGCAAACCACATAATGCTTTGTAAAATGTAGGAATCCAAACTGCCAAGCGTCTATACGTTGTGATTGCTATTGCACGTTGTTGTAAAAAAATTAGGGCTCAAAATGCTGTTAGACGGGTACGCCACGACAGACGTCAGCACAACGAGAACTCACCTAACAAGTAATGTCAGCTAAGGACGAAGCTCAACCCGCAGGCGCGTGGAAGCAAGCATAAGGTGTCAACCTACACTCGACCGACTCCTAACTAATTCGTACAGAGGTCCCTACCACTTGTCTAAGTCACAGTCTTCAAAAGTGCAAAAGAGGATTCTTCCTACAACGCTTGCTAGAGCCGAACACCCATCAAACACTTTAGAAACACTATAGAACTTGAAGGAGATCCTACTAATACCTATAGGCCGCTCTCCCTAAGGTCTATGAACCAAAATCACGACCCAAAACACTCGGTGAAGAAGCACGTAAGATGTCTGGCCGAAATCTGCAGGTCTTCATTTTCGAAATTTGAAGTGCCTAATGTGTAGCTCTACTCAATGTGAACGCGTGGATATGCTGCAATGCGAAATCAGATAACATATGCTCACCCAAACAACCGATGAAGCTCGTAGAAGGAGCTCCCAAAGCAGATCGTACGCGCGCAATGTTGGTATCGGCTTGTAGCTCTAGTCGGAGGCAACACGCTGCACTTCTCCGCACTCGATTCCGACCACCGTAGCACATGTAGCGTCAAGACGAAGCTCACACTCTCTCTCACGTACACAACACGCTCACTCACAGACTTAAACTTGTTTAAAATGACAAAAGGTGTTTCATTAAGGTCAAAAAGTGGTATATATACCTTACAACTTCTCAAACCCTAAAGCTCCAAAATCAACCATCTACTCCATCTAACTATCAAAACTGGGATACAAGCTGGAAACTTCTGTAAGTTCCAATATTTACAAGGTGAAAAATCGGGTTTTCTTTAACGAATGAATAATTACAAAAAATAATAGTCCGCCGAGTAGTTAGATGCTGTGGGGTGTGTCCAGCTTCTAACATCCCTCCCCTCCTTGTTCATGTCGTCCCCGACATGGCCTTGAACCTGTGCTTCATCTTAGAGTCTCCCGCATCTTTAGCAGTGATTCGTACCGTGCATGTAAATTTAGCATTGTTGGGCCGAAGATATCTGTTTGCATGGTGAAGAACCCCGTGTAGAATGCTTCTTCAAATGCCTGGAGGTGATAGGATGGGAGAAACATAATTCTTTGATACAACGCATGTATCACCTCCTTGGAAGGCTGACCTGACATATCATAAGCACATCTGTATGTGTCTTGGAAGAAGAATATGCTGTCAGTCACCTGTCCTGGCTTGAAGGTCTCAAACACTGCTAGGATGGTTCTGCAGATCTTTCTCATCATAATGCATGTAAGGTCAGGTGAGCCAGTGAACAACTTTATGGCGCGCGTTAGGGTTTTCACCATGTATTGTACACTTATTCTCTCACCTGCCTTCACGCCTGGCAGCTTTGGGTAGTTCAGCCAAGTGGGTTGGCTTCTTTGTAAGATTTTTGTGCTTTCGTCCTCCTTGGTAGAGGACAGAAGCTGAGGTTATCTCTGATGTGTTTTGGTGCCTCTACCAAGTGTATTAGGTATTGCGGGTACTTGGTAAGCCAAGCCTTCCTCCACTTTGGCTGAGAATCCACTATTAGCTTTACTCCTTTTGGCCTCGAGGTGTCTGCGTTGTAGAGAGGGACCGTTGGCTCTTCACTAATTCGCATGTTTATTGTTGCTGCCTCATACTTCAGCAATGGATATGGGAGAGAGGATTGAAGCCATTCACGCCTGAGATTGCTGGCATCGATTTTCTGAATTGTCATAGATTTGAAAACATTCTGTTCCCATTCCAAGGCTTCCTTTGTGCTTTCTCCGAGCTCTGCCTCTATTGCTTTACGCAATTTTTCCTCCTCTTCTTGTGTTAGATCCTGGAGCTCTTGAGAGGAGCCTGCTATGCTTTCCTCTGGCATGGGTGTGTCCACAGGATCTGCCACATTGTCGAGGTCGATGCCCTCATTGGCAACTGGCCCTGAGCTCTCTGCTTCTGCTTGTTGCCGGCCTTTCAATTCCTTTATTTTCTTGAGGTGTGTCTGCTTTTCCGCTTCGACTTCTCCGCCCATAGTCACGAGGAGGTCATTGAGTTGCGCATTTACCTTTTTAGCCTCCTCGAGCTTTATCTTTATGCTCTCCAATTCTTCTTGTAGGGATTTTCGGCTATCCTCCAGTCTGGTTTGCATTGCGATAGAACCTTCAGCCATCATCAACCTTTGCTTCTTCTCAAGAGTCAACTCCTTCTAGAGTTCTTGCATCTGCTCCTCATATATTTGACTCTCGGAAATGATTTGAGTCGAGCTTGTAGCTCTAACTCTGGTAGGTGATGCTCGGAGCCTCTGGATGGTTTGATCTTTGAATTTTAATTGGTCCTTGAGCTCAAGGACTTCATCCAGGCTTGCTTCTTGTTCTATCTCTGCCTTTTCCTTTGCATTCCTCATGGCCTCTACTTCTTTAGTTTCCTCTACTAGCTGGAGTGTCAGATTATCCCGTTCTTTTTCGGCATCTCGCAATGACTTGCTGAGTTGCAGACACTCTTCTTCAGCTGCTCGCAATCTTTTTGCTGCTGCCTCATTTGCTTCTTCCTTTGCTTGACAGTTTTGTAGAGCCGTGGCCAAGCTGGCCTGGAGGTCAGCTTCTCTTTCTTTTTGTCCTTGGCTTTGTGCCCGCAGAATATCTCTTTCCATCTTAGTTTTTTCTTCGGTGGCCTTTAGAGTTATCAATTCTTCGTCTAATGCCACTGATTGTGCTCTTATTCCAGCTAGCATTGTCATCACCACGTCCCAATCATTCGAGGGCGGGTGCAGGTCTACCGTGTCGGTAGCAATTTCCTTTAGCTCGACTAGCCAAATGCCTGGCATCTGTTCTTTATGCTTTGTTCTCGCCAAGTCGAATGCGACTGTGGCGGCTTCTTCCCTTGTATAACCTGCAGCTAGCAGGTCCAAAAATGCATAATATGCCTCCTCGAGCTCTTTTTGTTCAGACGCAGGCTTGGTCTCTTCTTTGGGCTCAGTTCTGGCCTTTGCTCTTGCTCCTCAGCATGGTGTTCTTCTTGATTGTCCCCAGCCTCCCTATCTTCTGGTGGAGGGCTGCTAGGAGGTGGTGATGGCTGTGGGCTGGGTTTAGGGCTATCTGGTAAAGCTGCAGGTTTGCCCTTAAAGTCTCTATCTGCTTTCATTTTTCTTTCCCGTTCTTGGTTTTCTTGTTCATCTAGCAATGTCTGCCTTATCTGCTCCACTTCTTCCTCGGTGAAAGGGACATGGGGAATGTTTTCTGCTGCAGCATCAAGAATCTCGAAATTCTTGATATAGTCTTCAAAGCGGTCCCTCTGCACTCTTCTGGAGGATTCGGACATAGACTCGAGAGATGGCTTCCATAATTCGTTTAAATCACCCTTGAGAGCTCTTTCTGCTCGGAAACTCTCCATCAGCCTCTCGAGTCTAGCCGCTTTTTGTGATCTTGTCTCTTTGGCTGGCACTTGAGCAGATTCCTTTTTTCCTTTCTTTTGCTCAGGTTGCTCCTCTGCCACTAGCTCTAGTCGTCTCTTCAACCTTGTAGCCACCCTTGGTGCTCGTTGTGGCTCGTCTTCTTTGTCTTCCTTTACCCTTAGCCAGTCATTCTGAGATGGGGGGTCATGCCACCTTCCCTTGGCGTGTAGTGCTGCATAAATTACCTTGGTTATCATTTCTCCTGGCACTATGTAGGTTGGCTTTTTGTTTCCCATTTTTACCAAGCTATCATGTATGTATGCCGCATAGTTGATTATCTTTGGAGTGCCTTTTGTCATTGCCCAAGTAAACGTTGTGGCAATTGCACCTAGCGGCATCCTGTACTTCTGTGGCCTCTTCGTGCACATGTGGAAGTACTGGTTGTACAATTGACTCATGATCACCACCTTTGGGTTGGCGATGTCTTCGAAGGTGTAATTAGCCTTTTTCTCTTTGTACACCTTGACTTCATCCCTTCTCTTTGTCACACTGTCTCCCTGATTGGAAAGATCTAGTGCATGGGCTACAACCCGCTCCGTGATAATGATCTCTGTATCGGGTCTGCCGTGCAAATCTGTCACTTTGGCCACTCCATCCTCTTTGATGCTTGTTACAAACTCCCATACTCTTTTGACGTCCACTCCTGCTGGTATTGCTTCGAAATAGTTATGGAGGTCAATTTTCTCCAAGTAGCCGGCCATTTTGCTTCGGACAAATTCATTGAGCTCTCTTGGCAGCATTGGCAGCTCTATTACATTGCCGTCATTGTCTTTGAACACCCCCTGGTAGATCTTTAGGTCGTTTGACTCTAACAGATCTTCCTGTATCCAGGTGCTGGTGGGCTTTAGTGTTCCCTCTGGAATGACAAAAGGTTCCACCTCGTCCAGATAATCTTTGATTGTCATTCTCTTCTTCTTTGCCGGTGACTTCGAGGCTGCCATAGATCCTGTTGCACTCAGCAATCCAAAGTTAGCGTTTTTTCCATATCAGCTGCTAAACTGAGTTTTACTTATCCAAATGACTTGAAAATTGAAATTATAGCTTAAAAGGAACTTGTGAAGCTGTGCATGTGTTCACAGTGCAAATCTGGCCAAAAAATCCATCTAGACATCCTACGCGTAGGATGTCTTTTTCTTCAGAAGTGGTTCATACTTGACATGTAGGTAGTGTAAGGCTCATGGAACATGGTTATAAGCTTGGATTTGAATTTGAATGCCAAAAAGTGGATTTTTGGGCTGATTTAGGCTTTAGGTCACAGTTTGGATAGATTGTCTATCATGGGTAGCAATTGATGTCCAAATGGGTTGAAACTTGGTGTATGGGCTCAATGCATCATGGTATTGGCTCCTATGATGTCATTTCCTGCACAGAAGGCTAAATTCAAGCTTAAGACATCCTACGCGTAGGATGTCTATTTCATCAGAATTGCATGAAACTTGTTCTGTGGGTTGTCCTTGGCCTATGGAACATGGCCAAGTTCTTGGATTTGCATTTGGATAAGATTTGATGCCTGTAGGGCTCTGTGAGGTGTTTTTGGGCTCAAAAAGTGTTTCTTGAAGGTGTTGGGGGTCAAAAGTGATTAGAATGGCTTTAAGCTTGACATATGGGCTCTAGCTGATGAGGTAATTGAATCTGGAATGACAAAACTTCCCCCCCATGCCAAGAAGGTCAATTAGACATCCTACGCGTAGGATGTCTTATTCCTCATTTTTACTCCCTTACCACACAGGAAGTTAGCTGTTGTGTATGTGAATGTGTTGTGCAGGTTTTATGAGATTTGGACAAGATTTGATAGGTCAATGGCCCATTAGTGCCTTTATGCCCTAACTTTGCATTTTTCTATGCATATGAGGTCAAATCTGATCCAAATGTGATGAAACTTGGTGTAGGGCTTGTAACTGTCATTCAAAACATGTGCATGACAAGAATTGTTGGGTTTTGTGCCAAAAATTTTCCTTAAGACATCCTACGCATAGGATGTCTCTAGATGATTTTTCCAGTGTTAGTGCTCCCTGTGCTTGCCCTTTGCCCCCCTAAGTCCCTTTTTAGCCTAATTTCAATAAAAAAGTCAAATGGATAGAGTATAACTCCCTGTGTGGACTTCAGAGCCTCCGAGCCATTTTCTGACTTTTGGAGTACTTTTTGGCGATGAAATTCCTCGATGTTGGTCTCCATAGCTTCCCAATGCCTTGGGGATCCTTACAGAATGGTTTTTGTTGACTTTGGCTTCACCGGAGCTCCATTTGGCAATTTGTCGCTCTAGAAGCACCCGTGGTGGCGTTTACATACCTTTGATGATTTGTGGTGGTCTACCACCATAGGACTTGGTTGTTGATGGTCTAGGAAAGCCGCTCGTGAAGTTTGGTGGCAAACGGACTTGCGGTTTGGCCACAAGTGCATTTTGACGCTTTGTGTGTCTGATGCCGTTTCTAAGGTTTAGTGCCGCTTCGGGTCACTTTTTGGTCATGCGGGTCATATGGACTTGTCGAGCATGTCGAGATGCTTCTACCCATAAATTTTGGTAGCATTTGGTCGCCGTTTCGCTGATTTCCCATTTGGTGGCCTCTTGCGGGTTTCTGGGAATTAGGGTTTTTCCCGATGGTTTCCCACTGCCTTTGGCTATCCAAGACTGGTCTCCTAGACTAGGGTAAGCTGCCGATGAAGTCTTGTTGCTTTTGGGTTAGCCGTTAGACACCCTTTCTACTTGCAGGTCTCCACCGCTCGCTTTGTATGTGACCTCTACGCTAGTTTTCACGACAGAATGACAAACATGCGCGAAAAGCTCAAGGTGGTGAGCTTACCTCTCATGTCTCGAGCTGGTCGGGTAGACGTACGCGTCGTAGAAGCTGCTGGAAGGTCGATCCGCTCTAGGTGGCAGAAGCTCTCTCCACAAAGTCAATAGTGAGAATGAGCTAAAAATGGGGTGAAAAATTCTTATAATGGAAGTCCCCGAACCATTTTTCATGAAATTTGACGTGTGTTCCTATCTTTCTGCAAGATGCAGTTTAGGCTCAAAAATTTCTTGATTTGGACTCCATTTGCTTTGTTTACCAGAAATTTGTCATTTCGGTCAAAACCTGGCTAAAACATGCTTTTCGCTCCAGTCTCATAATTGCACCCCCAATGTACCATAGGTTGTTCTTTAGTCACTGGTCATCCCTATATTTTTTGTTTTTCATTACGACTGTTTTTCACCTGTTTTTTGTATTTTTGAAGTTTTTCTGCCGAAAATTAGCAAAATTAAAAGGAAAATAGCAAATCAAACCCAGAAAATCCCCAAAATTCATAATAGATCACAAACATCACCGCAACACACTATATACACTCACATGCAATTTTTATGGCCGGATTTCTCTGTTTTACCAATATTTTGCCTGAAAAAATGGCTATTTCTACTTATATACACACACCTAGGGGCTTGATTTGGCGTTTGGCCCCATATACCTGTAGCTTCATGCTGTATAAGGGCATATATACTTGGGTTACTCTAGAAAATTTCGCAATCAAACGTCAACCCTTAAAATAGTAGAAAATCATGCCCTTTTTTTGCTGTTTCTGTTATTGGTTCCGCATTGAGAATGCCTCCCCTCCTCCTAGTCGGAGTCCTCCCTGAGGACAAGGTTTCGCCTCGGAGTATGTGCTGTGCATAGGTTGAAAAAGTCATGCTAATGCCTGGCCAATTAATGTGGCCCTATTTTATGCATACTCGGTCAATGCATGGAAAAATTAATGCTGTGCAAGAGAAGGGAATAAGCAAGATGCTTATTGGCATTCGCCGTTGAGGCTTCCTGCTTTCTTTGCAAGTAGCAGCTGTAATTCTACTACTCTCTGTTTAATTGTCTTTTTGGCAAGAGGCAAGTGCTTTGCCGACACTTTTGATGGAGTCGTAGCTGTTTCTCAGGATAGAATTGGCTGGGACGTGATAGCTATGGGCCTTATGGCCTTGGCTTTCCATTGGTAGTTTGTTGCTGCCGACTTTTGTAAATGGTTTGGCACTTTCTTGTTTGCCACTGGTTTGTCTGTCATTGGCATCCACATATATCGGTTCTCCTTGTTGACCTGCAGATGTCTGCTTTCTATTGTTGCTTGTACCGTAAGTATTACCTTTGGCTTTTGCTTTGGTATCCAAATGTGAGTGACATTTGGATTATGGCTAAGCATTTTATTTGGGATCCATATCTGTTTTATGACCTTGGTTTTGGGTTGCACCGCCTGCTTTGTTGGAATCCGGTTGTTACATTGTTTCCTTCCCGCCATGGCCTTTCTATCCTTCCGCATCCATACTTGTTTACCTTGTTTTGGTAGCCTAGATTTTTGCAGTGTAGCCGGTGACTTCAGCTGTCTGTGATTAGCATGGTTGGCCTTTACCTGGTTTTTGGTCTCAGGTTTCATGTTGTTCTTTGATGGTATTGTTCTTTTGTCTTTGTTGCCAGTGTTTGCATGGCTTGCAGTTGATCATGATGGTACTTCTGAGAAAAAGTTATTACCTGTTGTTCATGTTCGTGCTGAATTTTGACCGCCTCTGCTTTCCAGTCTATCTGGACATTGTATGCTTTTTGCCAAGGTTGCCCTAGCATCATTGGTTGTTGTGTGCTTTCATTTGTCACCACATAGAATTTGTGTGGGTAAATATATTGATGTAGCTGTACATGCAATATAGTCCATCCTAATGTTTTCAATGCGTGTGATGTGCTACTTTCCAACACTTGTTGAGTAGGATGAAGTTGATCTGTGACTTGGAGCTGTTGGTATAATCCGTAAGAGATCAAATTTGCTTGAGCACCCGAATCGAGCAAGGCTGTTGATTCAACTTGATTGTTGCCTACCTTGACTGTAATTATTGGCGCTACTGTTTCCTCCTCCAAGTTCATCAGTCGAATGGCATTGATTCTCAATGGTGGTTTACTCTGTTGTTGTTGTTGCAGAAACCGTCTTTTTGCAATGCGTTCTTGTGCTTCGGCTTGAGCTTCCTCTCGTACTCTCTGTTTTTCCTTCATTCTTTGCTTCCCTTGGTGAATTTGTTGGAGCATCTCCTGTGTGAGTGGTAGATGATATCTCCTCAGTCGACACCCACTAATCCAGTTTGGCATTTCTTCACCTGCTAATGTAGCAAGCTTGACAGCTCCACTTTGTGATGGATCATGAATCACAAATGGTCCCATCCCTCGCTTTTTTAGTTTCTTGGCATGTTGCTTCAAGGTATAAACAAGTACGTAATCACCTGTTTTGAACTCTTTGGTACGCACATGTTTGTCAAAAAATTCCTTTTGTCTTCTCTTTTTAGCATAGATCGAAGCGACAACTCGTAAGCGGAGTTCATCTAGCCTTTCAAGATCATTAATTCTTGAAGAGAGTTCATGCCCTATCCATTCCAAGCTTGTTGCTACTCGTAGAGTTGGGATTAAAAACTCTATGAGTAGTATAGCATTTAGCCCAAACACCATGTTATATGGTGTTGTTCCTATTGAGGTTTTGTAAGCTACCCTGTATGCCCATAGTGTTGAGTGTAGCTGCTAATCCCAATCGGTTCTTGATTCTGACACTATTTTAGTGAGAACCGTGCATAGTGTTTTATTCGTAGCCTCCGCTTGCCCATTGGCCTGTGGATGGTATGGTGCTGATTTCCTATGTATGACCATGAATTTGTCTAGTAGATATTCAATGACTTCATTGAGGAAGTGTGTTCCACGGTCACTGAAAATTTCTATTGGTAACCCGTAACGTACAAAAACATTCTCATACAAAAATTGAGCTATGGTGCGTGCATCAGCTTTTTGTGTTGCTTTGGCCTCGACCCATTTTGTGAGATAGTCCGTAGCCACAATGATATATTGGGTATGGGTGCGATATGCAGGGGGTGATATAGGTCCCACAAAATCAATGCCCCATTTTGCAAATGCCCTTGCCCCCATCATTGGCCTTAATGGCATCTCATCTCTTTTGATTGGTATCTTGGTGCGTTGACATGCATCACAACGCTTTACAAACTCATCGGCATCCATGTGCAATGTAGGCATCCAAATTCCTGCGATCAAGACAATTTTTGCCGTCTTACCGCCCGAAAAGTGGCCTCCACTTACTCCGCTATGTGCATGTTCGAGAATCAACAGGTATTCTCTTTCACTTGCACAGATTCTAAGTTGATTGTCCTTTCCCCGCTTATAGATTTGATTTTCAATTAACTGAAAGTCACGAGCTTCCAGCTCTATAGCTTTCTCCCGTGCTCTTGTAATGTTCTCAGGGAACGTTCTAGTGGTTAGGAAGTCAATGATATATTGACTCCATGTAGGTGCTATGTTCGCCCGAAACAAAGTTGCGTGATCCACTGGTCGTTTGGCACTACATACTCTACAATTGGTAACATAAGAATGTGTATCCACATACATAGTTGACCAATAAACCCCTAATTGTTTCAGTCTCTGGTGTGTTTTCACTGTCGAACAATGAAATGCACAACCCTGGACATGTGCCTCTTCAAGGTAGCACTCAAATTCTTCCGGATTTATACATAATCGTAGGATTAGGTCAGATTCAAGATGATACAGCCGTCCTGCTATCAACCGAAAGTTTTTTGTTTGTCCAATTGTTTGCTGTTTGGATCTACCTCCTGTATTATCAAACTCACTTCCAAAGGAGAGAATGCTAACTATTTCCTGAGACCATTTGGGTACCATTTCAATTTTGAAAAGATAAGCATTTGGTATGTCATCATCTACCCCTTCAGGAGCTTCCCCGTTGTGTATTCTTAAAAGATGATCAGCTCGTAGATGGGTTTTACCCTTTTTGACAACCAATGTGAAGTCAAATTCTAGCAATATAATAAACCAGCGTACGATTCTCCCTGTATTGCAAGGTTTATTTACTAGGTATAAAAGAGCTTGATGATCCGTGAAGAACACAAATTTGTTTGCAAGCAAATAATGCCGAAATTTCTTGACAGCATAAATCATTCCTAACCCTTCCCTCTCGGTGGTTGTGTAGTTCTTTTCTGCACTGTTTAGCTGTCGGCTTGCATAGGAGACCGGAAAATCCATTGTTCCGTCTCCGGGTTGAGCTAGAATACTTCCAATGGCATATGCTGATGCATCTATGTGCACATGGAATATCTTTTCCCAATATGGTGCCTTTAATACAGGTGCGGATATAAGGTTTTCTTTCAGCCTTTGGAATGAAGTTTCACACTCATTGGTCCATTCGAAATTGACTAGCAAACGATACAGAGGTTGTGCGATAACCGTATACATGTATATTAATCTTCGATAATATCCGCAGTGCCCCATGAAGGATTGCACTTGTTTCGCATTAGTAGGCCTGGGTAGGTCTACTATGACTTTGACTTTGTCTAGGTCTGTGGTTATGCCGTTTCTTGAGACAATGTGTCCTAAGATTCGTCCTTGCTTAACCATAAATACACAATTTTTCGGGTTTAGACAGATTCGATATGTTCTGCACTTTTCAAAGACCTTTTGCAGATGGTCAATATGTTCCTCTCGCAGAAGAGAGTGTACACACAGGTCATCCATGTAAATTTCTAAGAATATCCTTAGGTATTCCTTGAAAGCGTGAGTCATTAACCTCTGGAAAGTGGCTGGTGCATTTGTTAAGCCAAATGGCATAACTCGATATGCATAAATCCCCCATTCTGTTGCAAACGCTGTTTTGTGTTGATCCTCCCTTGCTATTGCCAGTTGGTTGTATCCTGAAAACCCATCCAGAAAGGAATAAGCCCGTTTCCCGGCCACTCGCTCAAGGACATGTTCTGTAATTGGCAAGGGGTAATTATCCCTTATGGTTGCTGCATTCACCTTTTTGAGGTTTACACACACCCGTAGTTTTCCGTTCTTCTTGGGAACTACCACAATGGGTGAAACCCAATCTGTATGTTCTATTTCATAGATAAAATCTGCTTCCATCAGTTTATCAATCTCTTCCTTGATTCGTTTGGCAAATGTATCATTATATGTATAAGGACGTTGTTTGCTAGGTTTTGCATCCGATTTTAAAGGAATTGTATGTTGGCATATCAATGGGTCAACTCCTTTGAGGTCTTTATAGGACCAGGCGAACACATCCTTATACTTCTTGAGAAGTTGTGTTAGCTGCACTTCCTCCTCAGGCTCTAAATCGTTAGCTATATAGACCGGCTGAGGCTTTTCACCTGGTTCTGCGAGGTCTATTCTTTTTGCATTTTCAGGCCCATCGTAAGATTCTTGGTTGGTTCTCTTCCTGATTGGTGGTGTCATGATGATTTTTCTATCTTGGAGAGTAAATTTCCTATAGTGTGGTGGTACGTTCATGTTGCCCTGTTCTGACTCCCCTTTACCATCACTATCTTCTTCAGTAGTCCATATCTCTCTCAAAGACCTTTTCAGTTCTTGGCATTTCTGTTTACGCTCCAGTTTGGTCCACTCGTGGTCTTTTGTTGGTTCTTTTTCTGATTTTTTTGATTTTTGTGATTTTGTTTCGGTTCTAGCTTTTCTTTCCTGTTTTATTTCTTCTCGTGTTCGTTCTTTTCGGTTTTCTGAGAATTTCCCTGATATTTGATCTTTCACACAATCCTCTGCTTTTACAAGCATCAAATAGTGAGTTTTACCTTTTATCCTGGGCATCAAGTTCTCTCTCGCTTGCCTTCTGGCTCTTTTCTTCCTATAGCGTTCTTGGCGTCTAGGGTGTTGATTAGCAAAATCATAAAACTTGATATTTTCGGCTTCATTCCCACGCTCACTTGAGGTGTCTGAACACTCATTATCTGCCTCATCATTTACTTCCAATTGTTTAGCGTAGCACATCGTAGCCATCCTTATCGCAAAATTTTGTTGTTGGACTATCGGTAATGGTACAGACATCTAATGTTGCCAGTATGTGTTCCCATTCTAGAGGCTCCAAGGCATCTTCAGGGAAAGGTTCTGGAATATACTCTTTGTCCTCAATTGCTCTTTCTAAGATGCATTCCTCTTTTCTTAAGCTTCCACAATGTGAAGCTCCGCACATCCATAGCTCTTTTGGTTGCCCTAACCATGCTGTTAGTTCTGATCCTGCTATTGTAGCCGAATCATTTCTTCCACAAGTGTTTGGTTTACATCTTTGTAACTATGATCTTTTAGGTGTATTTTAGTTGTCGTCTCACCATGTCTGAGGTATATGTGGTCATAGCCCTAATCTTGGACCATCTTCAGTTGTTGCATGAATGGTCGTCCCAAGATTATCTCATAATTGTTCTTTTTGTCGAAATCGACTATTGCAAATGTATGCTCATACTCGATCCCGCACGAAGTGACAATTACTTTTTCCAAGAGTCCGAGAGGCTTCTCCATGAACCCATCTGCCAACTGCAGCTTCATCCTGGTAGCCCTCATAGCTGGTTTCCCCCATTTTTTCCAGATTTCCTTGGTGGCGATAGCAACTCCCGCTCCACTGTCAAGAATAGCTTTGGAAACTACTCCTTGGAATTCTACCGGTAGCGTCGTGTTTCCGTCTTCTCCCTCACAATATTCTCCAACCTTATTCAATGGTACCGGCCTAGTGTTTAGGTTAGGCCTGTCCAACTCCCTGATTCCTTCTTGTAGTTTCAAGGTGGGGTCTTTCACTCCAAATTTTTCTAGGCATTTTCCTACTGTGGTCCACATGTTTGGCCTTAACCTTAGGAGTTCTGCTAACGTGATTGTGCATGCCACCGGGGTGGATAACAACTCAATCAATCCTTGTGAATCCATCACCTTGTTAGAAGAAATTCTTTGAGATGGGAGTGCTCTCACTTCCGACTTAGCTTCATATTCTCCTAGGTAAGAGGGTAAAGTTCTCAAAGAGTCTGGTTGGCCGTGCCTTGAACTAATAGATCCTTGGTCTCCCCCTTGTGAATGTATCTCAAAGTTCATTTGTGATCTTGCCTCAAATTCTTCAATAGGAGGTAAGATCACGTTCTTTTCTTTTCTCTTGCTATTCATGTGGTCATTCATCCTATTAGCCTCGTTGGCCTCTCGAATTTGCTTCCACAGATCATCTAGACCATTACCGTCCTTTCCCATTTCTGCCAATATTTTAGGATGGACCCTGTCACTTGCCTCATCGGTGGTATTTGGCACTATGATAGGCTCTCCTCTGGACTCATAATCATTAGTGAGTCTTTCCTTTGTTTTTTCATGTTTCTCTAATGTTGGTTGGATAGGGGTTGGAGCTGGTGCGTCATGGCAATTTGCCGGTTTACCCAACGGGTCTTCCATCAATGATTGAGCCGTCTCAATCATCTTAGTACACATATCGAACCTTTGTTTTTCTATTTCCTCATATGGATAAATCATCCACCTTTGCTCCTGGGTTTGGTTTTTTTTAAAGTCGAGCTTCATAAGCTTTTAGAAGCGCATCCAGCTGGTCGTTTACCTTGTCTGCCATTACGGATCCTCTTGATCCTGCACTTTTGGGCTCTGCCATTTCCTTAGGTGCTATGGCTGCTGTGGTGTGTGAGCTTAAGCTAGCTAGATCTTCTAGCCGCTCCAATCTATCCTTTGTATGTTTCAACTTATCAGATAGGGCTGTTTGCTCTCGTTCTTTCCTGGCTTTCCTACGCGCCTTTCTCGCTTTCCAAGTGCTTCTCTGATTTTTCGTTTCTGAACTTTGGGCATCTGTTTTTGGTTCTTCTATTATGGGTTCTTTCGTCCTTCTTTGGGCTTGGGCCCGTGTTACCGCCTGAACAGGTATGATTGTTTCATTTTCCGATACTCCACTGGAAGGTACTGTTTCCAACAGGTTCAAGGTGGTTTTTGCTCCTTTGCTCGGGTTTTTAGGGCAGTCGGGAATCAAATGAGTAATTCCACATTCTGGGCAATACGCATTGACTCTAATGATTTCATCATGAGGACAGTCTCTCAGCCAATGGTCTCCGCCACACTTGTAACAGGGTCCCTTGGGTTGTTGAGGTGCTCCTTGAGCCCCTCGTTGATGGTAAGCCTATCTCTGTCCGCCCATGCCTCCATTGGCTATGAACAACAATGTTCGTTCATCTAAGCTATATCTTCCTTCTCCTGATGCCTGTGCAGCAGTTGGAGGTCCTTGATTCCCTATTATGCTCCATGGTTCTGGTGTCGCGGGTTCTTCCGGTGGATAATAGACAGGGTTTGCCGCATATCCATTGGGATCTTCATAATATGCATGCATAGGCACCAAAGCCTTTTCTTCTGATTCAGTTACCTTTGGTGTGTATCTTATACCAACTGGCTGTAAACCTGGTAGGGGTGGTTGTTGCCCCAACACCGGTTGTGGTCTTTCTACACCTACAGGTCCTCGTAAGTTGCCTGCTTGATATCTAGGCATCGGTGGAACTTGAGGGGAAGCTATAGGAGCTTGGGGAGCGTAAGGTCTCTCCCTCACATATCCCTTGTTATAGTAACATTCCTCGGTCCCATGGTTTGTCCATTTTTGTTCAATAGCACACCACTTGGGCTGTTTAGCCTGGGGTTTGGCGTACAAGTTGATCTTTTTTAGCACTTAATCTACGAGCTGCTCTTGGTTTACTGCTATTTCTCCTTTCAGTGTTGTCTTGGAAGACTTGCTCCCACTTTGTTGTGAAGATGAATCGTCATCAAGGTCCTTGAACTCCCCTTCTTTGTAGACCGCACAATTGTCCACAAGGTACAGAGCCTCCTTGGTCAACTCATTCAACGTCGTGCTCCTCTTCATATGTAAGTCTTTCTGGAGATCTGCATTCCTTAGTCCTTGGATGAATATCAGCATAAGTCTGGACTGAGTTGGCAGTTCTTCGACAGGACATAACTTAACATATCTTTTTAATCTTAGGGCTGCCTTTCGTACAGATTCCCCATCTTTTTGTTTGAATTTATGGATTTGTGAGACAGTATTATGAGCTATTCCCCTTTGAGAGAATTCCTCAATAAACTCGTCAAACACTTCCTCCATCGACTCGAAGTCTCTACGCTCCACAGAGTCAAACCAAGTTGCAGCATCATCCTCTAGGGTTAGTCCAAACCCTGCAAATTGGGTAGGAAAGTCTAACACCTCTTCGGCTCTAATTACACGCACAAAGGCTGCTACATGATCTCTTGGGTCTCTGTTTCTTGTGTATTTCTTGTTTACCCATTTTTGCACTTGAGAAGGTCTAATTTTGCGATGGTCTACAAACCTCATCATTGGATCACCCCGTCCAAGTCTATACACCTCCTCAGGCTTTCTATAATAGGTTGGTTCCTCGCCCAACGGTGCTCCTAAGCCATAATTCCTAACGGTTCTCGCTGAAGGTTCTTCTCTTCGAACTTGTTCCATGGGTGGTCCTCCAAGATCGATCGACCCTTGTGTCTTTGGCTTACTCTCTGCTTGATACCTTGAATAGTGTGGTGGTTCTTGCAAATCCCTGAGCCCTCGTGCGGCTTGATAACCATCTCGGTTTTGGTCTGGTTCCATTGTTGCACTCTGTCGAAGCCATGCCTGCAATGATGGCTGGTTTGCTGGTTGGTCTTGGTTGTTGAATACTTGCTATCTGGTGGAATGTGATGTAGTGTCATACTCATCTGAAAATGGATTCGTTGACTTGCTTGGGGTGTGGACGGCTCTCGGCATTTCCTCAGGGGCATATGCTGATGCTCCTGAACCTGTTGCTCTTTCTACTTCCTCTAGGAGAATACGTTGGTATTCTCTCCCGTATCTATCAACAAAAACTATGCCCTTCCCCGTAGCAGTTTCATAAGAGAATAAGTAAAGAACCTTGTCTTTGCTTAGTTCGTTTACGTATGGTTCTTTGCTGCGAAAGTAAGAGACAATACCCTCACTCTCGTGTTTGTAGATTCCCACATTCTTGTTATAACTTGGAATCCTGATTGTTTTCTTATCGTACATAAAAATAGCTCCGTGTCGATCAATGTTTGGTGGCGGCTCTTGAGTTTCTGAAACCATTTTCCCTTTAGCCACGTTATCTCCATATCTGCTGTAATCTTCAGGGTTGCTAACTATTAAATAGTGGTTCGCCTTTTCGTCTCAGAATCTATCTCCATCATCATATACGCTGATTATCTCCAATCTTTGTGCTGGCCTCTCTTCGATGCAAATGCACTTGCGGCCTTGATAGTCAGAATAGACTAGGGCTCCTCTTGAGTTTGTTCCCTCTAAGAAGATCACCGTAAGCCTGGAATCATTCAAAGGATTTTGGGAGGTGCTTCCTCCTCGCATAGGTCGATCATAGGTGAAACCTCCTGGCTGTTGACTATCCATCATGAAGAAAGATTTGTCTGACGAAGTGTCAGTATCACTACCTTCCTCAATAATCGGTGCTAGCGGATCTTACCTTGCCTGAGTTACACTCTCTTCGGTGGACACTAAGCTACCCTGGTCACCTGCAACCTTCTGGTCTCGAACAATGTATCTTCCTGATCTTAAATTCATCAAACTTATCAATGAAATTTAGCACAATTCCAACCACTCACCTGGCAATGGGTCAGTTTCTGCACAACTTCTTACTTTGTTGCTGAATATACCTGTACACAAGAGTTTTAATTTCGACAATTGAATCAAAGCATTTAACTGCTAGAGGTTATCTTAGTAATGATTGGTATAACTGGAGAGTTAATCTCAACCACTACTGTATTTTATACACTGCTGATGTTCCTGATTAGGTTGCTAATCTGAAACAGTACTTTTCTCTGATGTTGGCCAATTTATGCGAAAAAGTCTGAATTCAGTCTTTGCTTTGTCAAATGGGCAACGAAGGTCCAAATTCACTTCTGAAAGAAGTTCTGGAACCCTTAAGCCAAATGGAACCTCACTGTCTAGGCCAAGTCAAATTTTCTCTGCAGTATGGCCCAATAGACATCCTACGCGTAGGATGTCTCCTATTGTATTTTGCCTGGATTTTTTGCACTGTTGTTTCCCCTTGTTGTGCTGAGCTTACAGCTGCTTTTACTTTTTGATTTGGACTTCTATAAGCTGGTCAATGAGTCAGAAATCTGTTCCGACTGCCTGTTGATGGTATTGATCAGTCTAATCAACTCCAAATTGGGCCAAAATTGTCTAGCAGGTTTGCCTTAGGCTATATAACACCTTACACTGCTCAAAGTCAAATTATGGCTTCATTTTCTTGCATTAGATATCCTACGCGTAGGATGTGCTTTTCATCAGTATGGCTTTAAACTCAAGACTTAAGCTCTCCTTGAGCTGCTGATCACCTTGGTATACTCAGATTTCAGTTTGGAGTCCCCAATCAGTCAGAAGACATCCTACGCGTAGGATGTCTTTTTGGCTTGTTTGACCCCAGATTTGTTCCACAGCTTCCCTTTGATGTCAGTATCCCAGTGGTATGCTTAGATTTTGATTTGGATGTCAAAGGTCCCAAACTTCAGCTGTTTTTTGTTTTTTAGTCAAAAGTGCTAAAGTCCACTTTGAACCCAATTTTCTTACCTGAATGAGGTGAAACCCCTTTCAGTCACTCAATATATCATGCAAGACACACTCATGCATCCCTCTTATGGTTTTGGTTTCAAGTTAATGTTTTGGCACTAATTGGGTAGGATGTCTAGCAATTTCAGTCTTTTTGGCCTTATCCTGTCAAGAGATGGCCAAATTTCCACTTTCCAGTTGAAATTAAGGTAAACCCTACCTTCAGAATACACTGGTCAACTAAAAATCCCAAAATTCCTCCCAGATTGGCATGTAGACATCCTACGCGTAGGATGTCTCCTGGCTTAAAATTTAATTTTTTTCTGACAGGAATGCTCCTGATGCTCTGTAGACCTATCAGAAACACTCACAGTAACTTTTGGACTTCAATTAGGCTTTCAACCACACTTTTGCGTCTTTTTGCGTCTTTTAAAAACTTGTAATGATTCTACCAAGTAAGTGTACATGCATGAAATGCTCTAGATCTGAATCATGATGTTCTACTTACTCTACTCCTACCTATCATGAAGAAATGGTGATAATGGTGTTTTTGGTTGGTTTTTGGCCTCTCCGGACTCTCAAGCTCTCCTCTCACCGCTTCTACCACTCCCGCTCCTACTCTAGAACTTGACTACTACCTAAAACTACCTAAGTCTACCTCCTCTACCTAAGTCGAAGGATCTAAGCTAGACACACGCTTCCTAGACTCCCTCTAAGACCTAGAGAGTCCTCCACCCTCTGATCCTATCTAAATGTAAAGCGAGACTCTTGGCAAGCAAAAAATCCCAATCCTCAAGGATTAGTCTCGGTCACCTACCTAAGGTTTTCGTCCCCGGCAGCGGCGCCAATGTTGGACGGGTACGCCGCGACGGACGTCAGCACAGCGAGAACTCACCTAACAAGTAATGTTAGCTGAGGACAAAGCTTGACCCACAGGCACGTGGAAGCAAGCATAAGGTGTCAACCTACACTCGATCGACTCTTAACTAATTCCTACAGAGGTCCCTACCACTTGTCTAAGTCATAGTCTTCAAAAGTGCAAAAGAGGATTCTTCCTACAACGCTTGTTAGAGCCGAACACCCATCAAACACTTTCGAAACACCATAGAACTTGAAGGAGATCCTACTAATACCTATAGGCCGCTCTCCCTAAGGTCTATGAACCAAAATCACGACCCAAAACACTCGGTGCAGAAACACGTAGGATGTCTGGCCGAAATTTGCAGGTCTTCGTTTTCGAAATCTGAAGTGCCTAATGTGTAGCTCTACTCAATGTGAATGCGTGGATATGCTGCAATGCGAAATCAGATAACATATGCTCACCCAAGCAACCGATGAGGCTCGTAGAAGGAGCTCCCAAAGCCGGACCGTACGCGCACAATGTTGGTATCGGCTTGTAGCTCTAGTCGGAGGCAACACGCTGCACTTCTCCGCACTCGATTCCGACCACCGTAGCACACGTAGCGTCAAGACGAAGCTCACACTCTCTCACGTACACAGCACGCTCACTCACAGACTTAAACTTGTTTAAAATGACAAAAGGTTTTTCATTAAGGTCAAAAAGTGGTATATATACCTTACAACTTCTCAAACCCTAAAGTTCCAAAATCAACCATCTACTCCATCTAACTATCAAAACTGGGATACAAGCTGGAAACTTCTGTAAGTTCCAATATTTACAAGGTGAAAAATCGGGTTTTCTTTAACGAATGAATAATTACAAAAAATAATAGTCCGCCGAGTAGTTAGATGCCGTGGGGTGTGTCATTGCGAAGCTGTCAATTTGGTCGATTATCGCATGACACCCACCACAAAACCAAAGCTTTGATACCAATTGAAAGAGTGTGGTTCGCAAAATACGTGTGTGCACGGTGCATGTGCGAGAGGAAAGAGGAGAAGCGTGTTTCGTGGGTGGAGTAAGCCTCAAAGATGTGACGAGCTCCTTATTCTTTGTTATATGAAGAATAAGGTTAGTGTGGTTGTTTGAGGGGGCCTGTTACATCATCTATCACATCTCACAAAGATACGGTCTCAAGACTATAATGTCAATACTAGGAAACAAGTGACTCGACTAGGGCATGGAGGGACACCAAGAGTTTATCAATCTCTTATTTGAACACCGTCTATGAACTCTCTAACCATAAAAAACCCGATTTCAACCTCTCTGATCCAATCACACATCCATATGCAAAAGCAATAGCAAATCAACTTTGATCAACACCAAACGTGGCAGGCACATTCCTTACTAGGTCAGAAACACGTCTGGACCAACAAACCTAAAATTTTCACACTTAAAAAATGCAATTTTCTAATGTAGCAAAATTATAGGTCATTTAATTTGATGTTTGACACACCTATGGGTGATCCTAAGTTTTGGAAATTTGATGCAATTGACGAAGTCTCAAAATAATGCTCGAATAGTGAGACGTGTCACCTAGAAGATCATGGAATCGACGCTTGAATCTTGTGAAATGCTTGCAATGTAGATATCGATGTGTAGATCTCCTTGAGGCTAACATGCTCATGCTCTCGGCTTGTCAATACAATAACCATGTGGTGCGGTGCAAAGAAATGAAATCTTGATAGCAAGAGAGTGTGCATGATGTACATAGAAAACCTTATCTGTTTATTTTTTATAATAAGAACCAGCTATTAAAACCCTTACAAAAATTCCTTTTATACCTTGGCCAAGGGTCTTATATGTACAAATGTTGAAGCTACTTCAAAAATAAGAGATCTATTTGGGAAAACTGTTTAACTTATGATACAGCTTGGGAGCTCGCCTTGTATTTTGCATCAACAAAATGTGAACAAATATCTAATGGTTTTTTGGCGAGAAAACTACAATCACTTTCGGTTATAAGGGCTCAAAAAACCTCTTGAGAATCTCCTTTTCTAGAGCAAGCATCTGTTGTTGGAATCTTCCAACACTCCCCCCATCCTACTTCATGTTGTCCCTAACATGAGTTAAGTTCTAAAATTTCAGAGTCTCTTGTCAATCTGTCTCTCTCTCCTTGAGGAAAGTGAAAGGTCGACAACATCTTCGACTTTCTTTTTTGAGGCTTCGCTTCTTGAATAATCTTTGATGTCGTTCTGCATAGCTCTTGTATAACCATCACATCACAGTAACATTTTTAGCAAACTTTTTTCGCTTTTTCCATGCCTTCATGCATCCATTTAACATGTTGATTCTCTAGCTATCTTGAAATGACTATATGATTCATGCAGAATGCATAAAAACTTGAAAATTTTCATTCATGTAAGATTAAGAAAAAATCACAATTTTTTTCAGATATAATGGATAGAAGCTTTTTTTTTGGATTTGGACCTCATGGGCTTGATGTACATTGTAAGAATAGGCTCTGGTATAAAAATGATAATATTTGACTGAGTGGTTTGGCTACAAACTAAAATTTCAATATTAGCCACATATTTTTGAGCTTTCTATACAAGTTCTAAGCCTCTTTTGAATTTCGACCTCATAAAGGGCTTATAGGCTCTAGACAAAGTGGCTGCCAATTTGAAGCCTAGGTTGGGCTTGTGATTGGCTTAAGTGGAAAAGAATACGTTTTTTTTTTCCTTAGCTTGGACATCTCAGCTTTGATTGACTTTCAGCTTTGTGGACATGTTTCCCATGATGTTTTAAGGGTACTCAACCATTTGAACTATAAATGTGGCCTCCCATGGATGATTTTTACCATCTTTGGACTTCTTCCAAGGTGAGAAAAGTAGGTTATTCTCATTGGGTAAGTCCCATGGCCTCCCATGGATGATTTTTACCATCTTTGGACTTCTTCCAAGGTGAGAAAAGTAGGTTATTCTCATTGGGTAAGTCCAATACATTTGGGACTTCATAGTCATTAGTTTCCAAGTTAGGGTAAAACATTGGCTAGATCAAGATTTGATTGTTGTTCACAACAAGAATAAGGCAGAGAAAAAATGGTGATTTTTTCCTACCTAGCACAAATATACAATTCCACATGAGCATATACTCCCTTGAGACACGCTTGATGTGTGACTCCATCTACTGGATGCCATTATTGCTTCTTTTAGCCATTTGTCATGTGAATGTAGCTCTGACTAGTGTCTTGGATTGTAGGCTGAATTCTGGCACTATGTATGATGCGAGACATGATGTAGTAGCCTTGAAGAAGCTGTGTACTAAAGTGTGACCCCATTCCAATGTCATTTGGATGACTTTTAGAGATTTTGATGCTTTTGATGTCCAAAAGCCTCTTTGCTTGCATCACTTTGCATGTAGAGTTTCAAGTGAGATTTCTTCATAGAATTTGGTAGCTTTGATGCCCTTAATCTGTAAGTCAAGTCTGATCGAGCAAGGCTCATTTTCAATCTTGACCAAATGACCTCCAATAGAATTTTGGAAGTTCATGTCACTTTAAAGACTCTTCGTACTAATTGTATCCTGTTTTTCTTGCAATTTTCCTTGCTTTTTGGTTTTTTTGTCTCTTTTTTTATTTAAGGAAAATAAAAAGTGCAATAAAAAATTGAGAAAAATAAAAAATGCAATAAAAATTTGAGAAAAATAAAAAAAATAAGTGAAAATTTTCTAGAAAGTCGCTAAAAAATCATAGAAGCCTAATGCTTCAAGAATAACCCTTATTTGTCTGTATCTCTCTCTCTTCTTTTTTTAAAAAGTATTTTTAATGAAAAGCACTATTATGTGCATAAGTACTCACACCTAAGGGCTCATATATGACACCCAGTACAAAGTTGATTGTCAGGGGAGTTTAGAGGTAGTACAAAAAAGTTATAAGAACATGGTAATCCTTGTATGTGTAGCATGAGATCCACGTAACCTGGGGTACAATTGATAGTCCATTGAATCTTGTTAAAGTCCTTTTCAATGGTTGTAGGGCCAACTTTTGTATTTTCTGATATAGATCCCAACTAGTTGTATTCAAATGTGCACCTAAATGCACTAGTGCATGAATAGGTAACATGTTGGCTCCTCGCTCTGTAGAAATGTATGGAATCAAACTTTCTTTGTCTTCCTCAATGGTCATTAGCTAGTAAATCCAAATAGCTTTTTGCTTTTTAAAGTCCTCCAACATTTTCTTCCTCTTTGTAGCTCATCCTTTGGCTTCTTTATGTGCCTGTTGAAGGACTTTGTCATGCTTGTCATTTCTGATCTTAGCTCCATGTGCCCTTTCAAGCATTTTTTGAGTCAATGGCTAGTGATAATTTTTTAATCTATAGCCACTAATCCAATTGGGCATTTCCTCTCCATCCAATGTGGCAAGTTTTATGGACCAACTTGATAGTATAGAATGAATTTCAAATGGTCCCATATCTCCTTTTTTAAAGTTTCTGTCTTTTATTTAAGAGTATCCAACTCTTGTGTTACATCATCATCCGTTTTCCCTTCATGATCGTCTTGTTCTTGAATCTCGCTTATTGTGAAAAATGGAATCAAGTCTAAAACATTCTCGTCACAAAAATTTGTAGGGGTGATCTCATTGACACACACATCTAAGGTGGCCAAAATTTGAGTCCATTCTAGGGGTTTAAGAGTATCTAACTCTTGTGTTACATAATCATCCATTTCCCTTCATGACCGTCTTGTTCTTGAATCCTACTTATTGTGAAAAATGGAGTCAATTCTAGACGATTATTGTCACAAAATTTTGTAGGGGTGATCTCATTGACACACACATCTAGGGCAGCCAAAATTTGAGGTCATTTTAGGGATTCCATTCTTTCTTCTAGGAAAATTTCAAGTATATAATCAAAATTTTCAAACAACCTATCCCCTTTATACTCCTCTTTTGCAAGGCTTTAAATTTAGAAGCTCTACACATCCATAAGTAAGCGTTAGATTCCAGCCATGCTGGTGATATAGATTTTGCAACTGTGGCCAAATCAAATTTTTCTACCGGAGTCTTATGCATATCTCTATAGCTATGGTCCCTCAAGTTGATTTGCATAGTGGTCTCCATGTGGTGTAAGTAGATATAGTCATGGCCCTAGTCTTGAACCAATTTTGACCACCACGTGAATGGTCTTCATAAAATTACATCATAGTTATTCTCAGCACCAAAATCTACTACGGCAAATGTGTTCTCATACTCTATTCCATGGGTCCTTCAAGTTGATTCGCGTAGTGGTCTCCATGTGGCGTAAGTAGATATAGTCATGGCCCCAGTCTTGAACCATTTTTAATTGGCACATGAATGGTCTTCCTAAAATAACATTATAGTTGTTCTCAGTACCAAAAATCTACTACGGAAAATGTGTCCTCATACTCTTTTCCATAGGAAGTCATCTCACTACATGTTCTAAAACTCCAATTTGTTTTTCAATATGATCGGAAGCTAGTTGTAATTTCATTTGTGTCTGTCTAAGAGTAAGTTTTCCCCATTTTTCCCAAATACATTTAGTGGCTATGAAAACACCCACACCATTGTACATAATAGCTATGGTTTTTGTTCCTTGATATTCTAGAGGCAACGTGGTGTTTCCATCTTCTCCTTTGCAATAATCACCCACTTTGTTTATGGGGACTGATTTAGCATCCCTTTTGTGTTTGTTCCAATCCTCCACTTCTTGGCCTATTGTCACATCATGATTTTTGATTCCCATTTTCTCAAGACATGTACCGACATCTCTCCACATATGAGGTTTGACTTTTAGCAACTTAGCTATTACCGCCACTGTGCATCTCACTGGTGTTGACGTAAATTCTTACAATCCTTCAGAATCTATGATTGCTTTATGAGTTCTTATCCCAGATGGAAAAACCATAGCATTACATCTTTCCTCATATGGTAGGAAGGCAACTCCTTAAGGGTTTCCTCTCTATTATCCTCTGATCTCTCCGTTCCTTGGTCACCATACATGGATTGCATCTCAAAGTCTCTCATACCCTTGTCAAGATCAGCTTCTGTAATATGTACTGATTCCCACTGGTGATTGCCATCTCTAGCGTTCCTAACTATATCCAAATTTCTTTTGGACAATTGCCTTTAACTTCTAGCACAGTAGGAGGTATATGGTAGACTGATTCATCTCTTGTATTCTCTACCACTTGTTCAACTACTCCTTCACAAGATCACATTCCCAATCCCAAGCAGATGTTGGATCCTTGTTATATCCCGTTTCTCAACTTGCTCGTTTGAGTTTTTTCGTGATCCTCGTCCTTAGTTAAAACCTCAGCTTCCTTCACCACTCCTTATTTAGCTGCATCATTTAAGCTTTCTTCCATTCTCTCGTTACTTTCTTTAGAGTCAATAGATGGTTGAGGTATCATCCTAGCCTGAGTTGGTATATTTGGTGGAGGTTTCATAAGTGCTTGAGCAGTCTCAATCAACTTTTTTCACATCTCCAAACTCAACTTTTCTATCTTTGCACTAGGATAAGTCATCCATCGATGCTCCATCATCTCTTGAGGTTGTCTAATCTCGCTTTGTAAGCCTTCAAAATTGCTCCCAATGGCTCAAAATTTTATTGACTACAACCTTGACTACAACCAAACCTCTTGAACTAGCGTCTTTTGGCTCTACTTTGCTTGGCTTGTGTTCGATTTTGGATGTTTCTTCTAGTATCACACTAGATAAAGACCTTGTTGATTGCTATAATTTCTCTCAAGCTTGTGACAACTCAGCTATAATAGCCTTTATTTTCCTATGATAATGAGCTCTAACTCTATCTCTCATAGCTTTCTTTGCTAGTTTCACACTCAAGGACTTGTTAGAGACATGACTACTTTTCTCATTTGTCATTTTTTGTTTTGCTTGCACTCTCATTACCACTTTCAGTGTCACTTTTGCATCTAAATCAGAACCGTTTGAAGAGGGCATGACCTCTACAATGTTCACCATTGCTTTTCCTTCCTTATCTAGATCTTGGGGACTAAAGCCTTGTGACTTTCCATACAACTCCATGTGACATTTTACCCCAATAAACCTATAAGTTCAGCCTTGTATTGACTCTTTTTAAGTTTCAAATATCAAGCAATTCCAAGTCTACTTTGTGCTCTATCTCTACTCAATGACACACACACACACACACACACACACACACACACACACACACACACACACACACACACACACACACACACACACACACACACACACACACACACACACACACACACACACACACACCATGAATGCTTCACTAACTTATCTACCCTAATCTCTATATGTGATATCAAAGCTTGCATGGTGATTAATACATCTTAATCACTCATCTACCATCCTTCTCTCTCTAATAAGCATCACTAATTGATTCCAATTATCCATGCTCAGGCACGTTCTTGGATTTACTCCTTGAGCCACTACCCTTAATGCTAATTGGATTTAACTAGTGTGTGCATTAAGTTTCACTTTGCATTTAAGATCGTATTTGCATTGATGCTACTCCGTTGAAGGCAACGACTGCATTTTCAAAGTTCCTTGAAGAAATCCAACAAGAAATTGAAGACACAAATCTATGTGTGTGCGCAGCCACTCTCACAATCTTTTGATCTAGCCCGCTCACACAAATTTTGAGCTAAGCTTTGCTAATTAACACCTTGATTAAATCTTAGGCTTTTTCTTTCAATCTTCTGATTTTTTTGTAGCAATCAAAACCTTTGTGTGTGCACTTGGAAGCATTTAAGGCTCTAAGCCTTTTTTGGTGGGGAAAAGTTGCAAAAAGTCTTCACCCTACCATCAACCCTGGGAAGAAAGCTCCTTTTATTAAAAAAAGGAGTTATTTTGAATTTTGAGGATAGCTCCTTCCCATTCTTGGGCGTCAACCTCAAAGAAGCGCCAAGCTACATTACACTTGCTTTCAGGTCCACACACGACCTCTGCACCTCCTTGCATCCTCAGCCTTAGCTTCTCCCGTGGCCCTCAACCTGCTGACCTCATCACCTCCAAGTTGCATCTTGTTTCGTTGCACTAGCTATTTTGTTTCATCATTTCCAAGCCACACTACCCTTCAAGGGTGCCAACTTTTCACCCTTGTGTCACCCGTTTGCTTTGTGGTTCTTATGTACCTACGCTCATGCCTAAGCTCATTGTCAATCAGAACTTTTTTGACCTCTATTTTTGGCCAGGCTTGCAAAGCCATCATGTCAACATACCTCCCTTTTTCTCATCAATCGTCTCATTGCCATACCTGTCTGTCATCATCGGCATCAACCTACTCTCATTATTGGCCCATCTCTACTAAAAATAGCTCTAAAGATAGCTCCCGCCTCCACGCTAATACCCTACAATTGATCACCTTCGCCGGACGACTTGCTTGCCTACAATCCTTATGGCAATACACAATCAAGCTCTACCATCATCGTCATATGTGGCCCCCTCTATCAAATTGAATCCAAGGTCTTGAACTTGATCTAGACTACTGATCCTTGGCAATCGATGCTCACATTGGCACCTGCTAGCACTGTCAACATCACTTTGTAAGGACAAAGAAATAAAATAAACTAAAATAGAACCCATATTAATATAGTCTATGAAGGGACCCTCTTTCCCTTGATAGTGCAACCACAATAGTTTTTTTGTCTTGAGCCCTTTACTATGGGTCTTTTCATATGCTGAAGAGAAAAAGGCTACCTCACAAGTGTCAGCTATCCTTGAGCCCACGCTATTGTCAGCTGCCATTAGCTACATATCACACAAGACTTGGTATTTTACTTGGTATTTCTCTCCAAGACCCACGTTTGGCGGTCAAAATTGCCCTAAGAACTCAAATCTTGAGAGTCTTGATTTCCAAGGCTTACAAAGCACTCAATTTCAAGGGGGAGAAATCTCTTGCGGAAATTTTCTTTCAAGCACATTGCATCTTGCCCACAAAGCAATGTATGACACATTTTATTCAAATATTTATCAAACTCCCTAGAAGCCCCATTCCATGCACATGCACGAAGTTTTTTCTGCATTTGTACAAATTTGCATATACCTTTTGCATGAATCAAGGCACGAGAACACTTGAATCCACAATAAGGATGGTTGTATGGGGATTTCACACACTGCCAATTATTGGTAAGACCATCCCATCTATTTTTCATAATACAAGTCATGAGGTGAAGAAAATGAGAAAAGTATACATGAAGAAGATGAAGCCACTGACGACAACGATGGCTACAAACTAGGAATGAAGGATGATATACTCTCAATAAATGAATGAATGATGTACTTCTCTTGGTAGAACTTAGGTAACAATGCAAATGGACACCTTGCGACCCATGAGCTAATAAATCCACTGAGAATCGCTACGATGTATCCAATTGAGAACCGTGAAGTGTTAAATCTAGTGAGAACTAGCCATGATGTATCGGTCTCATATTAGTGGACCATAGGAAGACTAAATGGATCACTAGAGAGTACGATGACTAGTCTTTAGGGGTAACCTTAGCCATGGGTACCAATTCTTATCCTATTCCTCTCCTATGACAAAACCTATGGGAATTTGGAAAAGCCCCTAGTCTACTAGATTTCCATGTGGCATAAAGCCATATGACTTTTCAAACAAATCCACGTGACATTTTATTAATTTTCAATTATCAAGCAATTCCAAGTCTACTTTGTGCTACTATCTCTACTCTATTACACACACACACACACACACACACACACACACACACACACACACACACACCCCATGAATGCTTCACTAATTTATCCACCCTAATTTCTACACTAAATGGGCACAAGCAATGGAGGACAAGTTGCTATTGAGTGCATAAACACCTTTTTATGATGGTCCACAATATTTGGTGTTGGGAGCATTGTTGGAAGTTCTCAACTTGCAAGCAAAATTTGGTTGGAGCAATGCCAATGTAGATGCACTCCTCAAGTAAGTTTTATTTTCACCTTTTTTTTTCAATGTCTTCTTGGTGCCTCTGTGAATTTGTATTGATAATCTATTGGTTTCTAGATTGATGGGAAAAATGCTTCCTAGAGATCACAGCGTGCCTTCAAATCATCTACAGGCAAGATCACATGTCACTCCACTTGTCATGGAGTATGAGCGCATCCATGCATGCATCAATGAGTGCATAATTTACCGCAATCCACATGCACACACCGATTTATTTGACCCATGGAGGAGTGATAGGACACAACTCTAGCATCTTCACAATAGATTGCAAATCATCTCGTGCTCTTTGACTATCTTGCTTTCATGTGATCGTCTTCCAAAGGAGATCTGCCATGTTCTTAAATATATGCATTGGATCCAACAAATGATTGATGTGGAGACCACCCCCATAAGGCAACACATGGAAAATTGACAAGCACTTCATTCCTAGAACAGGCTATTCGTCACTCTGCTCCTAGCCACGCCGCCATTCTCGAACATGCATAAGAACATATTCGACATGCCCAAATCGACCGTCTTGTAGGGGGTGGCCATCAGGAAGGTAATGCTTGTGGCCTTGGTAGATTGTCTTTCGAAGCAAACCATATAATCGTGCATCTAGCGAGGGCTCGCAAATTGGGCATGCATTATACCCCGACGTTGTAAGGCCTACATCGGATCATAATCTCTTCTTTATTGGTCAATGCCTATATTTGTGGGTGCAACATATTTGCACACCCACGTCTACATGACAATGCATGTAGTGGGAAAAATTCCTTTGCCTCCTGGTTTATTTCTTTACGCATACCTGGGAATATGTGCCATTTTGTAATGTGTCTGCAAATCCCAAACCATGACTTAAGTTAGACTAACACATACTGCCTAAACCTTACTCTATGGCAAGATTGAGATTGTAGCCTATGCCCAAACCTAAACCCTAAAACCTAATCTAAAGCCTAAGCCTTGACCCTAAGGCATTACATGAAAATTGAAAAGGCTCATAGATTTCACAAGTACTAACTTCAAATCTCTCTCTCTCTCTCTCTCTCTCTCTCTCTCTCTCTCTCTCTCTCTCTCTCTCTCTCTCTCTCTCTCTCTCTCTCTCTCTCTCTCTCTCTCTCTCTCTCTCTCTCTCTCGCGCGCGCACACACACACAAAACAAAGAGCGCATGCATGTGTACACAGGTGTTATATGTGCACATGCATGTGTGAAGAGAGCTGCTATACCACTGCACCACAAGGAACGGGTAAGGGAAATTGTAAATTATTTGAATTGTTGTGCATGCTCGTTGAAATCAATTAATCAACATTAAAATAAAAACGTCTTTTTAATCACTCTCTCACTAGAGAGAGAGAGAGAGAGGACTCACCTATGCAGGCCAAGTTGGAGGATATTGCGTGTGCAGTACAAAATTTTGTGCGGGCACATTTTGACAAACGCTTTGATGCAAATTTCTGGCGGTTGTTTCTATGCTCGTCATATCACACTAAAATAGTCGTCAAAAACCTTCAAACATCAAAGAACGCAGCGCCAAAAAGCCCCCTATCTCTTGTAGTGTGTAATCTAACTCTCTAAATTATCTCATAATTTTCTAAGTTGGTTTATTAATTATCCTCTTAAATTTGTTGTTGAAAATAGAGAATTTTAAACATAGTAATTAGCAAAGTAATCATCCAATTATGATATTTTTATAAAAGCTTGCTAATAGTGTAATCTAACTTTAATAATTATCCCATAGTTTTCTTAGTTGATTTACTAATTATCTCCTTTAATGTTTTCTAAAAATAGAGAAATTTGGACATAATAATCAGTAACCAAAATATTTAATAAATATATTTTTATCACAACTTTTTAGCAATGTAGTTTAACTCTAAAGATTATCTTAATAGTTTCTAAGTTGATTTACTAATTAATCCCTTGATTTTTTTGGCTAAAAAAAGAGAATTTTGGACATAGTAATCAATAAAACTAATTATCTAATTAGGATATTTGTAGCACTACTTTTCAACTTTTTAACTCTAAAAAAATTATCTTTTAAGTTTCTAAGTTGATTTACTAATTATTCTATTCATATTTTTGTTACAAATAGAGAATTTTGGACATAGTAACTAGTAATACTAAATATCTAATTAACATATTTTTAACACAACTTCTTGATAGCTTTATCTAACTCAAAAATTCATCTATTAATTTTTAAAGTTAGTTTACTAATTATTTCCTTTAATGTTTTACCAAAAATAGATTTTTTTTTTGTCACATAGTTATCAAAACTATTGAAATAATTTTGAAATGATTACCATACATTTTTAATAGTATAAATTTTCTTTGATAATTACCCTATGAATTTTTAAGTTATATTTAAAGATTTTAATTCAAATCTAAGCTTAAAAACAAATAATTTCTATTCTAATACTTACCAAAATTAGGAAGAAAGTTTTATTATAATTTTCATAGCTTTTTAACAGTAACTAGAAGCTTTAAAAATTATTTTATGATTATCTAAATTAATTAAAAAAAGATATTTCACGTAATTAGAGCCAAAATTGGGTAATTTCAGTCCTAATATAATCTAATAAATATATGATTTATTATTTACACTCAAAGAATTGGTAATCAATAATTTAATTAGATATAATGAAGTTAATTATCATTAGAAAGAAGCCTAATATTTTCCAATTGATAATATAATTATAAAAATAAATCTAATTTAATTTGCCTTTCACTAGTCTAAAGGAATTAGGCTACTATGATGTTTGAGATTACTTTGATGCCAAATTTCATCAGGAGGTTGTTGGCTGCCTTATTTATGTAAGTATTACAAGGTTAGACATTCAATTTGCAAGCTCAGAGATAACTAGATTTGTGCATAGCCAATAGTCTAAGCACTAACAAGCTATGAAGTGGATCATTTTCTACTCGAATGAAGCTATACCTTGGGTTGTTTGAGGGCATTGCTCCTAAATTTGTATGCTTTTTAAAACTCAGATTGGACTAGGTACTATGGCACCCATGTGCTCTCAACTAGTTTTGGCTTCATGCTTGGTGATTCATGAGTATTGTGGTTGAGAGCATACATAGGCTACTATGGATGCTTGTAGTGGTGAAGCTTAGGAAACTTACACAACTATGATTGGTTAGACTTGGCTTAGGGCTTCGTGGTAGATTTGGATGTTTGACTATATCACTTGGTCAACTAAATTTACAATATTTACCTCCAAATTTTATAAAATATGTAAATAAAATGGTACAAAATTTGTAAAAACACATTTGTCATAGGTCCCCTTAAATGCACATTATACACAATGCTAACATTGAGAGGATTTAATTGGGACTCTTAAAATATGAATATAGCCTATATAAAGAGATATTATAAATGGATTAAAGCAACTTTTGATGAGCAATTCCCTAGAGAGAACTTTAAACTTTCCATACAAGTTGGGAAATTTCAGTTGTAATTGTTAAAGCATTATGTTGCAGGGACAAAATCAAATCATGTGAAAACAAACTTCACAAATAAGATACAAGGCTCCCAAAAAGCCCTTAAATTTGCAAAAAATTCATGAAATACTTGTTGCGAATCTTCCAAACATCTTTCAAGACATTAAATTTTGCAAATTTTTATAAGAATGCTAGCTCTCTATTGATTAAAGAATAATATTGTAGAGCTAGGATTCTTGATGATATTATGGGCTCATGAGGTGGAAACAATGCATTAGTTGTAGCCACAAACACCACTAATTTAGTTTTCCCAAAGAGACATAGCCTCAATTTGCATCAAAATAGGATTGAATTAAACAGTTAGTATAATGAACTAGGCTTAATAATAATAATCTTTAATTATAAAGAGACAGTAACAACTGTTGTAATGGTAAGTGGAAGACTAATTTAAAATGAGACATTAGACTCCACTCAAATTAAGGTCCAAAGATGAGAAATTGTAAGCCTTCAAAATCTGAATTAATTAATTAAGAACGATTGTGCATTTGCAATTTGCAGCTCAAAGAGCTTGCACAACAAAATAGAAGTAACGAAACAACATAACATTGGTTTTTTTATTTTGGCACTATGGAGTAAGAAGAGGACTAGTGGGGCAAGTGGCCATATTGCATGCATGCATAGCCAGCTTATACACCTCAGAGATCTGCAGTACAAGGGCGAGAAAAATGCTTATCGGCCTTCTGCACTATAACAGCCAGACAATCAGATTACTCTCCATTTTATACTCTATTTAGATTTCAAAACATGCAGTGCTTCAACATGGCCGATCAGGTTCTGCACTTCAGTAAGGAGGTGGTGGTGGAGACTTGTAGACGTAAGGTGGCGGCGAGGGATGCGAAGGCGGCGGTGGCGACTTGTATTGGTACGGAGGAGGAGGAGAGGGTGATGGTGGTGGAGGGGAGCTGTAAAAATAAGGAGGGGGCGATGGAGTACACGGAGGGGGCGGTGGGGACTTATAGATGTAAGGAGGAGGAGGAGAAGGGGAGGGGGGTGGTGGAGACTTGTAGAGGTAAGGAGGGGGAGGGGAGGGAGAAGGAGGTGGTGGGGACTTGTAGATGTAAGGTGGTGGCGGGGAGGGGGACGGCGGTGGAGGGGACTTGTAGATGTAAGGTGGTGGCGGTGATGGGGACGGTGGTGGAGGGGACTTGTATTTGTACGGCGGGGACGAGGGCGATGGTGGAGGGGACTTGTGAGGGTAATGAGGATGCCAGGGCGTGCGCTGCTTGTGGTGATGGTAGTGAGGATGGCGCCAGTGGGAGTCGTGGTGGTGGTGGTAAGGGACGTGGTGATAGTGGGCTTGGGCAGCTTGAGCTAGCAGTAGGCCTAGCACCACCACAAGCAAAGCATAAAATGAGAGCACCTGCATTTTGTATATATTTGCTGAGGCACCCATCTTCATCTTCATCTTCACCTTCACCTGCAGCTGATGATGAGATGAGTGAGCGCTGATCAATCCCCCTTTGGGTTTTATACAGAAAGAGTATCCCGTTCGTGTTGTTGCTTATATGAACACAACCGCTAGCAGCTACATTAGCGCCTCTCTCTCTCTCTCTCTCAAAAATTGTAGGTAAGAATCGGTCTGCCTTAATTGTCTCCTACTTTCACGATTTTACCAAACTATAACCTTTTAACGTGACACAACCAAGAACTAATAAAAAGGAGTTTCCCATACTCGAGGCACCCTAGCTTTCCACATCAGCAAAGTTGCTAGATTGTTGCACACAGCATTCATTGTTTTAGACCCAAGTCGCACTACAGGGGGTGGGGGGAGGAAGGAACCCAATTTTAGAAAATGCAATTTTCTCTACAAGCTTAAGATTGTAGAAGCCTTGTTGATGGTGCGATCACCCCTTCATTTTTGAAGAGATTAAGCTATAGTTCAGGAAAACAATGCACGAGCACAGTTCTCTCTAGCTATGTCCAATGAGTGAGTTTGCTTTTTGCCAATATCCTCGCCTTTTTTGTAGCACAAGTTGCACAGATTGCTTTTCTCTTAACCTTGCTACGCCTGGTGCAACTCGGTCCTTAGGCCCTTGTCACTACATGTCCGACGACCATGTGGGACGTGGATTAAAGTGGGAAACGACCACTCTGAATAGAAAAATGTTATCATTCGCGGGGTTGTCACACTAGGCGAACGCCCTTAAACAATGAATGTGAAAAGACTATGAGCGAAATGCGGTGTTGCAGGCTGAATAGCCAATCAACAATGAAAGACTTTCGTTGGGCGGGAGCTGAGCGAGGTGGGAGGGTCGCCCATAAACATCGTTGGGCTGGCCGTGACAGGGCATCCACATCAGCGCCAAGGATCCTTGTCCACCACCTAGTGTGACTCGTAAATAGAGTAGCGTAACAGGTAACTGGTGGAAAAGCCTTAGTGAGTAAAACAAGGCTTGCATGTAACGAGCCTCAAAGAATAGTTTCCAAAAGTAAAGAAAGAAGTCAAAAAGAGAAGGTGCGAGCCATGCTTTTTTTTTCAAAGTGCTTAGTCGAGCTTGAATTGCTTAAAATTCAGAAAGTTACAAAGAGCCCTGGCATATCCTTTGCACAGGGTTATCCAAGAAAAAATACATCAGAGGGGGAGACCAACCTGACTAACCTTACATCTTTCTGGACTTACTACAATTTATTCTCCACCAGCACGTTTCTAGAACAACATTGAGTCCAGGGGCTCACACTTCCCTTGAAATAGTAGCACATTCATGGATTGCCAAATAGCTCTCAATACCGTGGCTCTTACTATGCATATGTTAGTCAAAAGATCCACCACATCAATGAATCTGGAGCCCATAGCGAGGCCGCGTCTAAAGAAGGGAGTTCCCAAATGTGTGTGCGCACCCTCCTACAGATTGCGCCTGTAAAGTCGCTGATTTGTCGACAACCCCAGAACAGGTGCGAAAGGGATTCATTCAAATGCTTGCATCTGACGTAGGAACCTCGGCAAAACCTCTAGCTTTGGCTTTGTCTCCGCTCGGGATGAAGCCAAACAGAGCTCTCCATAGAAAGACTTTGTCCCTTTCTTCATACTTGGCCCTCTAGAGATTCCCAAGAACTTGACCTCATTTGCTTGCAGTCCACTTTTTGGACCAAATTCGTTTGAGGTGATCAATCCAATCCTCCGCAGAGCATAGCTTTTCATAGATAGTCATAGACTTGGGCGAGCTAAACAGCCTCTCTGTCGATCACTTCCAAGCTTTCCAATCCAGCGGTGTGGAGTAGGGAGAAAAGGTAAGGATTGATACCTTTTCTAGAAGCCTTTCGATGAGACTTCCTCCTGGAGCCAGAGGTTGCAATAAATCTTCAGTTGTGCCAGGTTTTCAAGTCCCCTTTTTTTATCATTCCACAGAGAGTCCAAGGTGTCAAGGCCCTTGTTATTTAGATTCCTAGCAAATTCTAGCCAATGCTTATCAAGGCTCGAATCTTCTACAATTGGGCCCCACGGAGACCAGTGCCTAGCTATCTCTTTTCACTATCTAATCTCCTCTTTCCACTTGAGTTTCACGGCTGTTTTACATCATTTTTCAATAAAATTTCCAATAAAACCACCTACTTGAGCCTTCACTCTGAAGGGGGGAAGAAGTCTGTTTTGAAGGCTGAGATTAAGCCATAAACCACCTTTAGATTTCATGCGGGCTCCATAACCATTTCCCTTGCTATGACAGCCAGCTCTCATCAGAATTGGCGAGGGTGCAATAAAATTTAGCACATAAAGCTAGGTCGTGAGTAACAGGGTCCAGTATGCCTAGTCCACCATGAGCTCTTGGTTTGGTGATAGGCACCCATTTATCCCATTGTCAGGGTCTACCAGCAGTCAGCATATTTCTCTATAAGGACTCCTTAATTGGTTTCAAAAAGGTCCAAACCGTGAAGTTTTGAATAGCTCCTTAATCCATGGACCAAACCTCAAAGTCCATAGCGTTTCTTGCACAAAAGACTAGGCTATCCTACTATATGCCTTCTCAAGGTCCAATTGGAGTAAGACACATTCCTGTTTCTTGAACTTAGCATATTTCATACCAATCATATATGTCAGGATGTTGTCGTAAATTGATCTTCGTTTAATAAACCCATGCTTGCTGATGAGGAGAGATAGCATCATCCAACACTAGGGACATCCGTTTAGTGATGAGTTTATCCAGCACCTTGTACACCACGGTCATCATTGTAATTGGTTCTAATGTTTAAGTTGAGAGCAAGCAAGTTTCTTGGGGATGAGTTTAATCAACCCTTTCTTCACCCTGATTCAAGCATACCTTATGTAAAGGCTCTATTAACCATATGCAAGAAAGACGGGCCCGAAACCTCCGAAAATTCTTGACAAAACTCAACAGTGATTCCATCCCACCCTAGAGACTTCTTTTTACCCATTTTTTAAAGAGTCCTGGAACATTCATCCAATGTAAAGGGCCTTTCCAAATAATTTTCTCGATCAGTATCTACTAAAGTTGGGGTGGACAAGAAAATCTTCGATCTGGCTTCTCTAACTATGGGAAAAGGGTAATCTTCTTTTTTGGTGATTTGGATGAGGTGATCTAACATCACATTTTCCCATATGATTAGGGTTGCTGGTCTGGGCTCCATGCTAGTCGATCAAGGAGGAGGTGTAGCTTGTCATTTTCTTATCTTTATCACTCTGAGAAGGGTGTTTATGTTGACATCCTCAGTTTTGATGTGACTTTCCTTGGCTTGAAGCCTAAGAAGATTTGTCACCTCCAAGTCCCTTTCATGCAAGGTATGCTTGATCTTCAACCATTCCGAGCGTGCTCCTGATCCGAGGCCTCCCACTTCTCATCCATCACATGTATGCAAGGCAAGCCACTCTCCAGTGTGGATGATAAAGCATACAAAATTATTTGATATTTTCCTCTAGGTCTGCACTTATTCTCTTTTTCATGCATCCCCACCAAAATAACCATAGTCAAATGCTCTTCCTCTACTCTCTTAGTAGTTCTTCAAGATGGACGATATAGCCTAGCTATTTGTACACTAACATAAGAATGTCAATATCTATGGAGTTTACTGGGTTGGGGCACCAAGACTATTTGGTTTGTTAAGCACAATGTAATGGCCTATCCACATTGAGTAATGAGCTAACAAACAAAAACAATTGATCAATGAACAATTGCGACTACACACCTACTAACTACTTTGCGGAAAAAACACGAGTGAGGGACATAAAGTGAGCAAAGTAAAGGAAAGAATAAAATATGTCCATGTCATTGTACTTCTCTTAGGAGCTAATATTAACCCTTGTGTGGATAATTGTTGCTTATACATGGCCTCCATAGGAGAACATTTCTTCCTTGTATGAGGTACAACTACAAGTATTGAATACAAAATTTATTGCTCATTATAATACATAAAGGATTTTCTTCTTTTAAATTATGTATTTAACAATCAACTCAAAATACAACCACTCTCAATGATCGTATGCATTGATTGAATCTTAATATTATTGTTGAGAAACACGGAATCATGTCGCATACATTATCATATTTTCCCTATGACTTTTGCACAATCACCAAATTTTACTCCTTATTATGCACACTTTAAAGAAGACTTTTTCAAAGGATCGTTTATTTCTCTTGCAATATCTCAATAGATAAGTAATTTGGTTTGCTATCAACACCCACATTAATAGTCATAAGTTCTTTAGAGAGAGAGAGAGAGAGAGAGAGAGAGAGAGAGAGAGAGAGAGAGAGAGAGAGAGAGTTTTCTCTAGAGAAAAGGCAACATCCCGCATGTATACCACATTTGTGCTAGTCATGCCCCCTTTTTCAATAGTATTATTGTGTTTTTTGTATAATGTGATGCAATACTTGAGCTAACAAAGAGATTATCATCCTAGGATTCATATATGGACTCATATATGCAGAGTATATGCATTGTTAAGTTCCTTAAGTGTGCTGAAGTATCCATGACCTGATTAAATCCTAGAGTTGTTGTATTTCTTTAAATTATGCTAAAATATATTTCAACCCTCTCCTTTTGGGTGGGTATTGAAAAAAAAAAGACTCATTATTCTCATTGAGTCGTATTAAATAGCATTTCCAAAAGCAATTGGGTCAAAGTGTACCTATTATCCAAGTGTTGAATAGTTTATCGCTTTTACTCTCAAATGTTGAATATTTTATCGCTTTTACTCTCAAAGTGGAGGATATTTTGTTGGGGTAGATAGAGTTTCAAAACACAAGTTGAGGAGAGTTGGGAAAAGGGAAACATTAAGAAATTTTTGATTACTGTGTGAAAGATAGTGGTGGAGGGCATGCTCTTTGACTACACGGCCATGTAGAACCCTCTATAGAGACATTTCCCTCAGTGGAAACCATGCAAGAAGAGAGAGAAAAATAAGCGTGTCCAATCACTAGAAACGCTATATTACATTGAATAAACGTATGACAACCAATAAACATCCACTTCATCCTATGCAGGTGTCTTATCAAATATGCAAGAAACTCCGCTGAAAGAGTACCCTCATCATGTATCTTTGATGACAATGCATGGGCCTAGTTGTAGGGTCAACTGGGTGGCATACATTGATACAATTGTGATTTTAAGTTAGTCACTCAATGTTACTCCAAGTAGTTGCTATTGTAGTGGTACACAATCAGAGTTGCTTATGAAAGCTCAAGGGCTAGATGAGGTCTTTCTTTTCGAGTAGAAAGCTATGGCCATCGTCCTGAATGAAACAGTTGGTGAGGTTAGGATAACTTTGGACTGTTCCTCCTCATTGGGCATGGTTACAAAGCATTGAAAATGCAAGTTGAAAAGACCAAGTTTAGTGCTAAGATCTTTAAGTTTGTATTGCCACTTCTTTGTGGGCATACCCCGTGAAAATCCTAAATTGTTGCATTCACCGGCTCTGGCTTTTAGAATTTCAAAATGTAAGTTACAATTGTCTAGTTTTGACTCAACTGGTACAACACCTAGGTTGCAACATGAAAGATGAAAGATGAAAATTATAGTGAGGAATGCATGGGGAATGCAATAGAGGGTGCAGACTTGCTGGCCCCCAAACCACGACTTTTAGGGTACTTAAGATTGACATTCTAGAGAGAATTTTAAAATGCAACTAGTCTAAAGCATTAGGTGAGAAGGCACATGGATTCATAAAAATGAGAGTGCCTGCAAAATTTCATACTCACAATTTGTCTAGTTGTCAAACCCTTTACCATTAATAATTTGGGAGGTGTTTGGAAACAAAAGTGTAAAGGCTAAAATCTAAATGGTAAGAGGCTGTAAATATGAGAGAGTGCCTCTCATCATAGCCTTTTGAGAAGCATTGGAAATGTTATTCTAGAGGGTTAGATGAGAAGGCAATTGGTTTTCAAACACTAAGTGCATACTAATCCCCTCACCATGGTTTTGAAAATGATAGAATACCTCTCACCATAGCCTCTTGAGAAGCATTTGGAAACGCTAATCTACACGGTTAGGTGAGAAGGAAATTTGGTTTTCAAACAATGAGTGAGTACTTATCCTCTCGTTGTGGCCTTTTGGGAAGCGTTTGGAAATGTTATTTTAGAGGGCTTGGTGAAAAGAGAGGGCTTGTTGAGTTCTTCATGAGTACTAATCTCGTCACCATGGCCTTTTGACATGCATTTGGAAACACTACTCTAGAGAGCTTGGTGAGAAGAGGGTCCTATCATTAAATGAGTGGTTAAACATGAGCAAGGGAGAAAAAGCGGGCAAAGATAAGTGAGGAGTATTAATACATTGATAAGATATCAATAATTAAAAAAAAACAATATTCTCTATATAAAATTTCTATGGAAATATTATATACCCTATACTATACATGGTCTTCAATTGAAGATCTATTGAAATTTTGACTTGATAGTACACTAAGACTTATGCACATTTTGTCTAAAGGGTTTTTGTATTTCATACACTCTAGGATAGTCTATGAAACTTTTTCTTGGATAGAGGATAATTTTTATATTCACACACATCTAATACCAGCATTAACTCAAAGCACACTTGTATGCATCATTTTTAGGGTTCTTAATATATAATTGCATGTGCACAATTGTGTCTCACATCATTCTTTTGAAAGTATGCATATCTACTTCCTCCTCATCCAACATAAAGGGATAGCTCCAATTACATGCTGAATGGTATGATGAGGGAAGCTACAATGTAAGCTTTTAGAAGCCTTGATCTACCTTATCAAAAGCTATTATTGTGATTCTGATAATTTAATGCAACTCTTTTACTAGTAGAGCCATCATCATGGCCTTCAAGCTCAAAGACAAGCTGAATACAAGTGTCATAGTCCTAAAGTGCTTTTGAGTGAGCATTGCAAGTTGAGAAAGGTAGAAAAGTGAGGCAAGACATAGAACCATAATCATGAGTATACTCGATAAGGAGTTCCTTGCTAGGCACCACCAAGGCATGAAGTGATTTTTAGAAAATTAGGTGGGCTTGTTTAATTAGATTCACAAATTGACTAGGCTTATTGAATCACCATTACAGGTTGATTGAAGCTTTGACAATTGGAAGTTAACTCTTGCTCAATATGCATCAAGGGTGATAAGAGTTAAGCCATCGCAACTTGACAAATTATCCTATACTATTGTTGCATGCAAAGGCTACGGCTAATGGTTGTAGAGCATCGACTTAGCTAGGCCTCCATTATTAAAGTGAGCTAGCTACATCACTATATTATAATAGCTCACCTTTGATCGTAAAGTCCTATTAAAAGTGATGTCAACATGCAGGAGGAAGTATAAGACAATTGATGCATGAGAAATAAAAATATTGGTTACAAGCAGTCACTATGTGGCTATTGGCTTGATGCAAAGGAAAACGTCTATAAGTTTGCTCGAAACAATGTCCAAAATGCAAACAAGTCTATGCAAAAATATAAGAATTTCCTCTGGATTTTTCAATTTTTTATATGAAAAGTCTCAGAAGACCCTTCTTCCACGCCAACAAAGGTTTTGTAATGTCAATATAGTGCAAAGTTGGTCATTGCTAGTGCAAGCAATACTGCACTAGGGACAACCTATACCTGTGGATAAAAACATGCACAAAGGTAAGGATTCCCATGCTATTATTACAAAATTATTTTGGGTTATTAAGTTTATGACTGCTAGATTTTCTCACTTCTTATCGTGCCCAGTATAGGGGAGAGTGATAAGCACTTTTGCAATGACTATCAAGAATGGCAGCTCAAGACTAAATAGGATGTGTATTTGAATGCCATGATTTATATATTTTCGTTCTCCGCTTCATGTCTTATTGATGTCAAATGAGAGGTTTTTTGAGTGACAAGCAACTCTTGTTAGCAGTTTCATATTGATAGAATTAATTTACAAAATAATTAGAGTAGGATAAATTTGAGTTTCCACTTGTGGAGTCTTGCTCACATGCTAGATTTGGCAATGTTTCTATTTCAAGAAAATGGTAACATATGCAGCTCAAATGTATGGCTCTTTTGTGCTTGGGAAAACTAAATTCCCAATGGGGAGCCAATTGAAAGCTATTTTTGCAAGTGCCTTGATGGCAGGATTTAATTTTGATTTTTTCTCAAAGGTAAAGACTTCCATTGAAAGTACAAAAGTTAATAACTTGTTTGAAATTTTGCTTAGAATGTGTATTGGGTATGACATAAAGTATAAAGTAAGTTAATGTAACCAAACGAACCATATCAAAATTTGTTGAATTACTTAACCCCAATAGAGCAATGTCTTGCTTAAGGATCTTTCTTGAGCAAAATTGAGGGTCCCAATCCCAATGGAGATCCACCCCAAACAATGATGTACATTAGCATTACCCCATTATTTATTGATATCTCACCACTTGGCTTTCCCGATAACACATTTTTTTTGGTCTTGTTCTCACTATTTCTTTTCTCTCTTTGCTATCTTCTTACTCTTAAAGTAGTATATGGGTGAATCTCCCACATTCATCACTCTCAGTTTGAAGAGCAAATTGATTTTCACAAAGAAACTAGAATTTAAATGATACCGAAGGCTTTGGGGAGAGAGAGAGAGAGAGAGATGTTTTGAAATAAGTTGTACATCACAAAAGATGGCATTATGGTAGTGTTTGGAGGTGATAACAACATACAAGTGCCCACCTAGCCAAGGCGCCCGTTGGGTCATCCAGCCAAATTTTTGATGTGGTCACATTATTTTATCGATGTTTAATACATCAAACCCTGTAAAAGCCTAATGTCAATCGTCTATGTCAAGTCTGAGTCAAAGATGTAATTTTTCTAGTGATGTATGTAAAGGTCCATGAGAAGTTGGCCGCCGGCCACTTTAGAAAGCCCTAGGGATATAATACACTAAGGTTAGTGGGAAAAGGGAGATTATTTTTTGAAGATAAGGGACTACTGCGTTACATATAGAGAGCTACTTCTTTGCTCCAACTTGTAATCATCGCTTCTGGGGCTACGGTAATCCAAATTCAATTTTGTTTCTTGCATTGTGTTCCTCTTACTCTGCTCTTTCATTCAAGTGTAAGCAATCAAGATTCGGTGAAGGTTTCAAACGCATCCGTTTAGGCCTTAAATCGCTGTTTTGAGTGTTTATATGTGTATTTTATGTTGTTTTGATCCTACGAGAGGCTTTAGAGACCCAAAACGACCCTTTAGGATCATCCGTTTACTGTTTTTGCGTAATGTGGGATGAACGATCGCGATCGTTGTACCTCTCCAGAATGCTGTGACAGTGATAGGTTATGTTCCTGATAGTCCCCTGTAGCTTCCCTTCAAGTTTCATGGGATTCCGATATGATTTGCATGGTGAACGGGCGTGATGACTGTAGAGCTGTGTAGAAGGACATGGGCAGATTACTTGTCTTTAGTGCGTTTGATTTGCTTGTAGAGTTAGTAGTTGCATCTCTTTGAGTTCACTTCATTAGGATTGACACCCTAGTGAGTTTCCATGTCTCATCCGAGTTGCTTCCCCTGTATCGATAATTTTATGTTGATGCTTGAGAGCTATGCTATGGACGTTCGTCGCGGCGACCCGCAAACATTGGCGCCGTTTTCGAGGAATGAATCTTAGGTGATGAGTGACCGAGCGCGTATTCAAAGTTTTCTTATTGTTCCAAAAGATAATTTCCATTCCATTTACATTTCAGTGAAGCATCTAGACAGGGGTTTAGTGCTTAGTGGAGTCTAGGGTCAGGGGACTGGCTAGATCTACTCTTGAGAGATATAGGGAGTTGTGAGTGAGGTTGCTTTAAGCATTTTTACTCTTCAAATTTCTTTGTATTTCCGTTTTTTATCCTGTTTGTTTTGTTTGATTCATTTTCTTATGTTCTTTCATTTCTGTACTTAGGAGTAGGATAAGTAAATCACATTCCAGTTAGATTTGGGGTAAAAGTTAAAGTCGAGAAACCAGAAAACCATAACTTTGGCAAAAAGACCATAAGACTCTGAAATTAGAAAATCTGACCAAACAGAGCTGAAATTGATTCAAATCACAAAGTGGTAGCACCAAACACTGGGAAATACTTGTCAGAGAGAGCCTGTAAAATTTCATCAGATTTGCCCCTGGTACTACGATCGCGATCGGTGTACCTCAGTGCCAGAATTGTAGAAGATTTGACATGTGCCTTCCTGATCGTATTCTGAACAAGTTTGTCTAAAGCAACCACACCCAAAAACATCAAAAATCAAGGAAATCAGGCCACTTGGGTAAAACTTGCCTAGAAACCCAGAAACTGCAAAATTTTGACTTTTGGTGATCCAAATGCAAAAAGACTTGGGGGATAGCCTTTAAACATCAGTGTCTACAAGCACACCAAATTTGGTCTAATTTGGGCCCCAAAGTACGATCGCGATCGGTGTACCTCAGTGCCAGATTTTGACCAGATTTCATATGTGGGATCCTCAGGTGTATACAAACATAAAAGTCTAAAGGACCTAGAGTGAGAAACCTCAAAATACTTGTCAAATCATCTGAATACAAATCCAAGTCAAAAACTGCTAAACTGGCATAAATTGACTTTCAGAAGACCAAATCACATCAAAACTGGGAAGAAACCATACAGAGGGATAGCCTGTACACAGGAAAATCCCAAATAGCTTTCATTTCCCAAAACAAACACCAAAATCAAGTCAAACTGATAAATTTGGGAAAACAGGCACTTCCAACCAAGAAATGGTAGAAACTTGACTTTTTTGAGTCCAAATTCAAAAAGATTTGGCAGGTAGTCTTAAAATAGCCTAGTGAACAAGCTGGTGAAGTTTCATCCATTTTGGGCTCCAAACTATGATTGCGATCGGTGTACCTCAGTGCCAGATTTTGACCAGAATTTACCCACACATAACCTAGGTTATATAAGATACCAGGAGTTTTCAAAATTCAAAAAAGTGACCAAAATAGCCAAAAACAGCAGATAGACAAAAAACCACTGCAGCAGACCAAGATCTGGTGAAAACTTGACTTTTTCTTGTCCAAATTCAAAAAGATTTGGGGAGTAGACTGTACACATCATTGTCTACCATATCCACAAGTTTCATCCAATTTGGGCTCCAAAGCACGATCGTGATCGGTGTACCATACTGACATTTTGAGTTGAGACTTGGTGAGTAGGTAGCTGATAACTAAACAAACAACTTTCTCAAAAGAACCAGGGTCAAAAAACCAAAAGACAGTTGTCAAATAGGGCAAACACTGATCACTGATCCTTCATACCAAAATCTTGAGAAAATTCAAGTTTTTGTGATCCAAATGCAAAGTGGGTTTGGGAATAGACTAATCATACCCATGTCTATCAACTCCTAAAATTTCATCCAATTTGGGCTCCAAACTACGATCGCGATCGGTACCATAGTGACATTTTGGACTGAAATTTTATGAGTAGGTAGCTGACATCTAGTGCAACATATTTTCCAAAAGGAGCAAGGTCAATAAAGCAAAAGAAAGTGGTCAAAAGTCCCAGTTACACAATTATGCCAATAACCACAGAACCACCTGGGATTTGGGTTTTCATTGGTCAAAACATCTCCAAATTCAAAAATACAAAGACACTTGGTATCAAGACATCAAGGGCTAGCCACTGTGCAAAAATCTTCCAAATCTATGACAGGGGGTCAACGATCGCGATCGGTGTACCTCTACACAATGGGGGTATTTGACTTCATAAGTTTGTAGAACTACTTGAGTACATCCCAAATCTCAAGTTTGAGTGAAAAATATCCTCTAGAAGCCAAGATACAAGCCAAAGTCCCGTGTTCTGGTCCTGAGACTGTTTTGAGTGTTGTTTCAAGTGCAGTTCACCAAAAGTGCTCTAACTTTTGATAGACAACTCCAAATTGAGTCAGGTATAGCTAGGAAGAAAGCTTGCAATAGAGTTGAATTTTTCTAAGTTTCCTAATTCCAAACTTTTAGGGTGCCCAGAACCAGTTTCCAGAGACCAAAAAAGTCATAAATTCCTAACGTTTTAGAGACTTGACCAGGGGCAAAAAGGGATAGTGTGCACTAAGCCAAGGTGTTCTTATCAAGGACCATCTTGAGAGTATTGAGTGAGGCGTAAACATGACAACTCATCCATCATTAGGGTTTCCCACTCAACTCAGAGCTATGACACCTACACAAACAGCCAAAAATACTGCAACACCTATAACAAGAGAGTTGAGACAATACCATGAGGCTTATCGATCATATCAAGCCAAACCCCAAGGCATGGCTCATGGATATTTGTCAAGTGATCATGTAGCTCACTGGAAACCAAACCAATCAACTAAAATGCGGGAGTTTGGAAGAGCAAAAGTGGAAATTGCTGGAGACTTATTAGAGGAGAAGCATCCTCTAATCAACAAACCCAACGTGAGGTTCATCAAAACTAATGAAGCCACGAGAGTTCTAACGGATTACACTTATGATGGCCTTTATAGGTTACCTATTGGGGATCAAAACAACTTCTATAGATATTTAAATTCCATCATTGAAGAGTTGACAGACTACAAGAACCTCTATGCCTTCACATACACACATGGCCAGGGAGTGCAAGTTTCAATGGTAGATAAGTATGGAAGAGAGTACAAACTTGTCAATCCAATTGACTTAGAGAGATACATATACAAGGGTACTCCAATTCCTACTTACTTTCAGCCAAAAACGATGCCAGAGAGCATATCAAAGGGGATTCCACCAGGATTTGCTCCAAGACGGAACGAGGGATGTCTTTGTGACATACCCCAACACGCTGAGATACATGGTTGAACCAGAACCAATGAGACCATATCAATTGGCCAAATGTGTCAAGAAGAAGTATGATGGATTAAGGGATCCATACGTACATGCATCCTTGTTCAAACAAGTGTTAAGAGCCGAACAAGTATTTTATTTTCATACAGAGTATGAGGGATTTGGCTTAACCTTGGAAGGGATAGCATTGAATTGGTTCCAACCGTTGGACAAAAATGCCTTCTCAAACGTTGAACAACTGTTGCAAGAATTTTTTGTGGAGTTCTCTAAAAGGGGAATCAAGCATAACACAGTGTCCCAAATCCATGCATTCAAGCAAAAAGAAGATGAGAGAGTGAAGGAAGCATCGCTACGCTTCAAACAATATATAGAGAGATGTCCGGAACGCGAGTTACCACAGGATGAAAGATTATCAATTCTCTTCATAGAGGGTTTGAAAAATGAGACTCTCAAGAAAGATTTGCACTTAAAAGGATGTACTTCTTTTGAACAAGTCACGAGAGAAGCGTTATACCTAGTTGACAATTGTAAAGCCTATGGCGAGGAAATTGGTGATACAAAGATCACTATGGATAATGCTCCTTTAGCATCTAGTGAAACAAACACAAGGCAAGTGGATATGTCCCAATTAATGACCGACCTAGATGAGCTAGCAACGCAAGTAGCACAACGAATAAAATGGTGTGCCATTGAGCAAAAATGGACCAATCATGAGATGAGTGAGTGCTACTATAATCAAACCTACACGAGGGGGATACTATTTGGACATCAAATAGAAAAACAAACGCCATTACCAAATGATCCATTATTTCAAAATAGGGTTGTATCAAGGGCTTCAGAAAGCGCTGAGGTATCACAACCTAGGCTAGGGCAAGAACCTACGAGAAAACTCTATTCATTGAATGAGGACACTCTGATGTTCATAGCCAATCAAAAGCATAGACCAGAGACCATTCTGGCTAAGCAAGAACAACCATCAATTGTGCCACCAGTGACTCAACAAGATGGACCATGCTACAAGTGTGGAGGTAATCATTGGGCCAAGAATTGTTCTCGTGTAGAGATAATCGGATATTTTTTGGAGTGTGCCATTACACACGTTGTTCCTAATTGTCCAAAACACCCAAACAAACAAGGGAAAACAACAATGAATGTTGTGGGAGTGTTACCTTCTCCAAGTGGATCAGAGGCAGAACCCAAAATTCCTGTGAAGGTAGTGACTAGAGCCCAAGCAAAAGAAACTGATGAGGACCAAGCTAATGAGGAGAAAGATCAACAACCCAAACAAGGGGAAACAACTAGTGTGTCAATGAGGACTGGGAGAAAATCTTGGAAAGCCAAAAGAGACAGAATTAAAGCAAAAATAATTACAAATCAAACTGCACTACAAACAGAATTACAAGAGACAAAGGAGCAGTTAAAACAAGAACGGGAAAACAAAACGGTGGTGAGCGATAAGAAACCAAGGAAGGCGTCTTCCGGAGGATCTGTGTTGGTAGACAAAGTCCTAGAGCCATTAGATGCTGCATTGGAAGCATATGAGGCTAGATTGAAACCCAACCAAACCCTAGAGCAACAAGGGATGAAATATCCTCATGCTGAGGTAGAGACTGAGAGGTTGAAAATGTGTAAGGAATTGGTAAAAACTGCACAGGCAATGATGGAGCCTGAAGCACCAATTCCACCTCCAGAAACAAAACCAAAAAGTGTTGGATTTGAAATGCCTAAGACAAAGGTTGTTGAAACATTAACTCAAAGAAACATTGAGCTAGAATCAGAGAAGGATGTGCAAGCAAAGACTGCAGCACAAGAAACCAATAACCTAGAAATTCAACTAGATGATCAAGTAGTGGCCAACACCACTAATGATGCAAGGTCAAGATCACAATTTATGGCACCTATCCCAGAGATAGATGAGCCATGGCCAAATGAATTGTGGGAAGCAATTAGAAGTGCAAAAGATGGAAGTGCGACTTTTCAATCTGCACCCATAACTGAGGTCAATACAGGGCATGAAGTCTATCGGGGAGACATTCAATCTCTAAATGGAGATGCAGGGACGGAAGTTTCAATTGAAAGCAAACCAGAGTCCTTGAAGACCTTACCCTCATACATAGGAGAACATGAGGCAGACTCGAAGACTAGAGTGGTTCCATCTCAGAGGAAATCCATATCCAAGATGATGGATACAAAGAGTATGCAAGAGTTGATGTCAGCTTCAATACAGTGCACCATTACTCTATCTGAACTGCTTAAGATTAGACCACATGTATGGGATGAAGTAGGCAACAATTTGGGGAAGATGGGATTAAAGATGCCTCTTCAAGATCTACCCTCAAATGAACAATAAAAAAAAACTCAACAAGAAAGTGCAAATGCTAAACCTGTGCCAATAAACAAGGTGGGGGAATATTGCGAAGGAGAAGAAGGAAACACCACCTTACCTGTGGAATACAAAGGAGTTAAAACATTGGCTATACTTGATAGTGGGGCTGGAGTAGCCATAGCCACAAAAGGAATTTGGGAAAAATGGGGTAGACCAGTGCTTAGGAAAACTAGAATGAAGCTGCAACTTGCAGATGGATACACGAAAAAAACTCTGGGTATCTTAGAGCAAATTATTGTGACTTCTTGTGGAATTGAATATGAACATACATTTGCAATAGTAGATTTTGGAAAAGGGAACAATTTTGATATCATTTTAGGAAGACCTTTCATGCGTCAACTTAAGATGGTTCAAGATTGGGGCTATGACTATATCTACTTGAGACATAAAAAGATCACCACAAAAATAAGCATAAAAGACCATAGCTATAGAGATGTGAATATAACTCCTTTAGAAGAGATTGACTCTACTATAGCCAATGGGAAAGAGATACCTGCGTGGCTACAAACCAAACAAGAACTTTGGATGTGTGGTGCTTCGAAGTGTGGAAGCTCAGTAAAGGAGGACTGCATCCTAGAAAGATCAATGGACGATGAAGCTTACATACCGGAACCCTGTCCAGAGCAATTATTTGAGCCATTTGGATGGACTCAAATATTGGCAACCTTGGATGTGTGTGTAAATGAGATAACTCCAACCAAGTTTTGTAATGAAGAAGGCTACGACCTAGTTTCATGTTTTATGTTGAAAGTGTTGAAGGAAGCTAATGAAGTTTGTGAGTGTGAAAGCAGAAAAAGTGAGACAGATAGCTACATCCTGGAGCATGAGGCAAAATTGAAAACGAAGGAAGAAAAGCAACCACAAGAATATGTCATTATTGACATACCTGAAGAAACAACAAAAGCTGTTGCAAAGAAGCCGACTCCAAAAAAAGAGCAAATGAAAGTAGATGAAAAAGAAAAGCTTCCAATTTCAACGGCGAATCTTCAACAAACGCAAGATCAAAAGAAGAACAGGGACAGGGAAGAAGATGGACTATCTCCAACGATGATCAAATTCAATTTATGCGGACAAACAGGGCTCAAGGTAACATGTTCGGCCGCAATTGATCCTTATGTTACTAAGAATCTAATGACTTATGGAACATGAATCATGATGGGAAAGCCACCAATCAATGAGCTAGAAGAAACAGTTTACACAAGTTCAAAAATGCCGCTTCCCAGCTTTGGAGTGGCAGAAGCTGTACTCAAATTGAGTACCGGGGAGTATAAAGATACCTTCCACATAATCAACTCCCATCATATCAAAGAGAGTCTGGTCCTGACAGAAAGCTAGAGGAACATCTTCTTTCGACAACAAAAAGCATCAACAACAACAACAAAGACGGTCCAAGAGACATCAACAAAAAAGACACAACCGTCTGCAGCAGAGAAAGGTAAAGCCAAACTAAACATTGAAGAAGATCATCCTCGCAAGTCAGTTTTACCTTCGACAAGCCCACATCAAATTTCCCATGAAGCCTCTACATCAAGAGCCACACCATCAACAATGCAATGGAAGCCAAAGCAAAAAGTCTATCAACCAAAGTTTCCATCACAAAAAAGCATCCAGAAGAAGCCGAAGAATGTCAACCAAGTGTTGGTATCCAAAGAGCACATCCAAGTCAAAGACCCAGTTTGGATACATGAAACACGGGTTAAACCACAACAACAAAAGGTGACAGGGTGGATAGCATCAAATGAGTCAATCACTGCTCAAGGCTACTTCCAAGGAAATGCTAATGTGTGGGCCAAAAAGCCTAAAGTAACAACTTGAACCCACCCACCTCAATCAACGAGTTCTACAAGGAACAAGACGTGCTATCAACGGAATACAAAATACTCAGGCAAGCGAAAGAACACAAACAAAAAAGAACAAAAGAAAAGACATTCCAAGAAAGAAACACAACAAGTATGGGTACCAAAGTCAAACTTCAACGAAGCTACCAAACACAAACAGACGCAGCAATGGATGATTCCAGTTAAGCTACTTGAAGCACAAGGATTCTATGAAGGTAACACCCAAATATGGTTACACAAAGTAGTTGCTCAGCCTAGAGCCACTAAGACCAACCAAGTAGCAAAGGACCCCACACAAAGACAATCAACAACAACAAAGAGCCAATGGAGACTAAGCACAACCAAGGGAGAAACAAACTCAAAATGGATCCCTCGTCTTCTACTACAAAAGCAAGGCTTTTACAATGGTAATAGCCAAGTATGGATACAAAAGCCTAGTGTCCATCAAGTCAAGGGAGCAACTCATTAAGCAACAACAAAGTGGGTCCCAAAACCACTGTTGAAAACTCAGGCTTCTCACAAAGAAGAACAAGGAAAGGTACAACAATGCGGCCTCCTTACGGAACATCCCATGCAACAAAAGAGGCTAGAGGAGTCAAAGTATGCCAACTTACTTGAAAAGATGGTGGCATCCAAAGACCAAAGCAATGATAGAGGCCTTAATCTCAAGAACTTATGGCATTGGGTTTCAGGCCATGAACAGGTAAGTCCAAGTCGCCATTAAAAATACATGGCATAAAAGTCCAGAGTCGGGCTGCTGAGCCACTAAATGAGCAAGGCATTAGTCCCAAAGCTTCAAGTAATATTCTTTGTGGTCTAAGAGTCTTAGCTATTCTAGGTACTGCTCAAGGTGGAGGAGTTGAGCATATTTATGTTGTGTCGCTCATGCTGGTATAGGTGAGCATAAGAGTCCAAGTCTATGTATTTTAAGCTTGGTAAAGTAAAGAAGAGAGTCCAAAAGACACTCATGCACTACGCATAGTGAGGAATGAGTGGAGAAGCTTCCACATCAAAAACCCTTCTTGGAAACGTGCAAGCTATTGAGACTTCCTTTGATGTCACATGTGCTACATTTATTCCTTGAAGCACCCATCAACTCCATCTTTTACACTAGATGCTTTTGTTTGAAAACTTCTCGTAAGCATATAGAGTGTCCCATAATTGGCACTTGCATTACGCACTCTTACCTTATTTCTCCCAAGCACTCACCTTGCATGAACAAATACTCAACTTCCAAATGTTCAACGACAATAAGAGCATATACCAAAGGCAATTTTTTCCCACTGGGTTTTTTCCCTTTGGTCATCCAGGTTTTAAGACCCTAATTCAGACCTCATCATCAACTTCTTGTATATATTCCTTCTACATCAACAATAAGGAAAGGGCTACCCAAATCAATCAACAACAACTTGGAGCAAAAACAGTAGGTCTCCATATGCTTATCAAGAGCATATTTTATCTTCAAGGGTGACAACAAAGCTCCATCCAACAATGGCAAGTCAAAGAATGGCCTACAACATCAAGCAATGAGAAATTTAGCAAGCGAGCTATCCACAACAATCAAAAATAGCTCACACAGTGCTTCAACATTGGTGACCTATTGCAGACAACTCAAATTGCAGTGGACCTTGAAAGATTATTCATCATAAAGTCAACGCCACAAGGAGGATCAGTTCTATACGATCAAACACTTCAACATCCATCTTTATGGCGGCTAAGATTGACAACCAAGAGGCGAATTCACAACAAGAAGAAACGTTGCCTCGATAATCAAAGCTCAAATCATGTATCAACAACATGACAGGTATGCATCACTCAAGGAAGGGGGGAGCGTCATCAACGACAACGCGCTTCCCAAGATGAAGACCAACCTTGAAGACAAAGCTGAAGACAACCCTATGACAAGACTGCACAAGGTCATGTCAAGGGACGACACGAGCTAGGAAGGGGGGAGTGTTTGGAGGTGATAACAACATACAAGTGCCCACCTAGCCAAGGCGCCCGTTGGGTCATCCGGACAAAGTTTTGATGTGGTCACATTATTTTTCCGATGTTTAATACATCAAACCCTGTAAAAGCCTAATGTCAATCGTCTATGTCAAGTCTGAGTCAAGATGTAATTTTTCCAGTGATGTATGTAAAGGTCCATGAGAAGTTGGCCACCGGCCACTTTAGAAAGCCCTAGGTATATAATACACTAAGGTTAGTGGGGAAAGGGAGATTATTTTTTGAAGATAAGGGACTATTGCGTTACGTACAGAGAGCTACTTCTTTGCTTCAACTTGTAATCATCGCTTCTGGGGCTACGGTAATCCAAATTCAGTTTTGTTTCTTGCATTGTGTTCCTCTTACTCTGCTCTTTCATTCAAGTGTAAGCAACCAAGATTCGGTGAAGGTTTCAAACGCATCCGTTTAGGCCTTAAATCGCTGTTTTGAGTGTTTATATGCGTATTTTATGTTGTTTTGACCCTAGGAGAGGCTTTAGGGACCCAAAAACGACCCTTTAGGATCATCCGTTTACTGTTTTTGCGTACTGTGGGACGAACAATCGCGATGAAATCGAAAATCGAACAATGAAATTATTAATTATAGCCCTTATATTCTCTTGAAAACCACAGGTTGGTATGGGAAACTTAAGCATCTAAAGATAAGAGTTGACCCTTAAGAAAGAAGGAGTAGTTTTAGGAAAGAGAGAGTATTTTTAGGAAAGAAGGAATAGAAGGAGTATTTTTAGAGAAGCAAGAGGAGTAAGTCAAGTTTAGAGCTTCTTTTCTTGGAATCCAAGCTTCTACTAAAATTAGGGTCAAACACACAGGAACTTATCTCTCTGCTCTTTGTTATTCTTAGCTTTTGATTTTGGCCTTGAGAACCTATATACCCCTCTCCCTTCACTTTCAACACACACACACAGAAGTTCTCAAAAGCAAAAGCTCTCTTGCCTTGATGTCGGAGTTACCTTCTCTCTCTCAAGCTCTCACCCTCAATCCATCTCCAACTTCTTCTCTATCGCCGGCGTGCTGCCCCTCAAATTCTTGAGTTCTCTTTCTCTCTTTTCCCCTTCTCTTTCACGATACGATGGCCCCGAAGAGAGTGACTCGAAGCTCGAAGGACACTCATGCCGCTCCACCTCCAAGAAAGGTGCAAAGTAAGACATCAACTACACCAAACATAGCTCAAGTGGAGGTATTGGCTACGAAAGATGTCAAAGCCGTCCAATCTCAACCACGAGAGGTAGTCAAACACGTTGTTAATCCTGTAAGATGAATTTATAATTTTGCATTATTATACATGATGAGTGGTACGTCAAGTTTAGTAATTTCCTTAAACTATCCAAGAAACATGATTATATCACAAGAAATAAGCATATGATTTCGTAGAGTAGTGAAAGAATTGTTTGATTAATGGTTATTGTTTGATAAATTATCTCTGTTTGATATTAGAAGTTAGTTAATCATGTTTGAAAAACCATTTAAAGAAAACAATTGCTAAAAGAATATTCATTTCCAGATGGAACTCAAGGTTAGCTAGGTGAATCTGCAGCCTAGCGGAGAATAAGCTGAGGTTATCAGCTCTCTTTTTGTCCCTTGCGATTAGCAGGATGCCTTTGCAGTTAGCGATTGGGGATGTTTACGCATTTCACGGTAGCAAATAAGTAAATCCTTTGCAAAGACTTTGTTGGTTAGATAGAGAAAATCCGTGGGTAGCGGCAACTCTTAAGCATAATTGAAAGATTCTTTTTTTTTTGTTGGATCATAGGACTATCTTCATTAGACCATATTTGAGAAATAATTATTTTGGTGATGTTTGAAGAGCCGTATGAAATGTTACCATATACATGTGGTAATGATGTGTGTGAACATACTAGGACCATCGGGGCATTTTTTCTCTCTTTAGGAGGTTTTTTTTTCCCGTGCATTGTATAAACGCCCATCACTCTAGGGCTATCTATCTTTCCATTGCACACTAAGTAAAATACTCTCTATTGTGTGCCTTGAGCTTCCTTCATCTTCTCCAAGCTGTGTGCATTTCTTTGTAACCCTTATTCCAACAATTGGTATGAAAGCAGATTGCATCCTCCCGGGCTCAGTCGCCAGCAGCTCTAGCATACACCTGCTCATTTTCTCCGATTTTAGTGAGCTTTGGCGAGCGTTCGCAGGTCAACAAAAAATTTGGGGCAGCTCAGATTTCTAATTCGGGCTCATTTCGGCCTTCGTTTCCACTATGGCACTACTACACATGCTATTTCATCTTTTTGTGCAAAACTTATGTCAGTATTGTTTTTTGCATAACAGGTGCCTTACAGTCTTCTATGGTTTGTGCTATATAGCACATGTTGTTCCCACTTCGTTTCTCCTGTTTTCGAGCAGTTTTCACATCAGGTGCAGCATTTACCATGGCATCAGTTGCTGAGGACAGATTGGATGGGGACAATTACCCTATGTGGGCTTGCATGATGCAACATGTTCTTGTGTCAAAGAGCGTTTGGAATATTGTGTAGGGCATTGATGTACGTCCTATTTTAAGGATGCAGGCGATATTCAGGATGTTTCAGGTATTGCTGCAAGAATTGCTTCTATTAGAGTTGTTTTGCCTACGGCAAAACAATCTTGTTGGGATGTAAAGGATGCACAGACTCATGCATTGATTGCGTTGTCTGTGAAGCGCACCATTGTTCCTCACATTCGTTCAGCAAAATCTACAAAATAGGCTTGGGATATTTTGGCTGGTCTTTATGCAAGTCGCAATGAGGCTAAAATTGCTTTGCTGTGTAAAGAGCTGGAGTCGAAGATTATGCATGAGGCAGATGATATGGACACTTTTCTTGCTAGTGTCAAGGATATCAATGAGCAACTTATTTCTGCATGTGAAGTCATTTCAGATAGTTCCCTTGTGCAGACTGTTCTTGATGTCTTACTAGATTCTTACTAGACTTTTGCTAGTACTTGGAGATTTATGACCCAAGGAAATCCTGAAGTTGTGAAGTTTGATGCATTATGCACATTGCTATTGCAAGAGTCACTTTCCAGAAAAAACAGGACTAGAGAACGTGCAGTTGAACAGGCTTTTATTTCTTCTCAAAGAAAGGGTGGTAACAGCAATGCAACCACTTCTTATAGTTCTGCTGCGAGTGGCAAAACTTCTGTTCCCAATGATTCTGCTAGCAACACTTCGTCTGGCAATTCTGGTGAAAAGGACAAAAAGAAGATGCGTTTCCATTATTGTAAATCTAATGATCACTTGATCAAGCAGTGTCCTAAGTTGAAGGCCAAAGAGGCTAAGAAGAAAGAGGGTGGTTCCACTGCAAATGCTGGTTCCACTACAAATGCAACCATTGTTGAGTCTTCTGTGAAAGGAGACTTGATGCATATGTTGATGCAGAATGGGCTTTTAGCATAGAGTGCACTTACAATCCTGTTGTCCATGATGCATGCTTGTGAGTTGCTGCAAATTCACATGTGTGGTATTTTGACAGTGGTGTTACAAAGCACATTACCTCAAATCGTGAATTGTTCACCTCTCTCGAGTCTGTCCCTCATGGGAATTCAGTCACTTGTGCCAACAATGCCTCTTATCCGGTTCAGGGAGTTGGAAAGATTGTGCTTACTGCTGCAGATGGTAGTTCTTTCACACTTGTTGATGCACTTTATGTACCTGGGATCAAGAAGAATCTTTTGTGTGTATCTGCACTTGCTAGACTTGGACTTGTAGTCAAATTTGTGGATGACAGATGTACAGTTCATGATCTCAGTTTTGGTGATGAAATTGTTGCATTTGGGCTTTTGTGCCGTGGGCTGTATAAGCTCAATTTGTATGAAAAGAGTGGATAAAATTTTACAAATGCAATTGCAGATTCAACAGCTATTTCAGATGCAAAACTTTGGCATGCACGTTTTGGTCATCTGAATTTTGCCAGTTGACTACGTTTGTAGAAATTTGATATGGTTGCTTCTTTGCCACCTCTTGAAGAACCTGTCAAACATGTTTGTGAAGGAAGTATTTTGGGTAAGATGCAGCGTTCAAAGTTTCCAAAGGATGGTTCAGTTAGGACCACATGCAGGTTGCAACTTATGCATAATGATGTTTGTGGGCCCTTGCAAACTCCATCCTTGGGCAATTACCTTTACTTTGTGACTTTCATTGATGATTACTCCAGGCATGGATGGGTATTTTTGCTTGAAGAAAAGTCCGAAGTTTTTATGTGCTTCAAACAATTTTTGGCTATGGCTGAAAATGTCTCAAAATGTACTATGGACACCCTCCATTCCAATCGATGGGGGGAGTATATGTCTCATGAATTTAATGCATTTCTCGCTAGTCGTGGGATAACACCAATGTAGAGTGCCTTATACACCTCAACAAAATGGTGTTGCTGAGAGGAAATGGCAAGATGTATGGTCAAAAGTCAAGCTTTGCCGCATTCTTTTTGGCTTGAGGCCATCATGTGTGCCACTTACCTACGAAAACTTTGCAGTCTATTACTCCATATGAAGCATGGCATGATAGAAAGCCTTCTATTGAGCACATGCGTGTGTTTGGCTGTTTGGCATATGCTTTGGTGCCACAAACACATCGTAGAAAATTGGATGATAAGGCTGTCAAATGTATTTTTGTTGGTTATAGTGCTGAAAGCAAAGGTTACATGTTGTATCATCCACAAACAAAACGTATTCTGGTTTAACGGGATGTAGAGTTTGTGGAAGATTCTGTTCAGCCCTTGCTGTCATGTACTAGAGACAATAATGTAAGCTCACACAACATTTATGACACCTTGTTGCCTCTTTTTAGTGGTGCAAGTTCGAATGTAAATTCCAATGAGGCAAATGTACAGCCTATGGGGGTTTCAGAAAATGTTGTAGATCAGCCTATTACTGATGCACATGTACATGATGTACTTGATGAGGAAAGGGCTTAAAATGAGCAGGCTAGAGGTATGCCAAAATGGCTGGTGCATTCATTGCGTGACAATAAATTGGATGCACCTTTGTCTAGTCGTACTCTTCCACGCTCTTGCCATGCATATTATGCATTAGATTGTTATGCTTTGGCTGTGTCTAGCTTACATGATGTTGAGGAACCTCTGTCTTTTGATGAAGCACAAAATTCAAAAAATTGGATGGCTGCCATGCAATCAAAATATGATGCACTTATAGAAAATGACACATGGACTTTATGTGATTTTCCTCCTGGTACGAAGTGGGTTTACAAGTTGAAACGCAAGCCGGGTGGTGAGATCGATCTCCATAAGGCTTGACTTGTTGCAAAGGGTTATGCACAACAAAAAGGCATAGATTATGAAGAGACTTTTACTCCCACCTTTCATATGACTACTGTGCGTTTTCTATGTGCATTGGCAGCTCATTTTGGTTGGGATGTACATTAATCAAACATTGTTACTGCTTTCTTGAATAGTGACATATTTGAGGAAGTTTATGTAATGCAGCCTCACGGTTTTGTCAGAAAGGACAAGAAGACAAAGTGTGCAGATGTACGAAGGATTTCTATGGGTTGAAGCAATCTCCTCGTGCTTGGTATGAGAAAGCTGACACTCATTTGGTCAAACAAGGCTTTCGTAACAGTCCAACAGAAAGCACATTGTATGTAAAGTGTGAGGGTGATGTACTTCTCATTGTGGTTCTTTATGTAGTTGATTTGCTGATCACTGGACCAAATGAGGGGCATATTGCTGAATTTAAGGATGAATTGAATGCTACTTTCAAGATGAAGGATTTGGGACTGTTGCATCATTACTTGGGTATACGGTTTAAGCAGTGTGATGGTGGTATTCCCTTGTGTCAGAAAAGTTACATAGAGACATTCCTATGTAAGTTTGAACTTGAGGATTGAAAACCTATTGCCACTCCCATGGAAACAAGTTTGAAGCTGAGTCTTCATGACGCTGGTGATCCTATTGATGTCACTCTTTACCAAATTGCTATTGGATGCCTCGTTTCTGTATGCAACACGAGGCCAGATATTCAGTTTACAGTCTCACAGGTCAACAGATTTATGCATAGCCCGGGGTTTAAGCATTGGCAGGATGTCAAGAGGGTTTTCCGCTACCTTGGTGGCACTTTACATATTGGCTTGTTTTATCCCAAGGGGGGATCATTGCCACCAGACTTACACGCTTTTTCGGACTCAGATTGGGCTGGTTGTTTTGACACGAGAGTGTCCACAAGTGGTTTTTGTTTCATGCTTGGCCATTCAGGTATATCATGGTTGAGGAAGAAGCAACCTATTGTGGCCACTTCTAGTTGTGAGGCTGAGTACAGGGCAGTCTTCACAATTACGATTGATTGTGTATGGCTCAGACACCTTATGGCTGATTTGGGTGTTGGACAGGACACTAGCAACACTATCTACATTGACAGCCAGAGCGCATTGGGAGTTGTGAGGAACCCAATTTTTCATGCTTGCACAAAGCACATTGAGGTGCATTACCACTATGTCAGGGAGAGGCTCTCAGCAGGAGAGATCGGCTTGGTTTATGTACCAACACAGGACAACCTTGCAGATCTTTTCACAAAGGCATTGTCTTATGAGAATCTTGAAGCTTTCCGCAAAGCTTTGGGCTTACTCCCCTTTGTGGACTGATCATGTCCTCAGGGCATGACACTTCACTTTACTAATGTGCCAGCTCTCGTTCACCGCATCACTCCAGGGGGGTATTTGTTACCATATACATGTGGTAGTGATGTGTGTGAACATTAGGACCGTCGGGGCATTTTTCCCTCTTTAGGAGGTTTATTCCCCCGTGCATTGTATATACGCCCATCACTCTAGGACGATCTATCTTTCCATTGCACACTAAGTAACATACTGTCTATTGTGTGCCTTGAGCTTCCTTTGTCTTCTTCAAGCTGTGTGCGTTTCTCTGCAACCCTAATTCCAACATGAAAGAACTTGTGGCCAGAATTAATAAAGGAACACTATTTATATATGTTAAACAATGTGGTAGTAATTAGAAAATAAGAAGAACAGGTGAGTGCGGTGTGGAAAGTGAGAGACTAGTATCCTAACGGATCTATTTCTACGGACGGGTGGACCCGATTAGTAGATTACTTTTCACAAGATTTCTAGTTAGTTTAGACTAAGTCTCATATCATATTAAGGTTTATGGATGGCGATCGCGCCTCTTAAACAGGGGAAAAAGGCGTTGTTTATAGATTCTGAATATATCAATGCAATTTTATCTTTATATTAAAGGAAAAAGCTTCCATAAGAATCCTTGATTTATCGACCTGGCTTGTGGTGTATGACCCTTACAACCACAAACATGATCAACAAACGACTTCCTCTCTTCTGTTGCTCATATCTCTACTTCGTGGAAACAGAGTAGGGTGTTGTCAACGGAACTTAAGAATAAAGGAAGGCAATGTATTAAGTCATCCCAATCTTCTAGGGTTAGGAACCTCACAGTTGGTACCAGAGCCTTAGATTTAAAGTTTGGTTTCTTAACCGTCTGCACTATTCTTGGGTGCGATTGCATGAAGACTTTGCTTAGCATTGTTATACTGTGTGTTTTGTAGTACCAATTTATAGACACCAACTGTTTAACTGCCTTTAAAGCAATATATCACATTGCTTGCCAATCACCAATATTTGAATCTTGAGAGAACGTGTTCCACATCCTTGACAAGGTTTTTGCACCTCACATAAATTTTGCCCCACCAAATACCTTTGCTATCCGAGCATGTCATATTGAACACTTGGAGATTGCTCTACATCAAATTATGTGGACTAAAGACTTGAAGCTAGTTCTACACTTTCAATTTTATGAAGCACCATTGACTGTCATAGCCCTTGATAGAGTCATTATCGATGGGTTTATGACAAAATGACATCAATTATCCCTGCCAATCGAGTTGTTATCAAATCATCACACTCGATTGACCTTCAAGGCAAAAGTTTTAAGGAAAAAGTTTTCATTGTCTAGCCCACATGGCCTAACCCATCAATGTATTATGACATGTCAGCTGAAGAGAATTACAGTTATGGTTGAAACCCTATTATGTTTCTCATTGAGCAATCTTTTGTAGACTCAGATATGACTTTTTGATGAATTTATAAATAGTAATGTTTTGCTTTCACAAATGACTAAGGTGCTTAAAGTGTTTGATTCAAACATGGTTTCTTAAGAATCATAAAAGAAACATTTCAAGATCCTCCCCATGTGACCCTCATGATGTGCTTGAATCCTATTGGATAGGCTTTAAAGGGGTCCAATGAGAATTTAGATGCATAAAAATAAATAATTAAGTTCTTTCTCTCAAAAAGGAAAAAGAGGACACGTGTCCAAATGATATAATTAACCACACACACACACACACACTCTCTCTCTCTCTCTCTCATTGTGTGAAGTGCAAAGTGCAAGAGCTCCATCTCCTTCTCCAAGCTTGTTGAGAAGTTGAGAGCCTACACCAACATTGTTGGCTATGGAATGCAAATCCAACCAAGAGCCATGATTTAATGCTTAAGCTTGCCATCTACTTCATCTTTATTACTATGCTATGCTAATAAGCAAGAAGAGTGATGATAAGCGAGGAACTATTTCTATTTCCTATGAATGATTCTTCTTCCTCTTCCCTACCCTCATTCCCCGCTAGCTATCTCCACCTTCGAATGTGTTTGAGGCCTTGGGACTGAGGCTTGGGATAGTTAATGCTTTTTTCAAAGTTTATGTTATGCTCGTGATGCATGAAGCTTTCCATCTTCATTGCATCACCTAGGTCACAAGGAACACAAAGATTGTATTGTATCGTATCCCTTGATGGGAGAATCTATATTCAAACGCCTTTTGAAGGGGGAACCGGCTCCAAGTAAATCCGGTCCTCAACTATTGTCATGTTCTCTAATACTCTCTCTTGCAAAAGTATTGTTCATGCTAAGTTAATTAAGTACTATGTTTGTGAGATACCATCAATTAAGTTCACCCTCTATGCTCTCAAAGTAATCTCACAAAGATGCTCACTCTAATTCTCTTAATTCCGTTATTCTCAAAGTTCATAGGCCATTTCCATTACATTGGTACCATAGCATTTGGCTTCCCTTTTCTTGCTTAAGAAGAGAGGTCCTTAAGAAGTCTATTAATGGTTGATTTTATCAATTATATTAGGGTAAGTGAGATTGGGATCTATTATCGGTTTTGTTGAAACCACTATGTGGTATATGGTGCACACCTCGGGAGCTTTGGTCTTAATAATGGGGTCTTTTTAGACTTGCCTACGACTTTACCATTGTTGAGCCATTAGAAGTCCACATAAGAAGTCCAAAAGGAGCTAACCCTCAGTAATTTTGCAATATTAGACCCACTCCACTACTCTCTATAATTAACCAATTCGAGCCGTGGGTGTAGATACTTAAGTGCTGATTTTCAAAGGCTAAGAGGAGTAGCAACTAAGGTTTTGAATTGCCAAATAATTCACTAAGTAAACACATAAGTATAATTAGCATGGCTAACAATAACCAAGAGTACTAGAATGAACATTGATAACTTTGATTTTGCACATGAAGGTGCTAATGATGATGTCCCCCATGTTTGTCAATTATCTTGTTACTAAGTTGCAGCAAGTTATGGGCAACCCTACTTTGCAAGCCGAAGCTACCTAACAACCTCGTGCTTGTGGGATTTCCCTTCCTCTCCAGGAGGAGAGAGAGCTTAGGAGGTCTCTTGATGAGACTCCCAAAAGAAGACTCTCTCCCATAAGAGACGAGGAATCCAAAGAACAAGAAAGAAGCAAATCGCTAAGGTCCTCTGAAGATGTGGCTCCACGAAGACGGCGGTCTAGACGGTTGCCAACTTCTCCCAAGAAGAAAAGGTTAACCCATAGTCCTTCTCCTTGTTACTTTGAAAGGGAAGAGAGGAAACAAAGGAAGAAAAAGGCAAGAAAGTGGTCAACTTCTTCTCAATCTTCTTCATCTTCCTCCTCTTCCGACAAAAGCAATAGTTATTCTCCTAGAGAATACAAGAGGAGAGGACATCACAAATTTTACCCTGCATAGCGAAGGTCCCAAAAGCTCAAGAAGTTCAAAGAGGGAGGAAAGAGTATCTCTTTTCTCACCTATGATGGCACCTTTGGTGCAACCGACAAAGTATTGGCCTTCATCCAGCAATTTGATGCCGCCTTTGGAGATAAGGGATTCACGCAATCCTCTAAGCTATGCCATGTAGTTATGCACTTCAAAAAATTGGCTCGTCAATGGTGGGCTAGCCTTCTTGGAAAACGAAGCCCCAAAGACATGGAAAACTCTATTCAGTTTCCATCATGAAGAAATTCCTTGCAAGCAATGCAACGAAAAAAGTACTTACCGAATGGCGTAGTTTGAAGCTTCTCTCCCATGAGTCTAATTCACAAATATGTAGACAAGTTTTGGGATTTACATCTCAAGTTTACTGTCTTCCGAAAGATAGACTTCTTCGAGCAAAAGCAACAATTTGGTACGGGATTACCTGAAGAAATCGCCGAGTATATCAACTCCCAATGGCCTAATTCTATCACCGAAGTAATCCATCAGACCATGGTTGCTTCCTGCATCAATTTCCAACAAAGGGCTAGACGGAATGTCAAGCCCATGGAAAACAAAGACAAAAGTGATGCAAAGGGGAAAACCAATGCCCAAAATTCTTCCCAAGGCAATTCCAATAACAACAACAACAACAATCAGTCCAAGGAGAAGGGAGTTTACAAAGGTTTTTAAAAAAACTCTCTCCTAAAGAGCTTGAAGCTTTTCCCAAGGACCTTAAGTGTTTTAAGTGTGGGGAGCAAGGACATGGCTATTGTTCTTGTCCCAAGAGAAAAGTCTGCAGTGAGACTCCTAGAGCTTCCACCATCGAAGCTCCAAAATAGGATGCTCATTGCAAAGGATCACCTCTCTCCTATGCTTGGGGAAAGGTAAGGGAACATGATTTCTTGATCTTGTTTGACCCTGGCTCTACTCACAAGTTCATATCAATGGAGTTGGCCACCAAGTTGGGCATTCAAGCTTTTGAGATGGGAGATACTATAACTGGCTGACACAACTTTCAAGGGACAACAAGCCTCCATTACTCACTTGATTGGGAAGTTGAGGCTTCATGTCCAAAGCTATGTCGACAAAGAAGACTTTTTTGTATCTCCTCTCCAACATGAGGATGCTATCCTAGGGGCACCATGGTTAAACCGCATGGCTGCCAACATGAAGTTCCCTGAAAGGAGAATCTACTTCACCTACAGGGGAAAGAGCATGTATATAGATTCTAATGAGTCTGGCTGTACTATACCACTTGTAAATTCATCGGCTTTTAATAAGTCAATCAAAAGCTCGATTTTTGCGTACATGATTTTTATCAAAGAATCCACTAATGACACTAAGTATTTATAAAATGAAAAAGGTAGGAATCAAGAAAAGTTATACTTGACTACTTTTCTAAATGGATTCCAAGATGTTTTTATCGATGATATCCCTATGGACTTACCTCCAAAAGGAGGGGAGTGATGACCATCGAATTGAGCTCCTACCAGGAAGCTCACCGCCTAACAAGCCTCCTTATTGAGTTTCCCAAGCTCAGCAAGACGAGATCATGAGGCAAGTACAAGAATTGGTAGACAAAGGGATGGTGAGGCCTAGCTCCTCTCCCTTTTGTTCTCCAATCCTTTTAGTGCAAAAGAAAGATGGTACATACCGTATATGTGTGGAATATCGAGCACTAAACCACATCACTATCAAAACAGATTTTCGTGCCTCGAGTAGAAGATTTTTTGATAAGCAACAAGGCTCTACCTACTTCATTAGGATTGACCTTAAAAGTGGCTATCATCAAATAAGGATAGTGGATGAAGATATCCTAAAGACCTCGTTTCGTACAACGTTTGGTCTTTATGAATATCTAGTCATGCCTTTTGGCTTGACGAATGCACCAGCCACATTCAATCTTTTGATGGAGAAAATATTTAGACCCTACCGCAAGTTCACGGGAGTGTTCTTTGATGATATCATAATCTACTCCAAGTCCTTGGAGGAACACAAGCAACACTCCAAGTGATTTTTCAAACTTTGAGAGATAACAAGCTTTTTCTCAACCAAAAGAAAAGCGGATTTTTCCTTCAAGAGATTCAATACTTAGGTCATGTTATCTCTCAAGATGGTATCCTTATGGATCCATCAAAGTTAGAGGTAATAAAAGCATGGCCTAATCCAAGGAATCTACATGAGCTAAGAAGCTTTATTGGTATGTGTGCATACTATAGACGCTTCATAGCAAAATTTTCTCAAATAGCAGGACCATTACATGACTTACAAAGAAGAACGTTAAGTATTCATGGACTTCTAAGGAGAAAAATGCTTTTGACAAGCTCAAAGAGAAGCTTACCTCTCAACCAGTCCTCATGCTTCCGGATCCCTCAAAGCCATTTGAAGTCCATTGTGATGCTTGTGGTGATTGCCTTGGAGCAGTCTTGCTTCCAGAAGGGCATGTCATAGCAAGAACCGAAGGCTCAATACGGATGGGAATTTATGAGAAAGATCTGGTTGTTGTACATGCCCTAGACACATGGAAGCACTACTTATTGGGGACTCCATTCATTTTACGAACAGACCACCAAAGTCTCAAGTACTTCATGACGCAAACCAAGCTTTTCGACAAACAAATGCGGTGGACAAATTTTCTTTTGTAATTTTATTTTCATATTGCTCACATTGCTGGTAAGCACAATCAAGTGGCCGATGCACTTTCACGATGACCAAAAGTTAATGTGATGTCTATAGCAGCTCACAATGATCTATCTTCTATGATAAATGAGTATGCTACTGACCCTAACTTTAAAGATGTAATGTCAGCCCTTGCTTTGGGGGAAAAAGAGGAACCATTCACCTTGCAGGATGGTTATCTTCTCCATGGAAATAGGCTATGTGTTACCCACTCCCTTCGTGAGAAAGTCATGTATGAATCCCATGCTCCTCCCTATGTGGGACATAGAGGCATTCAACCTACTCTTCGAGGAATAGAGACGCACTTCTATTGGCCTACGTGAAAGTGGACATACAAGATTATGTTTCAAAATGTGTGGTATGCCAAAAGACTAAGTATGATAGAGGGAAGCAACCTGGGTTACTCCGACACTTGCCAATCGCTAATTCCCCATGGGAGAGTATATCCATGGATTTTATCTTTGGATTACCCAAGTCTATCCATGGGAATATAGAATATGGACAATAGTTGACAAGTTTAGAAAGCAAGCACACTTTATTCCTTTTAAAAAGACTATTAAGGAACACCAAATGGCAACCCTCTTCATATCTCATATTTTCAAAAACCATGAATTACCAACATCCATCATGTCAGATAGAGATCCTAAAATGACCAGTAATTTTTGGAAAGGTCTTTTTGAATATCTAGGTACAAGATTGAATTTCTCTTCAGCCTATCACCCACAAACGGATGGCCAAAGTGAAATAGCCAATCTTATGATACTTGATCTACTATAAAGGTTTATGTTACAGAAGTAGATCAACGCTCAAAGTGGGAGAAGTATTACCCCTTGTAGAGTATACGTACAATAATATTATCCATACTACTATAGGAAAAGCACCATTTGAGATCATAGAGGGAAGACCTAAAAGTCCCTTGCTACTTAAAGTACATGGGAAGATCTTGGCTGCTGATGAGTATACCCGTGACCTACAAGAATCTGTTCAAAAGGTTAAGGAGGCTATATCCATCTCTCAACAAAGGCAAAAAGCTGATGCTAACAAGCACAGAAGGGCCTTAACATTCAAAGAAAAAGATTGGGTCTTACTTAAGTTTCCCAAGGCTCGATTGAGGCAAACGACGGGCAAAAATCCTACGAGCCATCAAAAGTATTATGCCAAACTAGAAAAAAGATAATATGGTCTTTTTCAAATCTTGAAGCCAATAAATGACATGGCTTATCAACTCAAGTTGCCCAACCATTGGCTCATACACAATGCTTTTCATGTGAGCCTACTTAAGCGCTACAAAGGAGAGCCACCAAGAGAACCAATTATTGAAGACCCTCCAAAAATCAAAGACCAAGAAGAGGTGCTACAACCCGAAGCTATCCTTTGGCATGAAAACAAGGTACTACAACATGGTAAGATTATCCGATGGTATCTTATTAAGTTCAAAAATTATCCTTTTGAAGATGCTAGATGGATGCAAGGAATACAGCTTAAGGATAGTATGAACCTTGTCAATGCTTGCAATGCTACACTAGGGTAAGAAAATGTAAATGCTTTCTAAATGAACAATGTTTTTGTCTTATAAGACTAATCCTCTTTTGTGCACAAATTTAAATAGTATGCATGCTTAGAATCATGTTTGTGATGACGACATCACTTAAACACCAAGTAGAATTTGTCACTCTACTTTGGGAGTATGATATGGACTAAAGAGCGAACATGCTTGCGGTAGCTACGTCTCCCAAGCACCAAATGGATTAGTCATCCATTTTGGAATGATGTCGTAGGGTGAAAAGGGGTCCTCTACCCGCTAAGAAACGTAGACTAATGACTAATACTTTATTTCTTCTACCTCATAGTCGAGGACGAATATGATTTCAAGAGAGAGGTAATGTCATAAAATCTAATATCTAACAAACCCAAATGATATTCTCTTATTATAAAACTGATCATTTCATGTGGAGGAATAAATGGGAACAAGGGTTAGAATATAGACATGTGCTTATGGATCTGTCTCAACATAGGGCCAAGGTTAAAGGGGTCCAAATAAAAGATGGTATGTTAAAGAGCAATGCTACCTAATGGAGCCTAAAGACCTTGGGGTTAGCTTCATTAAAGACCTCCAAAAGTTAGTGCTAAAAAGTCCTTTGACCTTAGGCAAGCTAGGGCTGACCTTGAGGTGGGAATCCTACCCAAGCATGAGGTGCATGTCATGCTTTCTAACTAAGGTGTTTAAGGTGTTTGTGGGAACCTTTCCCAAGCTTGAGATGCTTCTCATGCTTAAATGACTAAGCTTCTTGAAGTGTTCAATTCAAACATGGTTTCTCAAGAGGCATAAACAATTTTCATGCTTAAATGACTAAGGTGCTTGAAGTGTTCAATTCAAACATGGTTTCTCAAGAGGCATAAACGAATTTCATGCTTAAATGACTAAGGTGCTTGAAGTGTTCGATTCAAACATGGTTTCTCAAGAGGCATAAACGATTTTCATGCTTAAATGACTAAGGTGCTTGAAGTGTTCGATTCAAACATGATTTCTTAAGAAACATGTCAAGATCCTCCCCATGTGGCCCTCATGGTGTGCTTGAATCCTATTGGATAGGCTTTAAAGGGTCGAATGAGAATTTAGATGCATAAAAATAAATAATTAAGTTCTTTCTCTCAAAGAGGAAAAAGAGGACACATGTCCAAATGATATAATTAACTAATACAAAAGAGAGAGTGAGTGAGAGAGAGGGGTGGACCAAGCATGAGAGGGGTATACTCTCCCACACACACAGACACACTCTCTGTCATTGTGTGAAGTACAAAGTGCTAGAGCTCCATCTCCTTCTCTAAGCTTGTTGAGAAGTTGAGAGCCTACACCAACACTGTTGGCTATGGAATGCAAATCCAACCAAGAGCCATGCTTCAATGCTTAAGCTTTCCATCTTCTTCATCTTTATTACTATGCTATTATGCTATGCTAAGCAAGAAGAGTGATGATAAGTGAGGAACTATTTCTTTCTCTTATGAATGATTCTTCTTCCTCTTCCCTACCCTCATTCCCCACTAGCTCTCTCCACCTTCGAAGGTGTTTGAGGCCTTGGGAATGAGGCTTGGGATAGTTAATGCTTTTTTCAAAGTTTATGTTATGCTCGTGATGCATGAAGCTTTCCATCTTCATTGCATCACCTAGGTCACAAGGAACACAAAGATTGTATTATATCAAGTCTCTCTTGATGGGAGAATTTATAATACAAACGCCTTTTGGAGGGGGGACCAGCTCCAAGTAAATCCAGTCCTCAACTATTGTCATGTTCTCTAATACCTCTCTTGCAAAAATATTGTTCATGCCAAGTTAATTAAGTACTATATTTATGTTGCTACCATCAATTAAGTTCACCCTCTATGCCATTTCCATTACAACAAGGATCTTACTACAATGTGTAAACCTCTTGGTTTGATAAGGATGTGTACTCTACCATAGGGTGCTACTAACTATCTAGCTCACACCATGAATGTTATGGATAAGGTATTGAGGGATGTTATTCCTCATGTTACTATGCCTTTCATTGCTGATCAGCCAATCAAAGAATGTGAAGAACGGTTCAAAGATGAGGTAAAATATTAGAGAGGGTTTCGTTAGTGGTTTGTTGCCCAACATATTGCCAATTGTGATGCCATTTTATCCAGGCTTGAAGAAGTTCACTTCACACTTTCAGGGCAAAAATAATTTTTTGGTACTAAAGAGGTTTTAATTGTAGGGCATATGTGTGGTCGAGATGGAAGATAGTCGAGTCCAACTAAAATTGAAGCTATACAAAAGATGAAAGAGACATGCACATTAGTTATTGAGGTTCATAGGTTTTTTGGTGCATGTGTATTTTATCTTATTTTGTTGCTACACTTTGCTCATGTCGTAGAGGCACTTTATCGATTGCTAAGGAAGGGTAAAAAGTTTGTATGGGAAGAAGCTCATACAATGGCCATCAAAAAATTTAAAAAGATGCTTCTCGAGGCTCCTACCTTGAGAAAGGTAGGAGCCTAAGTGTAAAAGGTTTGTATGGGAAGAAGCTCATACGATGGCCATCAACAAATTTAATAAGATGCTTCTCAAGGCTCCTACCTTGAGAAAGGTTGATTATATGTTTGGAAGGCCAATGATCTTAATTGTTACCATATACATGTGGTAGTGATGTGTGTGAACACACGTAGGACCACTTGGGAATTTTTTCCCTTACTAGGAGGTTTTTTCCCTGCGCATTGTATATACACCCATCACTCTAGGGCTATCGTATGTTTCCATTGCACACTAAGTAATATTATTATTTGTTGTGTGCCTTGAGCTTCCTTCATCTTCTCCAAGCTGTGTAATTTTCCCTGCAATTCAATTTCAAAAATTGGTATCATAGTAGGTTTGCGTCCTCCCCGGGTTAGTCATCAACGTTGTCGGCATATGCTTGCTCAATTTCTTTGAGAGCTTTGGTGAATGTCTGCTCATATTTTCCATTCAGGCTTATTTTGGCCTTCATTTCCACTATAGGCAGTATTGTGCATGCAATTTTGTCATTTTGTGTAGAATTTTTTGCATAATAGGTCTCTTACATTCTTCTACAGGTTGTGCTATATAGCACATGTTGTTCTCGCTTTGTTTCTTCTCTTTTCAAGCACTCTTCACATTAGGTGCAGGCATTTTACCTTGCTGACAACAACACAAATGTGTTCAAGATGTTTGCAAGGCATTGATGTACGTACTGGTTCTAAGGATGCAAGCGATGTTGAGGATGTGTGCAGGTTTTGGTGGCACGGTTGCTAATGCCATAGCTATTTTGCCTACATTTGAGAAAGCTCATGATGCACATGTTCATGCATTGATTGCATTGTCCGTGAAGCGCACTATTACTCCTCACATTTGTTCAGCTAAATCTACAAAACAGGCTTGGGATATTATGGACGGTCTTAATGCAAGTCGCAATGAGGCTAAAATTGCATTGTTGCGTAAAGAGCTAAGAGTCTAAGATTATTAGGAAGAAGAAATGGAAATTTTTCTTTTTGGTATCAAAGATATTAATGAGTGACTTATTTCTGCAGGCGAAGTCATTTCTGATAGTTCGCTTGTGCAAACTGTTCTTTTCAATGAAATAAAATTGTGATGTTGATGTAGATGTAGAATGGGCTTTTGGTGCAGAGTGCACTTAATGATCCTTCTGTCCATGTTGCATGTATGTCAATTGTTGAAAATGCTCATGTGTGCTACTTGACAATGATGCTACAAAGCACATTACTTCTCATCATTGTGACTTGTTTTCCTCTCTCGAGGATGTCCCTCATGAGAGTTCAATCACTTGTGCCAACAATGCCTCTTATCTAGTCAAGGGAGGGAGCTGGAAAATTATGTTGATTGTTGCAACTGACATTTCTTTCACACTTGCTGATGCACTTTATGTACCTGGGATAAAAAAGAACCTTTTGTTTGTGTCTATACTTGTTAGACTTGGTCTTGTTGTCAAATTTGTGGATGATAGATGTACAATTCATGATCTCAATTTTGGTGATGAATTTGTTGCATCTGACATTTTATGGCATGGGTTGTATAAGCTCACTTTGTATGACAAGTGTGCACAGAATTTTACAAAGGTAGTTGGGGATTCAAGGTTGTTTTAGATGCAAAACTTTGGGATGAACGTTTTGGGTTGTGAAGGATGTACTTTAGGTAAAATGCAACGTTCAAAGTTTTCAAAGGATGGTTCACTAAGGGCTACATGCAGGTTGCAGCTTGTGCACATAGTGATGTTTGTGAGCCTATGCAAACTCTGTCCTTAGGAAATTACATGTACTTTGTGACTTTCAATGATGATTACCCCAGGCATGCATGGGTGTATCCACTTAAAGACAAGTCCAAAGTGTTTATGTGCTTCAAGAAATTCTTGGATAAGGCTTAAAATGTCTCTAAATGTACTACAGGCACCCTCCATTCAGATCGTCAAGGGGGGGAGTATATGTCTCATGAATTTAATGCATTTCTGGCTAGTTGTGGGATAAAAAACCAATATACAGTGCTGTATACACCTCAACAACATGGTGTTGCTGAAAGGAAAAACAGGTCTCTTACAGAGATGGCACGATGTATGGTCAAGTTTCAAGATTTACCACATGTGTTTTGGTTTGAGGCTATCATGTGTGCTACTTATGTACTTAACGAATGTCCTAGAAAAGCTTTGCAGTTTCTGACTCTACATGAAGCATGGCATGATAGAAAGCCATCTATTGATTACATGCACATTTTTGGTTGTTTGGCTTATGCTTTGTTGCCACAAACGGAGTGCAAAAAATTGAATGATCTTTCAAATGTTTTTTGATTGTTATAGTACTTAAATCAAAGGTTATTGGTTATACCATCCACAAACAAAGCATATCTTGGTTTCACGTGATGTTGTGTTTATGGAAGATTCTGTTCACAGCCTTTACTGACATGTACTAAAGATAGTAATGTAAGCTCATAAGACATTTATAACAATTTTTTACCTCTCGCAGTGGTGGAAGTTGGAATATAAATTCAAGTGAGGCAAATAAACAGCCTATGGAAGTTTCTGAAAATGTTATCGATTGGCCAATTTCTGATGTAGATGTACAAGATGTACTTGATGAGAAAAGGTTGAGATGCAGGCTAGAGGTATGCCAAAATGGTTGGTGCATACTTCGCGTGACAATAAATTGGATGCACCCTTGTCTAGTCATACTTGTTCAGGTTCTTGCCATGCATCTTATGTATTAGATTGTTATGCATTGGATGTTTCTAGCTTATGTGATGTAGAGGAAACTTTTTCTTTTGATGAAGCACAGAATTCTAAAAATTGGGGATGGCTTCCATGAAATCAGAGTATGACGCACTTATAGAAAATGACACATGGGCTTTATGTGATTTGCCTCCTAGAAAAAAGGCCATTAGTACAAAGTGGGTTTACAAGTTTAAACGCAATCCGGATGGTGAGATTGATCGCTATAAGGCTCAACTTGTCGCAAAAGACTATGCACATCAAAATCCTTTTCTATGTGTATTGGTAGCTCATTTTGTTTAGAATGTACATCAATCATACATTGTAATTGCTTTCTTGAATGGTGACATATTTGAGGAAGTTTAGTTAACACAGCCTCGCAGTTTTGTCAAGAAAGGACAAGAGGATACAGTGTCCAAATGTAAGAAAGCTTTGTATGGGTTGAAGTAGTCTCCTCGTGGTTGGTATTAGAAAGCTAAAACTCATTTGGTCAAATGAGGCTTTCATAACAGTCTTTTAAAAAGGATTTTGTATGTAAAGCGAGAGGGTGATGTACTTCTCATTGTTGTTCTATACGTGGATGATTTGTTGATTGCTGGTCTGAATGAGGCACCTATTGCTAAATTTAAGGCTTAATTTGAATGCTACTTTCAAGATGAAATATTTGGGGCTATTGCATTATTACTTGGGCATACAATTTAAGCATTGTGATGGTGGTATTGCCTCATGTTAAACAAGTTACATAGAGACATTACTATGTAAGTTTGAACTTGAGGACTACAAGACTATTATCATTCCCATGGTAATCGGCTTGACGTTGGTTCTTCATGATGTTGGTGATCCTGCCGATTTCACTCTTTACCAAAATGTGGTTGGATGTCTTATTTATGCATGCAACACAAGGCCAGATATGTAGTTTGCAGTCTGACGGGTCAATGGATTAGCCTAAGGTCTAAGCAATTGTAAGATGCCAAGCGGATCTTTGGCTACTTGACTAGCACCTTACATCTTGGGTTGTCTGAACCCAAGGGAGGATCATTGCCACCAGATTTCTATGCTGACAATCAGAGTGCATTGGCAGTGCGAGAAACCCAAATTTTCATGCTCGCACAAAGCGCATTGAAGTGCAGTACCACTCTGTCAGGGAGAGACTCTCAGCAAGAGAGATCAGCTTGGCTTATGTGCCAACACAGGACAACCTCGCAGATATTCTTACAAAGGTATTCCCTATACTCTATGTGCCAGCTATCATTCGCATCACTCCCAGGGGAGATCTGCTACCATATACATGTGGTAGTGATGTGTGTGAGCACACTTAGGACAATGGGGTTCCCTTGCTATGGAATTTTCTACCTCGTGCATTGAATATACGCCCATCACTTTAGGGCTATCTTATCTTTCCATTGCACACTAAGTAATACTACTCTTTGCTATGTGCCTTGATCTTCCTTCGTCTTCTCCAAGCTATGTGCATTTCCCTGCAACCCTATTTTCAACATTAATCGTTGACACTAGCCTGATAGGTATTGGGTGGGCTATAGGTCGAGATGATGCAGAAGGCCATAGGTGTGCAATCCAATTTGGGGCAAAAGTGCTTAATGCTTGTAAACAAGGTTACCCATAGGTTAAGAGAGAACTTTGGGGGTTGCTATTTCCCTGAGGTTTGACAAAGAATATTTCGTACGTGCTTTAGTTGTGGTAGAGATAAATTGTTTACCACTGATAATGATGATTGCAAACTATTCTACTTTGGACATTACAATGTTGTAATAGATAGACTTTGTTAACCTAGAGTTTTTCCATATTATAGGCAAAGATAACCTTGTTGCAGATATGTTGTCAAGGGAAAGGTATGAAGATGTAGAGGAGATGCTTACCACCAATGATAACGTGGGCTTAAAATTCTACAACTCTTCTCATTTGCATGCAAGTTGTCGTACTCTTGTTCGGTTTTTTGAGTCTTATCTAAAGAGATGTACGATGGAGAATCGCTTTTTATAGGCCACTACCTTAGCACTCTTACTAGGCAAGAGGGATGGAGTGATCAAGAGTACATGAGGATTAGGAAAATGGCTTATGGCTACTTTTTAAGAGATGGTCATTTATGGAAGTAGCAAAAGCATTCAAGAGGGGTACCACAATAGGTTGCTTGTGATAAAGCAACAACGCAACAACTGGTCATTAAAGAATTTGATGAAAGTTCATGGGCAGGACACAGAGGGGTATCGGCAACTTTTGCCAAAATCAAGGACTGCTACTGGTGGAAGCAACCCAATTGTTATGCTTGGCAATGCCTTAGTTAGTATTCATGCCAAATATGGCATACTTTAGAGGGCAATAAGTGCTTGAGCAGCATCTTGTCTGAAATGTCATCTCTTGTAGTGCATTGATAGTGGGGTATGTTGGTGGAGTTTTGCTCAGCACTACGGTGGTTGATATATAAGCCTAATGTGATGATCAACAAAGCTTTGGATGAGATGTATGACAAATGTGTTGTGCTTGGTAGTGCTTGATTCAGATGTATGCCAAATGTGTTGTGTTTGGCAATGCTTGATTGATAAGTATACCAATGTTGTCTTTAATAATGCTTTGGGTGACATTTATGCTGAAGGTGACGCACTTTGGAGAGCATTGGTTGCGGGGAATGGTCAACATAACTGTGCAAAAGGAGCTTTGGATTCTTTCACTAATGCTAGATATAAGCCGTCCAAGTTGTTGGGGTATAAAGCCCAATGTGGTCGCCCACGTAAGTGGGCGGGCCGCTAGGTATGTACACATATTCTTTTGTTAAAACCTAATAAGACCTCACTATGCTCTACACAATGCAGTAGAGCAAGTTCACCATATCGTCGTGCTCTTCTTCTCGCACTCTCTCTCGCGTCGCACTTCCGCTCGTACTCCTTCAACTGGTATCAGAGCTCAGATCGAGGCTCGGGGCAGCACTGCAAGAGGCTAGAGTCACCAGCTCAGATTGGAGTGAAATTCGACAGGCAAAGACACGGCCCCAAATCTTGTGGGTGAGGCCGCTGGGCTCAGTGTGCTCAGAATTTCATTCTGAGGTCATCTCGGTCACCGTTCGGCTTCGACAAAGTTCTGCGCAGGCCATTTTCGACTACGTGGTCTCAGCGGGTGCAGATCTGACTCTGCAAATTTGGGGTTTTCGGTCTACGACTGCAGGTGCTGAGGATATTGACACTCCCAGAGTGTTGATTTGTGGCTGTCTACACATCGAAGGACGGCTCACAGTTCTTGGAGGCGTGTCACATACGACACGGACGCATCTACACACAGACTGTAGGCGACATCCACTATTTCATCAAGTAGCTTGTGTTTGCTGCTTGATATTCCAGATTTCATCCTGACATTGCAGGTACTTCCACATGGGATGTATTGTCAGAGATGATGTATGTCTGTTGAGGGTTTGCTGGCTGTGAGTCACGCGGCAAACAACCGCCGCAGCGGTTCCAGCATACAGTGGGAAATTTGTGCATGTATGACTTTGTGGGAAGTCTATGTACTGTCAGATTTACTACAGCCTTTGTTGAGGGTCGAGTGAGGTTTTATTGAGCTGGGGGATTCTCGAATGTTGAGATCCTTTCGGTGATACAGGTCTTGGAGCGATCCCTCGAGCACCCTTAGATAGGCAGCTAGGGTGTATTGACTGTGAGTTAGACAGTTGGGATTGCATCTTTGCTTTACTGCCGTTGAGGCATTGTCGCAGTCTATGCTTACAAGACAGTGACAGAACAGTCAGAGATAGGTGCAGGACAGGTTTACCCACAGCTTACAGTGTCAGAGAGACAGTGTTTTTGACCTGTTTTTTGGTCTGTTTTTTGAGTACACCAGAGCCATTTTACAAAGGAGACTCTGCCAAAATTTATGCAGAATCTGAAGCTTTCTTGGTTCATTTGACAGGTTGATATTGGTTCAGAGGTCACTTTACAGGGAAAACTCTGTCGAACTTTTCCCAGGATAGTAAACTACTGTGAAGCGTAGCTATGGCTGGATCACAGGACACTGCTCTTTACAATATCAAGAAGCTGGATGGAACCAATTTCCCATTGTGGAAGAAGCAGATTTGGCACGTGTTGGTACAAAAGAAGGAGATAAAACCTATAAAGCTCAAAGGGATAAAACCAGAAGATATGGACGAAGATGAATGGAGCGAAATGGATGAATTGGCACTTTCTACCATTTGCTGACTTTGGCAGAAAGCGTTTACTTCAATGTAGCAGACAAGATGTTGGCTTATCAAGCATGGTTAAAGCTGAGTGATCTTTATGAGAAGCAGAGTGCAGCTTCACAGGTATACTGGCTTAAGAAGCTTGTTGACTTGAATATGAAAGAAGGGACACCTATGTCCAATCATCTGAATGAATTCAACACAATCTATAGTCAGTTGTCAGCTCAAGGTGTCAAGTTTGATGAACCTGTTAGAGCTATGTTCCTGTTGATCACATTGCTGAAAAGTTGGGACACTTTTCGCACAGCTTTGCGTAATTCTGCACCGCCAGATGGTTTGAACATAGCAGGTGTAGAAGGAAGTCTGCTTACTGAAGAAACCAATAGAAAGACAATGGACAAAGGCAAAGGAACAACCTTAGTTGTAAGGGGAAGGACCAAAAAAAAGTACAAAGGTGGAAAGAGGAATCAGTCTCGTAGCAAGTCTCGCAGTGCTCAAGGCAAGAGTGACATAGAATGCTACCATTGTGGCAAGAAGGGTCACATGAAAAAAGACTGCAGAGAATGGAAAGCAGAAAAAGGCAAAGAGAAAGCTGAAGACCATGGTGAGAAGAACAAGTCCTCAATGAAGATTCAAGAAATAAATGTGACAAACATTGTTGCAGAGGATGACAGTCTAGTGTCAGGAGACATCTACTTCATGAAGAATACAATGGACTCGGCTCTTCTTACAGCATCTGATGGAAATGCACTGAGTGACTGGATTATAGACTCGGGGGCATCACTTCATGTGTCTCCAAACAAGGAGTGGTTTACCTCTTATGTGACCACTAAAGATCATGTTCGGCTAGGCAATGGGCAGACATGTGAGATCTTAGGTGTTGGAGATGTTCAATTGAAGTTTCAGAATGGCTCTTCTTTCACGCTGAAGAATGTGAGACATGTTCCCGCAATTACAAAGAGCTTGATCAGCACAGGTTTACTTGATGATGCTGGCTACGTCACCACTTTTGGACAGAACATGTGGAAGATATCCAAGGGTTCTATGACAGTAGCACATGGAGTAAAGTCTGGAGGTCTTTACATGATTTATGTATCAAATGTCTCTAAAAATGTAATCAATGTAACCGAGCAGCCGAACGTTTCTTTGTGGCATAGCCGGTTAGGACATATGTCCAAGAAGGGAATGGAAATCTTGTCTCGTTCTGGTTATTTGCCTGGCTTTTCATTTAATGATTTTGAATTCTGTGAACATTGTCTGTATGGTAAGCAAACACAGGAGACACATAAGCATAGAAGCAGTAGAAGAGATACACAGTTGGCACTTGTTCATAGTTATTTGTGTGGACCTATGCCTAACCTATCTCTAGGGGGAGCTTCTTACTTTATGACATTTATAGATGATTACTCGAGGAAAGTATGGGTTTACCATAGGGCAAAAAGGCTCTACCTTGTAAATGGGTTTATAGGTATAAGATCACCGCTCATGATAGTCAGCCAAAGTACAAAGCAAGGATTGTTGCCAAGGGCTTTAAGCAAGAACACGGCATTGACTTTGATGAAGTCTTCTCTCCGGTGGTCAAGATGACTACATTGAGATGCTTTCTTGCATTGGTTGCCATATTAGATTTGGTGTTGCACCAAATGGATGTCAAGACAGCATTCTTGCATGGTGATTTAGATGTGGAAATTTACATGCAACAGCCAGAAGGGTTTGTTGAGAAAGGCAAGGAAGATTGGGTATGCCAGTTGTTAAAGAGTCTTTATGGCTTAAAATAATCACCGAGGGCATGGTACCATAAATTCCACAAGTTTATGCTTTCTCAAGGCTACAAACGTAGTGAGTTCGATCACTGTCTATATACAAAGAAGGCTAAGGATGGTAGTTGGCTGATCCTTATTTTGTATGTGGATGACATGTTGATTGTTGGCAAGAACTTGGAAGAAATTTCAGCTTTGAAGTCAAAGATGGCAAAATCGTTTGACATGAAAGACATGGGTGAGGCTAGTCATATACTTGGTATGCGCATTGAGAGAGACAGATCAAAGAAGTTGATTTGGTTATCTCAAACAGAGTATATTGACAAGGTTTTGCAACGTTTCAATATGGAGAAGGGAAAGGCACTGAGTGTTCCATTGCCACCATATGTGAAACTTAGCAAACAAGATTGTCCTGTGTCTGAGGAAGAACAGGCTGAAATGGATAAGATTCCATATGCGTCTGCAGTGGGTAGTTTGATGTATGCAATTATTGCTACTCGCCCAGACATTGCATTTGCAGTGGGAGTAGTAAGTCGATACATGTCAAACCCAGGCAAGAACATTGGGAGGCAGTGAAAGGAATATTGAGATACCTGAAAGCTACAAAGAGTATGTGTATATGCTATGGGAGTCAGGAGCTAAGTGTAAAGGATTTTACAGACTCAGATTATGTAGGTGACTTAGACAACCGAAGGTCTACGTCAGGGTATGTCTTTACATTGGCTGGTGGAGCAGTATCACTGCGTTCTAGATTACAAGATTGTGTTACTCGGTCTACTACAGAGGCTGAATATGTTGCAGCATCAGAGGCATGCAAAGAATCAATTTGGCTTAATCGACTAGTAACAGATTTGGGAATCAAAGAAGAGATGCCTGTGTTATATTGTGATAGTCAAAGTGCTATACAATTGGCTCGCAATCCAGTTTATCACTCAAAGACAAAGCATGTGGATGTGAAGTATCATTTCATCAGGGAAATGCTCGAGGATAAGCAACTTCAGCTTGTCAAAGTTCACACCACAGAAAATCCTGCTGATCTACTTACAAAAGGACTTCCCTCAGAGAGCTTTGTGCATTTTCGCAAGTAGTTAGGTGTAGGGTAGTACATCACTTCTCTACATCTCTTGTATATTAGCTTGTATAGTAGCTTCTCTCACACTTAAAGTACCACATTGGACTTTAAGTGGGAGGTTGTTGGGGTATAAAGCCCAATGTGGTCGCCCAGGTAAGTGGGCGGGCCGCCAGGTATGTACACATATTCTTTTGTTAAAACCTAATAAGAACTCACTATGCTCTACACATTACAGTAGAGCGAGTTCACCATATCGTCGTGCTCTTCTTCTCGCACTCTCTCTTGCGTCGCACTTCCGCTCGTACTCCTTCACAAGCCAAAGGTTATTTTTGGGAATGCCTTGGCCTATATATGCCCCAAATGTGGTGCCGTTACGAAGCCAAGGGAGGTGGCACGCCACAAAAGTGGACGCCCAAGGTGTAGTGGCTGCCCAATAGGGTTTTAAAAGGAGGATATAATGTAAAAATGAGTAATAAAGTAGGAGGAAAGGGCACATGTGATGAGTAGAGGTGCAATGAGGGTGAAGAGGAGATCGTATATTACTTTGCTCGCCTCAGATAGTGTCAAGCATGAAGCAAAAAATGCTCAACTCATCATGCCACTCCATTCGGCATCCACAGAGGCTGGTTTGGTGGAGTTCTATTGAGCGCTCTTCCTCATCATCATAGGGCTTCCCACCCCTTGTCAGGACGTCGTGACAATAAAAAAGGGGAGATTCCATTAGGAGAAATATGAACCTTGCATGGGCCTTGTAAGGAATCCTAATTTTTAGGGATTAAGGCTAATGTTGTGTAGGGTTAAGGGGACAAGGGCATTCAAGAAGCTAGTTTTGAGTAGACTTTTCTAGCCTTTTTTTAGACACATGTAGGATGTGGACCTAAGAGGTCACTTTCTCTCTCTAGCTTTTGGAAAGTGAAGGGAGTAAAGGGGTGTGGCCACATCAGCAAAAACGTGGGTCACTAAGAGCCAAAATTTGACTTTTTTTCAAAAAAGTTATTTTTACTTATTTTTGACTTAAAATTCCCTCCCAACATATATACACATCAAAAAATCAATTTTTGACATTTTTTTAAACCTATAAACACTAAAAGTCCACTTTTTCAAAAAAAAAATCCCCCCCAAAAAAAAAACCTTTGTTCTCTCCTCCTCCTTCCTCCTCTCTCCCTCTCCTCTCCCTCCCTACCCCCTTCTCTCCTCTTCCTCCCCTCTCTCTCCCTCTCCCCCCTCTGCCCCCTTCTCTCCTCCCATGTTCCTCTCCTCTCCCTCCCTACCCCCTTCTCTCCTCCTCCTCCCCTCTCTCTCCCTCTCCCTCTCCCCCTCTGCCCCCTTCTCTCCTCCCATCTTCCTCTTTCTCCCTCCCCCCTCTTTCTTTTCATTCTTTGCTTCCTCACGCAACAACTGCCATGGTGCTCACGGACATCACAAATCATATCCCTCCACCACCATGTACTCCGCACAACAAAAGTGTACATATTGCTTGTCCGCAATGTTTGCACCGAAGGCCGCACGTGAGGGTGAGCAGAGGTCATCCCAAGATCGTCATACTGTCGGTGAGACGAATGTGTATGGTTCTTCAATATCTTGGGAGGGGATAAGTAGGCTTGTTAGGCTATTGCAATTGGTTGTGTATGGGTGCAGGTGCTTCTTTGCATTCGTGGATGCACGAATGTCAAGCTCTTCAGCTCAAAACAGTGGCATTACAAGAAACAGTGGGTGCAGGTTAGAGAGGTCAAGTGTCACCACTTTTCCTCTAAAACAGCCTTCTTTGTTACATCTTGCAGGTAGGTGCTTCAAATCCATCCTTATTAGAGGTGGGTAATCTCATCCTAATGCAAGAATGGCTCAAGGAACTAGCATAACATGAAGCTTTTACGGTGGCACAAAGCTCTCCTCAAGCAATGTGGCTCCCACTACACCGAAAATCACTATGCTAACATGGAGAGATCCCTAGTAGGACAATACAACAACTTTTCATCAGCAGCACACCCTTTCCTAACATGAGGGCACCCCCATCAGAGATATTTTTATATGATAGGTCACCCCATGAGCATACCATGTCATGGAATGGATGTAAGAACTATGACTGCACTACCCCTTGGAAGTTGTTCACGAATGTATGTTAATCAAAGTTAATGAGAAGAAGTTTGGACTTTTTTGTTTGTTGATGTGTAAGAGCACTCTTGGTCTACCATATTTTAGATTGTTTGATAAGTTAAATAAGATTTGTAGTCATTTAAAGTGTCTTTTTTTTTTTGGTAAGATTGTACATGAGAAGACATGATAAAGTACAAGAGATCTTGACGGAATAAACCTCGATGAGATTCCCACCATGCACTTGTGACACCATACCTCTCCTTGAACCCTTTGACTTCTATCGTTGTGGGGAGTCCAATGGGGGGCTATTTTCAAATTTTTAGCATAACTTTTTTTTGAAGGAAATTTTGGTTATTCTAAAGTTTATACATAGTTTAGGAGTTCATTCTTATTGTTTTTCTTCAGTTTCAAATTTTGACCGAGTACACTCCTTGGAAGCCAACTTTGAAGGTGTTAGGGCGAGATTTTGGGAAAGTTTTGTATGTAGGAAATACAGTCCTTAACACAATAAAAAACAATGGTTCTTTGAGTATTTTCAGATTCCATGGTTTTAATGCTCGTTGGAGCCCGTAGATTAAGAAAAAAGTAAAAAATGTATGTTTTACATCATTTTTAAATAAATTATCAACTTGCACGTTGATTTCTGGAGAATGCGAGCAAGATATGATTTTTTCTCATCACATGATGGTCGAAGAATGCGATGAGATGAACAAATTCATGTGAGACAAGCCCAGACAGATTCGGAGCCGATTGAAATCTAGAAGCTGTTGAAAACAACCGAAAAGTTCAACACTTTAAAAAAATATAAAAAAATAAAAAATAAAAGAAACGTAACATTTGAATCATGGCTATTCAAGAAGTTGTAGAGGCTCACATCATTTCAGATGACTTTGCAATGACAAAATGATTAAGAGTTGTGTCTACTGTCTCCATAGTGATTTGGCTTTTCGGTTTATCCATGTGTTTTAAGTTAAGTGGTTTGGCCATGAAGAGTTAAATTTAAATCAAATATTAACATTTTTGCCATCCTAAGGGGCAAACAAAGCTAGAAAATGCAAAAAAAAGGGTGGCCACAAGGGCGCGCAGATGGCCCATCCAACATTTTTGGATGGCTCACCTGCGCGCCCTTGTGGCCACCCTTTTTTTTGCATTATATGGCCTTGTCTGCCCCTTATAATAGCAAGAATGTTAATATTTGATGAAACCAGATGTTTATGCAGCATGAGACTAGATTTTTATACTGTCCAATGTGATTTGGCCTTTTGGTGCAGGGAACTAGTAAGTTGAGTTGAAGGAAGGCATAATGTGCTTGAAAAGTTAAATTTTACATTCATCTCACCTTTTCCAAGGTCCTGGAGTGCAACAATAGCCTAATTATGCAAAAAAAAGGGTGGCCACAAGGGTGCGCAGATGGCCCATCCAACATTTTTGGATGGCTCACCTGCACGCCCTTGTGGGCACCCTTTTTTTTGCATTATATGGCCTTGTCTGCCCCTTATAATAGCAAGAATGTTAATATTTGATGAAACCAGATGTTTATGCAGCATGAGACTAGATTTTTATACTGTCCAATATGATTTGGCCTTTTGGTGCAGGGAACTAGTAAGTTGAGTTGAAGGAAGGCATAATGTGCTTGAAAAGTTAAATTTTACATTCATCTCATCTTTTCCAAGGTCCTGGAGTGCAACAATAGCCTAATTATGCAAAAAAAAGGGTGGCCACAAGGGCGCGCAGATGGCCCATCCAACATTTTTGGATGGCTCACCTGCGCGCCCTTGTGGCCACCCTTTTTTTTGCATTATATGGCCTTGTCTGCCCCTTATAATAGCAAGAATGTTAATATTTGATGAAACCAGATGTTTATGCAGCATGAGACTAGATTTTTATACTGTCCAATGTGATTTGCCCTTTTGGTGCAGGGAACTAGTAAGTTGAATTGAAGGAAGGCATAATGTGCTTGAAAAGTTAAATTTTAGGTTCATCTCATCTTTTCCAAGGTCTTGGAGTGCAGCAATAGCCTAATTATGCAAAAAAAGGGTGGCCACAAGGGCCCACATATGGCCCATCCAGCAGTTTTGGATGGCTCACTACGCGCGCTTGTGGCCACCCCTTTTTTTGCACTATATGGCCTTGTCTGCACCCCAGGATACCATTTTTTTTAAGATTAAGTGAAAGAAAATCTTTATGCAACATGACAGTACAAATTCCACTTCTTTTCACTCAGATGTAATTAGAGCTCCCCCCCCCCCTTTCTTTGTGTTCAAAGGTCCGGAGCATTCACTATGTAAAATTTTCCTATATCACGTGCGTTCACTAGAATGGATTAAAAGTACCCCTTATAGGCCTTATCTACACATGTTTCTGCAACTTTACAAGAATATAAAATCCCTTCTGTTGAACACATGTGCTATGTTACATATACTTTAGTGAGCTCCCCATGTCAACGGCCTCACAAATCCTGTGCACTAAACATTAAACACTAGAAATCGACCAAACAAGGAGCCAATTTTTAATTCCTTGTGTCCACCTAGTGTTCTTGTGAAACATTGCTAATGATATATATTCAACATCCCCAAATGAGGACATCGTGACAAAGTTTATGATCCACTTTAATAAGAATAACCATTAATGATTAAACTGAAATCAAAATATTGCTTGAATTTCTTCAAGGTGGAGTGATTAAGACTTGTGACTTGAATCATCGTACTGGCAAATCAAAATATCCATAAAAGTAAACAATATTTCTCAGATCTGTATGAAACTTCAGTAATCTAAATTAAATACTCTCACTCAATGCGACACCATTTAACAAAAAAATTTATTTATATTGCATTTATAGAGGAATCCAGCCTAATGAAAAATAATTACAAATGGAGACAATGTTGTTGCTGTTAGGCTTATCTTACAAGTATTTGTCTTCCTCATCTAGAGATTCATATACACTTGAGTATTTGTGTGTCTATGACACTAGGGAAGATAGTAGTACTATATGGATGGCTTCTATGAGAGCTCCTAGAGAGTCCCTATTGGTTCAAGATTCTAAAAAACACCTACTATTCTTATCAAAATCTTTTAACATGGTAGTGAAAGGTTCCTCAAGGAACAAAAATAGAGTGATTTCCATCTCTGCACATGGTTGCTTTCTCATGTCCTCTTAAAACAAGTTGAATCTGTAAGTAAACAAAAGATTATGTGAGCACAAAGTTATAAAGTACAAAATGATATCATTCCAATTATCTAATGACAATTATACGAAGAATAAATTACAAGAAAAATCTTTGACGACTCTCCATAGATAACACAACTTACTTACATTGTGAGACTCAAATCACATGCTACACAACTATAGATGGCGCACCAAAGTCATCAACAAAATAGCACCACCCAGTGTTATGAGGTGTGAAGCCTAAACACTGAAATCCATAAAGAGGCTAATTCTCTCTAGCATGATAAACTTAAAGATGGAGATGATGTTAAGCTCTGAATGTAAGCTACAAGGGTAGTTTTCTTACCATTCTATCTTTATGTTGGAGATGAACCCTTGCAATGCCCACGCGATATTCACACCTCCTATTGTTGTGGTATGCAACTCATGTGAGCTCATACTTTTGCCACCTTCGGGAGTAGAGGTTTCCATGTAGTGTGAGTGAATGAAAGTAGAAGGAGTAGAATCTTGTTTCATGTTGTAATGGAGATGAGAGAAGGGAGAGGAGCTAGCTTGGTGTGAAACTATGTGGTGGGTAAGGGGAAGAGATGGAGGAGGAGCTTGCTTGCTGCTACAATGGAGGTGGGAGAAAGCTAGCAGAGAGATAATGATGGACTATAGGGGGTGCATGTGGTTGTTGCAGCAATGGAGAGCTTGGAAAAAGGTTTGTAGAGAGAGAAAAACACTTTTTAGCTATAGAATAGGTTTGGAAAGACTTTGGAGGGTGAAAATGATGTTTTGATTTTTTTTATTAAAAAAATCAATTTTTTGGATTTTTTAGTGTACGTTTTTAATTTTTGAAGGTCACAAATACTTTTTTGACCATGAAATAGGTTTGGGGACCTTTTAAGGAGGGAAAACTTGAAATTTGAAATTTTTTGAAAATTTGAAATTTTTAGTGTATTTTTAAATCCGGGCCAAAAAGTGGGGGAAAAGAGGTCAAAGTGGTCCCCCCCCCCCTCTTTCCCCTAGCCACCTCCCTTACCTTCTCACTAGGTAAGAGACAATTAAGAGGTGTAAGGCTACCTTGTCCCCCTACTTTTTTGAGGGTATAGAGTGTGTCCACCACCCTCTTCCTATTGGCTGACCTCTAATTAACCTTAATCCCAAAGTGCCCCTAGAGGGTTCATATTTTTCCTAATGTCAAGCGCATAACGTAGTGGAGATAAGAAAGGAGGAGGGGAGGAAGCATGGACACGAAGTGAAAGCATGAGAAGAAGCTCGCTCTTTCCCTCTCTTGACTAAGCTTGGAAAGAAGCTCGGCTCCAATCTCTCTCTCTCTCTCTCTCTCTCTCTCTCTCTCTCTCTCTCTCTCTTAATAAAGGACATTATCCCTCATCTTTGATGTAAGAAGTCTCTCTCTTGGGACTAATGGGAGCTTCAAGGAAGGAAAAAATCAGGAGGATTATGTGAAAAACGGTGGTGAAGGGGATATAAGGAGGGAGCTAGCAAAGGGCAACGAGCTTGGGTTCAAGTTTTGCTATTATCTCTCTCGATTTGAAGAAGCATGGGAGAACTCAGGTTTGCCCCGAGGGATTCACTGTGCTTTTCCGTACGGTACCACATGAGTGTACAAGAGGGGGGGTTTCGGATTTTGTACATAAGCGTATACAATAGGGATAGCCCCCCAATACTTACATGCCTACACCGTACATAGAAGGCAAGGGGGGGGAAGGGGAGGGGGAGGGGGAGGACTTGAGGGTGTACTTAGAAGTTGGAGGATACATCTGTTGGAGCCCCACTTGTCCAACTATTGTAATGAGCCCATCTTGTAAAGCCTATCAAATTCCCATTTTTATGTCAAAGACGTCTTACCATTTTGATCCACTTGTCTGGGTTATGTAAAGATTAATCAGTTAGTCAGGACCCATATTTGTTCCCACTTTGTAATTATGAGGAAGAGAACCCCATGTACATTTTTGAGCTAAGGTGACTCAAGTATAAAAGTCACCTTAGAACCATTTTTTGAACAACATTTTTAATTATTAATCCTGTGTCGTACGAGTCTGAGAGAGAGAGTGAGAGTGAGTGTGTCTTATCCTCTTCGCTACGCGCTTCTCCCTCACCGGATTCATGACGTGACCACATCATCGCGGTAGTCTCTCCGAGAGCTACGCGCCCACGCTACGCATTCATATTTTTGACTTGTTCGCGATCGATCCTTCATCGAGCTTGTTTTGCTTGTAAGTAACACGAACAGTGTCTGTTTTCAACAATCAAGTGCTCTATGGAATGAGAAAGAGATTAGCTACACATAGATATTCATAGACTTAGGTTTCGCCCATTTTTGGATTATGACATGTGATCGAGATAATTAGGGTTCAAATCTGGTGAGATAAGATTTATATGTAAGTATATCCTATTGAGAGGATGGTGCCTAGTAAGTTTGATGCGATTCCGAGTTCATTGGAGGTGTAAACGGTGTTGTGAGCGTTTAGGGATAGAGTGGGTTGCATTCTACAAGGGTTAGTGATTGATGCATCATGAAAGTGCGTATATGTAGATTGGTCTCAGCCTGACAAGCTAACGAGATTGCCTACGTGCACCTATGGGTTAGTCCTGTCATTGGATGATAAGTATGTTGTCTGTGTCGTGCTTGCGAGCATGAACAGGGGAGTAGTTTTGCCCTAAAACATTGGCGCCGCTGCCGAGGACACAAGACCTTAAGTAGGGAGATCTACGTCACTCGTGTGATGGTTAGCTTACTTTAGTTTCAACTAGAGAGAGCTTAAACTTTTAGAACAAGATCCAGGATAGAGTATCCTGAGGTCTAGTGGATAGCCAAGAAGCCTATGTCTTGCCGAGAGTCTATGACTAGCTAGATTTAGTTAAGTAGGATAATGTGGAGTTATGGTTTTTGGTTTTGAGTGCTTGTTATACTTGTGTAGAAATGGAGTAGAAAAACGCTGTAAAAACGCAAAAACAAACAAAAAGAAGAAACAATAAGGTTGTTTGCTTGCCTTGAAAGCAAAACCCAAACCATATACCCTTGAAGGGGGTGAAAAGAGTAGACATTGAAATTTATGATCCAACACTTGAGAAAACATAAAAATTGCTACCAAAACCAACAAAAAGAAACAGGTGATTGTCATAAGAAAACACTAGTGACCCTAACAAGGCCAAGAAGAGATATAACCATTAGCCTAGGGTAAAGTGACTATGTCATGAGGTACAACTGATGTTCACAAGTTTAAGATGAAGTGTCATCAAATTTGCATCACTTCAAGTGCAATTGAGTGGTGAATTGCCAGAGAAAAGTGAAATTTGTGAAGTGCTTGAGTCCAAGGTCAAAATAAGTCCAAACTTCATAAAACTTGGGGGATAGACTTATATGGGCACAGAGAACACAACTATCCAAAAACAGACAAAAATGAAATCCCCATTTCTCTCTGCCTAGTCTATCGCGATAGACTGATGAAGTTGGTGATTGACTAACAACAGGGAAAAAACCTTTATACCACAAGTTTAACACATCAATACAAGGGTACTCACAAAAATTGAGTGAAACTGAACACCATCTTGACCACAAAACTTCAAAACGGGTGTTTTAGAGTTTGAATTCAGAGACAGTGGCAAGAAGGCTTTGACCAAATGTCCAAACAGTGCCAAAATTTGTCAATGCACTACACAAGGAGAGGCTGAACCAGCTGTGGAGAAAACTTGAGAAAAATGCCAACAATGGAGAACATGCCAAGTCTATCGCGATAGACTAGGGAAACTGCTGTTGGGGACCTTTTCTTTCAAATTTTTCAGAGGGAGAGCTTTTTTAGAGCCTATACAGCATACACACCAAATTTCAAGGCATTTAGATCATTGAAAGTCAATCTAAGGCCCAGATAGAGAATCAGGCTCTGACCAAAATACTAAAATGGGACCAAAACCCAACCCAAGTGTCCAAACTTCATAAAACTTGAGGGATAGGCTTTAGAGGGTAACTGGAACTCAAGGGTGAAGTCACAATTTTGAATTGACTTGTGTTGAGCAAATTGTCAGTCTATCGCGATAGACTAAGAAAGTAGTGATTCAGACATATTTTGTAATTTGTGACTATACTGCTAGGACATAATCTCCATATAGATCCCAGCCATCATTTCATATTTGAAATTGGACCACCAAAAGACTGACTAAGGGGTTGTTGTACATACTTGAAAGATTTTTTGTGATTCAAGGAAAACCCTTGTGAACAGACTAACCATACTTATGTAGATCCTAGAAGGAGATCATCACAAAGCCGCACAAGAAGGAGTCCAGGTAAGATTTAAGTTTGCAACCGAGCTTTCATTCTTATGTATTTAAGGTCGGGAGCCTTTGTTAATTCAGGAGCTAAAAGTGTCAAAAGTCAAGTAAGCACCACGTCCACCAAAGAGAGTGTAACTCAGACGAGACTAGACCCATTAGCACCGATCATTGAAGAGTATAGTGATACTGACACTTCGTCGGAAAAGTCCTTCTTCATGATGGGGAGTCAACAACTAGGAGGGTTCAACGGTAAAGGACCAATGCCAAGGGTGAGCACCTCCCTACATCCTTTAAACGAAACCAAGTTCACTATAATCTTCTTGGAAGGAACAAACTCGAGGGGAGCCTTAGTTTATTATGACTATTGAGGACGCAAGTGTATATGTATTCAAGAAAGACCGGCTCAGAGACTAGAGATAATTCGAGTCTATGATGATGGAGACAGATTCCGAGACGAAAAGGGGAACCACTATCTGATAGTTAGTAACCTTGAGTTACAACAGATATGGAGATAACGTGGCAAAAGGGAAAATGGTTTCAAAAATCCAAGAACTGCCTCCTAACATTGATCGACTTGGAGCTCTCTTTATGCATGATAAGAAAACAACCAGGGTCCCAACCTATAATGATAATGCGGGGAAATACAAGCATGAAAGCGAGGGAATAGTCTCATACTTTCGATGCAAGGAACCCTACCCAAACGAATTAAGCAAAGACAAGGTTCTTTACTTATTCTCTTATGAAACTGCTATGGGGAAGGATATTGTTTTTGTTGACAGGTACGGGCGAGAATACAAACGTATTCTCCCAAAAGAGGTTTAAAAGGCAATGGTTCCGGGAGCATCAACCTATGGCCCCGACGAAGTACCAAGAGCCAACTACACCCCTAGCAAGTCGACAAATCCCTTTTCAGAAGAGTATGATGCTACCTCACATTCTACCCGACAACCGACGTTCAACTACCAGGACCAACCAGCTACTCAGCCATCATTGCAGGCATGGCTTTGACAGAGTGCTACATTAGAACAAGACCAAACCCGAGAGGGTTATCAAACCGCATGAGGGCTAAGGGATCTACAAGAACCACCACTCTATGCACAGTATCAAGGAGAGAGTAAGCCAAAGACTCAGGGGTCAACTGAGCTTGGAAGACCACCCCTAGAACGAGTTCGAAGAGATGAACCATCTCTTGCGAGAACTATTAGAAATTATGGCTTAGGAGCACCATCGGGAGAGGACCCTGGCCACTACAAAAGACCAGAGGAGGTATATCGACTAGGACGGGGAGATCCCATGATGAGATTTGTAGACCATCTTAGAATTAGACCTTCTCAAGTGCAAAAATGGGTAAACAAGAAATATACTGGAAGCAAGGATTCGAGAGATCATGTAGCAGCCTTTGTGCGTGTAATTAGAGCTGAAGAGGTGTTAGACTTTCCTACCCAATTTGCAGGATTTGGTTTAACCTTAGAGGATGATGTTGCTACATGGTTTGACTCAGTGGAGCGAAGAGACTTTGAGTCTATGGAGGAAGTGTTTGATGAGTTTATCGAATAATTCTCACAAAGGGGAATAGCTCATAATACCGTCTCACAAATCCATAAATTCAAACAGAAAGATGGAGAGTCTGTGCAAAAGGCAGCCCTCCGATTAAAAAGATATGTTAAGTTTTGCCTCGTGGAAGAAAGATAGAAAACGTTAAATCCTTGCCGGATGTAGAGGATGCAAGAATCGTGCCTAATAGCACTGATGAATCACTGAAATATTTTCTACCATATACCCCTATGGTGGAAGAAAATTGGCCTGAAGAGCTATGGGAAACGGTGAGAAGAGCTCATGAAAAATATGAGACAAAAACAGTCGAGTCAGTGCCTTTCTCGGAGTTGAACTTGAATAAGCCTCCATGGGATTTAGACATTAAATCATTTCAAGGGGATAATGGTTCAGTTGCATCCGAAGATAGCATACCAGCATCACTCAGAACTTTGCCACCATACATGGGGGACTATGAGGCAAGGTCAGAAATTCGAAGAGTACCTTCTCAAAGAATAGGCGGGTCAAATCAATTGGACACTAAAATCTTGACAGACTTGTTGACCACTCCGGTCAAGTGTACAATCACATTGGCAGAATTGTTAAAAATTAGGCCAAGCATGTGGACGAAAGTGGTCAAATGTCTTGAAAAATTTGGTATAAGGACACCTCTTAAGTTCTTCGAAACCGAGCTTAATGACACAGAACCGAAGAAAGTCAACACTAGACCAGTACCACTCAACAAGGTCAGAGAGTATTGTGAGGGAGAAGACGGCAACACAACCCTACCAGTTGAGAATAACGGCATAGAGACTAAGGCCATACTTGATAGCGGAGCTGGCATTGCCATTGCGACCAAAATGCTATGGGAAAAATGGGGAAAACCAGCAATACGAACAACTAGAATGAAATTGCAACTGACAGATGGGCACATAGAAAGGCCTATAGGATTGCTTGAGGCAGTTGTGGTATCTTCCTGTGGCATAGAGTACAAACATACTTTTGCCATAGTAGATTTCGGCAAGAAGAACAACTATGAAATTATCCTTGGTAGGCCGTTCATGAGGCAACTCAAGATGGTGCAGGACTGGGGGTATGATTATTTGTATCTAAGACATGCTGAAACCACTACACGAGTAAACATGAAAAATCATAGCTACCATGATGTCACGAGAACACCTGTGGAAGAATTTGACTCAGCCACCATTAGTGGATCAGAAGTCCCAGCGTGGCTCTGTAAGAAAAAGGAGATATGGATGTGTGGAGCATCTCAATGTAGTGAATTTGACCACAATGAAAGGACACTAGAGAGGGTCTTGGAAGACGATGCCTATATACGAGAACCCTTTCTTGAAGAGAAGCTCGAACCCCTAGAATAGTCTCAAATTTTGGCTACATTGGATGTATGCGTCAATGAAGTCACTCCCACCAAATTTTGTGACGAGAATGGCTACGATATCATACCATACTACATGTTGAGCAAAATTGTCGAGGAAGACGAGAACCATGGAGATACTGAGAATATGAAGATCAATAAAACAGAAACGAAACTTGAGATTAAGATAGTGGGTTATGTGGACATCTCCACTAAAGAAATCAAGCAGGAGGGAGAAGAATTTTATGATTCTTCTGATCAAAGTGAAAACAAGGATAATGCGAATGACGAGAAGTCGGAAAATACGGAGGGAGACGACCATCAAGATCAAGACAATGACGTCTTCTACAATTTCCCAAACCAAAGTGAGAGACGCCAAAAAAGATACAAGAGTAAACGACACCATAACAGTCTACCAACTAGGCTGAGACCTATGGGAGTTCAGGGGTAAGACATATTTCCTTATGAACATTCATGCTGTTGATTGTGCTAAGGATAAATTGTTAGGAAGATTTCTTAAGGTTGCTGAAGACTCGGGATTTAAGTCCAGACTGTTGAAACCTAAGAAAACCAGCAAAGAAAAAAAGAGTTGCAACAGAAAAACTGGATGTCTCTGGTGGTCCAATTATGACGAAAATTCAACGGAAAACGAGATACAATGAATTGAAACAAAAAATTAAAAATGTATGGACAACTGAAATGGAAAGTAGCGATGGAACTAACGCTAGTGATGGGAGTAAAAAAATAGATGTACCTTCTCACTATTGTAAGTACACCATTCAAGAAAGAAGATTGGTGGTTCAGCAACCAATGAGAGAGCCTAAATCAAACGAGTCCTACGATGGGCCAGAGAACGCCAAGAAAATAGACTTAGCAGAGCCAGGAGAAAGTCCTCGACCTGCTTACACTGCCACAGATCTAAGCCGGGAAGAAGAGGACTTACTGATCAAAACACTTAAGGAATTTTGTGATGTATTTGCATGGTCGTACAAAGATTTGAAGGGGGTGGATCTTAACATTTGTGAACATTCAATCCCTCTGAAGTCTGATGCAAAGCCAAGCAAAAAACGTCCATACACGTATAATGAGACATTCGTCAAAAGGATAAAGGAAGAGATAGACAAACTTATGGAGGCTGAATTTATTCATGAGATAGAGCACACGGATTGGGTGTCCCTGATAGTAGTGGTACCCAAGAAAAATGGGAAATTACGAGTGTGTGTGAATCTCAAGAAGGTAAATGTAGCAACAATAAGGGACAACTACCCTCTTCCTATCACTGAACACGTCCTGGAACGAGTAGCAGGCAAGCAAGCCTATAGCTTTATGGACGGATTCTCTGGTTATAACCAATTGGGGATCAAACTAGAAGATCAATACAAAACGGCGTTTGCAACAGAATGGGGCATATATGTGTTTAGGGTAATGCCATTTGGCTTGACCAATGCTCCAGCCACATTTCAGAGATTAATGACACATGCTTTTAAAGAATACTTGCGAATATTCTTGGATATTTACATGGATGACTTGTGTGTCTATTCTCTATTGAGAGAACGCCATATAGATCATCTTAGAAAGGTATTCGAAAAATGCAGAACGTATAGGATTTGCCTCAACCCGGAAAAATGTGTATTCATGGTCCGACAAGGTAAAATCTTAGGCCACATAGTATCGACTAATGGAATTACAACTGATGAAGACAAGGTAAAGGTGATCATAGAATTGCCAAGACCAAACATTGTACGAGAGGTACAATCATTTATGGGACATTGTGGATACTACCGTTTTATCTAAATGTACGCTGCAATCTCAAAACCCTTGTATAGTCTAATCACGCTCTTCATTTGGACCGATGAATGTGAGGAGTCATTCCATAAACTAAAAGATGCACTGGTATCTGCACCAATTCTAAAAGCACCAGATTGGTCAAAGATCTTCCATGTACATGTAGATGCTTTGGCATTTGCAATAGGCTGTATATTAGCACAACCAGGGGAGGGTAATACAGATTTTCCGATCAGTTATGCTAGTAGACAACTCAACAGCGCAGAAAAGAATTATACCACCACTGAAAGAGAAGGATTGGGTATGATATATGCGGTAAAGAAATTTCGGCATTACTTACTTACGAACAAATTCACATTTTTTGTGGATCACCAGGCGCTCTTGTACTTAGTAAACAAACCTTGTAACACGGGACGAATTGTAAGATGGTTCATTGTGTTGCTGAAGTTTGATTTTACGGTAGTAGTTAAGAAAGGAAAAACTCATCAAAGAGTAGACCACCTTTGTCGATTACTACATGGAGAAAAAGCTACTAGGGTAGATGATGATCTCCCAGACGCATACATGTTTAATATAGAGATCGTACCGAAATGGTCAGAGCAAATCATTCCGTTGCTGACATATGGAATGAATCTTGACGACAAGCACACGGTGGAAGACGTTAGACAAGCACGAAATTACACAATGCTTGCAGGAAGAATGTACCATCATGGACACGATGGGATTCTGAGGTTGTGTATAGGCCCAGAGGAGTACGAAACGTATCTAGAGGAAGCCCATACACAAACAGGGGGATTCCATCAAGGAAATTAAATGACCTATGAACAACTAAGAAGACTTGGAGTGTATTGGCCAGGAATGGCAGGCGATGTAACTAATTACATCAAGAAATGCAACTTTTGCACATCCAATACCACTATGGAATATTTGACTAATAAGGAGTTTCCAGGAGATTGTCTAAAGCCAAACAAAAGGCTTTACAAATCGAAACGAATAGGTATACCCTCATTAGAGACCAATTGTATAAAAGAGGAACTGATGACCAGTTGAGGTTAGTTCCACATGAAAATGACTACTTTCCATTGGAACAAGCTCATGCAGGCATAGCAGGAGGTCATTTTTCAGCAGAGAGAACCGTAAAAATCATTATGGTTGCAAGTATATGGTGGCCGACCATGATTCAAGATGCAACAGAATTCGTGAAAAGATGTGATGAATGTCAACGCACTAAGGTACCAGTTAAAAGAGACAAAATGCCTTTAAGACCAATGATGAGTGCTCGAGCATTTGCTAAATGGGGATTGGACTTTGTTGGTCCTATTACTCCACCAGCGTATCGTTCACAAGCACAATATATCATAGTGGCCACGGATTACATGACCAAATGGGCGGAAGCAAAAGCCACAACGAAAGCAGACGCTAGAACCACGGCACAATTCTTATATGAATACGTGTTTACACGTTATGGCCTTCCCATTGAGCTGGTGAGTGATAGAGGGACACACTTTGTAAATGAAGTTATCCAACCTCTCTTAAATGAGTTTATGGTAATTCATCGCAAATCTGCACCCTACCATCCACAAGCCAATGGTCAAGCAGAAGCGACAAACAAAATATTGTGCACAATTCTTACAAAACTGGTTAGTGAAACAAGAACGGATTGGGATTAAATGCTATATCCGGCACTGTGGGCATACTGAGTTGCATATAAAACAACACTCAATGCTACGCCATTTAATATGGTATATGGGTTAAATGCAATATTGCCTATTGAATTTTTGATTCCCACACTAAGGGTAGCCACACAATTGGACTGGACGGGGCATCAGCTTTCAGAACGGTTAGAGGACCTTGAAAAATTAGATGAGTTACGACTCAATGCTGTAGCAGCCATATATGCAAAAAAAAGACAACAGAAAGAGTTTTTTTACAAACATGTCAAGAACAAGGACTTTAAAACAGGCGACTATGTCTTAGTATACACCCTTAAACAGCATGCCAAAAATCTAAAGAAAAGGGGAATGGGGCCTTATTTAGTCCAAGAAATATCGTCCAGCGGAGGAGTAAAACTGTCGACTCTAGATGGAAAAGAAATGCAGAACTGGATTAGTGGATGTCGTTTAAAAAAATATCATCTACCTTTAACACCGGAAATGTTGTTTCAATTGCATTATGGAAAAGCCTATAGACAGGAACAGCAAAGAATTCACGACCAGGCACAACAAGAAGCCAAGGAACGCATTGCTAAACGAAAGCAATTTCTCAAGACAATAAACATGGTCACCCCAATGATGACTGACAAATATCCTCTTTCGATATTCCGAACAATCGAAGCGGATATACAAAACGAAGAAGTAGAAAAGACCATAACAGACTTTAGGGCTCAGGACGATAGCACCATTGACAACTTGGAAGATATGTGGTGTAGTCCTTACATAAAAGCTTATGCAGGCACAGAACAAGTTGAAATCTATGCATTGCTTGACACTGGAGCAAAAATGAGTGTCATCAGCTTTGAGCTCTTTCAGAAACTTGGACCAATGAAGACGATCCCAGAGACACACCGGTTGAAAGTAGCATCGGGTGATGAGGTGACCACGTTGTGGTCTATTATATTACCAATCACAGTGCAGGCACACCCGTACACTACAAAGTTCCATGTACTGCCACCAAGTAGATCAACAACGCCGTGTATCTTAGCAGTGTCATGGATGAAAGCTAACAGGGTATTCATTGATTTGGATACTAATGAAGCACTGTTCCGAAATGAAAACTTTTCAGAACCCTTCTTATCATATGACCAATACATGTCAAGGAGGAGACAGGAGTCAATAAAACCGCAAGGCATTGACCAACAACAAACAGAAAATGCAACAAAATATACGACAATATCGACTTCAAAGAATCCACATACGACAATGTCGACTTCAAAGAATCCACAGATGCCAATTCAAAAACAGTGGAAAATAATCAAACAAAGAGAGGCAAATTCACAACTTCTCCTTGCAAAGAAAATCTGCCAGCCAACTCAGGCTACCACAGGAAACCTCAACGACAAAATGCCAATAAGCGAATCACTTATACCTTCCTCTTACACCGCATAAATTCTTTCTACATGCATATAGGGCTACATTACAAGGCCTGCATTAGCACAAGTTCACACCCATGCACATCACATACCCTTGACGATACCCTGTCGTCCAGGAGGACTCCAACTAGGAGGGGGGGAGGCATTCCACATGCGGACTCACGTCATATATTAGAGGGCAATGTTTGTGATCAATTTTTCAACCATTTTTGCGTTTTATTGTGTGATTTTGGAAAAAGAATATGCCCTCGTAATTAATCAGAATTGGGACCAAATGATCATACATGAGCCCCTAGGGATGTGTATATACTATAAAGAGAGTCAAATCTGGCCAAAAAATGTCGAAAAACAGCAAAAAATAGGCCAAGGTTGACGATTATGAGTGAGAATGTACATAGACGAGAGAAAAGTGAGCTACAAAGTGTTTTGATTTTCATTGGTATTTTTATAGGTTAGAATTGCTATTTTCGGGTTATTTTGGGATTTATTTGCTTTATTTTAGCCATTTTCTAGCAAAAATTATAGAAAAAAATCCGTATTCCAGATGGAAACACAACAGAAGAGACGCCTGATCAGAGCAAGGTAAAGAAGACACATAAAAAATAGGGACTGCAAAGGTGACAGGGCAAAAATGACCACCGTCATGACGGGACCTCCAACAGGAGAAATCTACAAAAATTGTAGACCTGGAGCAACCGAGGTCCAAATCAGGAAATTTGCGAGCCTAAACCGCATCTCGCAAAAAGTTATGGCCACAGGTAAAAGATGGGAAAATTTTGTGTCGGAGTCTCGATTACATATAGAGAGGCTAGGCTAGAAATCTCTCATTTGAGTCATTTTCCATTGTGAGAGAGAGAGAGAGCTCCCTACAGCAGTTGAGATTTCCAGGAGCTCATCCATCGCGCACGGTCACCAGATCAACATCAGATATGAGAGGTATGCTCGTCAACACTGACTCTAAGTGTTGTTTACTTCAGTTAGTCGCAAAACCTCGCCAACATCACAATCACAACCTGTGCACAAATACTGTAGACCGGTTGTTAGGGAGACCTAGAGGCCACCAAATGGAACCAAAATTGAAAGGCGCAATGCCTATAGCTTAGGGATCAAGCCTATGACCTCGGAAAGCGTGAAGGAAGCCGCCCAGAAAACCCTAATTTCACAGGACCTACAAAAGGGCACCTGAACCAAAGTGATCGGAAATGAGCCAAAACTCATAGGCAGCAAGCCAATAACCTCGACAAACCGACTGAATGGTTAGACCATGAAAAAGTTCGTCAAAACGGAGCCTAAAGTCCCTATATGACGGAAACTGCGCAAAGCGTCACGATACTCTAACGGACCGACCAAGTGACAAAATGACACCAAATTTAACAAGGTACATCCAAAAGAGGTCAACTACGAGTTGGAATGTGTCCACTCAAGAAAAAGCTCTTCCACTAGGGCAAATGCTAGCAAGAGGCCAGAAAGATGTCCAAATGGTCGTTCTTGGTGATGTAAACACCAAAACAACAACTGACTGCTTTGACGGAAGGTCAAAAGGAAATAAAAGATAGTCGGAGTCATACAATGACCAAAAGGAACGGCGACCATCACCTAAGTGGTCTACTTCGACTCCAAAACCAGCTAAGTGCTGCAAACAGGGGAGTAGTTTTGCCCTAAAACATTGGCGCCGCTGCCAGAAGTACACTCTTCTAAATTGATTAAAGCTTGATGTGTGTGTCTAGGAGAGCCTTCTAACACCATTGTGGTCAACTAACATCAAAAAAACTTGTAAGAATGACTAGGTACTCGGTCTATCGTAATAGACTTGCTATTACAATTAGACAAGTAAAATTTTGATTGTGACTTCATGAGGAGTGCTAACAAGGAATAATGACCACCGTTATCAAATCAAAGTGCAAAATGGATCTCTTTTAGCCAAGTAACCTAGTCTATCACGATAGACTTTCTATTACAATCTTTGGGGGACAGGCTTTTCAAAATTTTCACAAGATAGACTTGGGGAAGCATATGGAGGCAGTACACCAAATTTGGTGATAGGATGGACTCATATGGCAAGCCGAGATAGACATGAAAGCAACTCAGAGTCAGAACAGGACATCACAAGGGCAGACAGTTAATATTCACATGTGAGAGGTCAGGCAACCTTACAGCAACTAGGAGAAGGCAGACAGAGGATCACAGAGCCAAAAGATGACAAAATGACACTAAGTTCCAGTCTATCGCGATAGACTAAGCAGAGTGATAGTAGGCCATCTTATCAAAAATTTGAATTAACAGTTGGCTTCAGCATGATGCAAGAAGACTACCCACTAAGTTTGAGCCCAAAACAACACAAAATGAAGGAGATAGACCAACATCTCTTGGAAGGAATCTGGAAAAATGGGAGTTGATCCAAAAAGGGGTCACTTGACATTCATTTGAGGTGGAATTGGGATCAGATCATGTGCAAGGTATGAGAAATCAATTGGTGGAGTCACAATTGCAAAATAGGACCCTTGTCAAAAGATGGCCAATCTATCGCGATAGACTGGGTAGAAGTTGCAAATGAACTGATTTTCAGTTTGGGACTATAGGATGACAAAAGAAATTTAGTGGATACAGTGATGATCCCCAAGGAGGCAGAAAATTACCTGAAAAGATCACCGCAAAGGTCATGGCTCAAAAAAGTTGGCTTGTGGAACTTTGTCTCACTAGCAACAGTGGGGATAGATTTCAAGAGGGTACAACACCTAATTGAGACTATCCAAGAAGATGGAACTTGCAGAGTGGCAAGCATGGATAATGAAGTGATGGAGATCCAGATCACCAAGGAGATCAGCGAGGAGGCATTGAAATTGTCTAATAAAGGAGCCAACATGAGAGAAAGAAGGAAAAACCTCACAGTCTACTTGCAAAAGTCCAAACTGCCTTCTTTCGAACTCATAGCAAACCCAGAAGTAAGAGAACTGACACAGATATACAGTCAGTGTTTGTTGAGCTACAACAAAAGACCGCCAAGATACACTACACCACACGGGAGCATCTCAACAACACTGACATGGGCTATGGGAATGACACATGATTTCTATATAGATCACGCCTCATATCTGTTTGAAGAAGTGACAAAGCTACGGCAGGACATACCAAATTACATTGCAGGAGGAGAAGTCCTCACCAGAGTAATATACCAGGCCATAGGCGCGGCAGATCAATTGCCACCTGCTCCTCATCAGAACGACTGGCTGGTATTAAGAGAGAATATCGAAGACAGATCACAAAGGAAAGTACCGGCCTCTATTAACACCATTGGAGGACGCAGGCTGGAAAGAGTAACCAGAAGCACACAAGAAAAGATGGAAGAAGAAAGAAGAACTGAAGAGAAGATGTCCGATTAAAGAAGCGAAAAGCGGAAATGGAAAACAACACCAGGTTGCAGAAGGTAGCAAAAATGGAAAGAATTCTAGAAGGATTTGTTCTCGAGAGATCTCTACGAGGCAATGTAGGCGCCACTTGGAAATCTTCTAGTAGCACTTACACATTGAGACGAAGAATAAAAACAACCCAGCTTTTGAGTTGGACTAGTTTGAGAGGTACATCCAAGAAAGAAATGCTAGGGACGAACCAGAATTGCTACTAGAAGAGGAGGATCGCCAAACTTTGAGAGATCAGTTGAGGCCAACTTCACGAGATCAGGAAACACCACCTCCATCTCCAAGTCCAGAGACAAGTGAGAGGCAATCAACCCCACCTGCTGACTCTCCTTTGCATTCAGAGAGCTCACATCGTGATGAGAGAGTTCATACACCACCCAGTGAAGAAGAAGAAGAAGAAGAAAGAACAGATGGTCACCCAAACACTGGAACCATATCACAAATTGATAAACGCAAGAAAAAAGAGGTGGATTAGACAAAAGAAAAAGCTTCCTCCTCTCAAGAAATTGAGCTGGAAGCTACTATGGATGAAGATTTACAGTCAATGGAGGCCCTACTAAACCGAACAAGACTGCACAGTCAATGGTTAGCTGATCAGAACAGGTCCAACAAAACGAAGTTAGAAAAAACCCATAAAGAAGTTCTGAGACTGCGCGAGCAAAGAGATGACACTCTAAAACTGATCAGCATCAAAGAGGCTGAGATCGTGGGGCTCAAAAGCACAGTAAATCTCCTCAAGGAAAATTTACAGGAGTCTGAAGATTTCAATGCCATTTGGGAAGATACAATCAATGTATTCCTTGAAGATGTCAGTGACAGAGATGAACACATCCAAAGGTTGGAAAAAGAAAAGCAAGATGCGCTGGAGACACTCAAAAGTTTGCAAGTCGTCATCAATGACTTACAAATTGAAGTCAAAGATTTGAGAGCAGTAACCGATATACAAGCAAGGGAAATAGAACGAGCTAAGAAACAAAAAACGTCGCTACCAACAACACCAGTAGTCCACCCGCAAGAAGAAGTGGCTGCACTGAAGAGAGAGCTGGAGTTGGAAAGAAAACAGCGCTTAATGATAGCTGAAAGTGCGCTTAGAGCAGAGGATCAATTACAAAGGCAAATTTCGGACTTACAAAGTGAATAGCAACAAGGACCAGCTCATGACAGTGAAATAGAAAGTATTGTTTCCAAATCCCTCAGGGAGGAAAATGAAAATTTGCACATAAGGGTAAAAGAGTTAGAGGAGTCTACAGCTTTCAAGGTCTCCAAATCAATAGTAGAACAATGGCTGCGCAAATCGCAAGTCTACAAACTGCAAGGAGAAACCAAGGACACGTACGAGTGCACCTGGAGCAAGCAGCCACGGATTTGGTTGGACTCGCTGAAGTATATGGGGGTGAAGATGACTACGAGGAAGAATCAAATGATTAGGAGGCCCCAGATACACAGACTGATCAACCTGGCTCCAAAGACCAAGAAATAGACGAAGATTCAGTCACGAGATTGGAAGAGCAGAAGCTGGCCGAGCAAATGGAAAAGCAATCAGAGATGATATGGTACAAGGCCATGCAACTAGAAAAGGAGATGCTACAAGGGCTCTCCAGATCAAGCAAGACAGCAGCAGAGCTATGGGAGGAATGGAATGCCCCTATGTTACCCTATGCTCTGCTGAAATACGAAACACTGACACATCAACGGTAGCTCGCAAAAGAAGAACAAGTGCCAGTGTTTGAAGGAGAATTACAGGATCGGGAACAGCAAAACAGGATAGTAGACAGCCAGCCAAAGTGGAGGCGTCAATGGCTTTTGGATCACCCTACTAACGTGATCCACTTAGCCAACGCACCGCCTGAGCTGAGGAATGATAGAAATTTTTTCCCAACGCCCCGAACATACACTTACAGCCAACATAAAGCACTACAAAGCAGAAATCCTACATGGCTGAATTATCCAGTATTGCCAGGGCCTGCAGAGGGAGAGAGAATATCCGGTTCTTACATGGTGAAAACCCTTCAAGGCGCCATCGCAGAATTCGGAGGCTCTCCCGACCTATCCTACAAGATGCTATGTAAAATAGCTCGAACATTTTTGGCCTGTCTCACAGTGTTCTCAGAAATCTGGATTTCAGAGTATATGAATACAGAAAGAAGCATCTCAGAACTGTCATATGATCTAAGTGGGCCGCCTACAGAGCCAGTGTTGTATTCCTACTTCAGACGGCTGATGTTTCTGCCAAGCTACCATCTCCAAACCTTCGAAGAAGCATTTTACACAGGCTTCTTCATGTACAAATCCAAAATTTTTGGCCCATTAATGGCAAGCGAGGCTATGCGATATAATGCATTTCTACATCAAATCAACCAAGAAGGACGACAACGACACTGAAGACAAAGACGATCATGTCGTGGTAGACATGAATTAGGAGGGGGGGAGTGTTGGAGCCCCACTTGTCCAACTGTTGTAATGAGCCCATCTTGTAAAGCCTATCAAATTCCCATTTTCCATTTTTATGTCAAAGACGTCTTACCATTTTGATCCACTTGTCTGGGTTATGTAAAGATTAATCAGTCAGTCAGGACCCATATTTGTTCCCACTTTGTAATTATGAGGAAGAGAACCCCATGTACATTTTTGAGCTAAGGTGACTCAAGTATAAAAGTCACCTTAGAACCATTTTTTGAACAACATTTTTAATTATTAATCCTGTGTCGTACGAGTCTGAGAGAGAGAGAGAGAGAGTGAGTGTGTCTTATCCTCTTCGCTAGGCGCTTCTCCCTCACCGGATTAAAGACGTGACCACATCATCGCGGTAGTCTCTCCGAGAGCTACGCACCCACGCCACGCATTCATATTTTCGAGCTGTTCGCGATCGATCCTTCATCGAGCTTGTTTTGCTTGTAAGTAACACAAACAGTGTCTGTTTTCAACAATCAAGTGCTCTATGGAATGAGAAAGAGATTAGCTACACATAGATATTCATAGACTTAGGTTTTGCCCATTTTTGGATTATGACCTGTGAGTCTATCGCGACTGTGATCGAGATAATTAGGGTTCAAATCTGGTGAGATTAGACTTATAGGTAAGTATATCCTATTGAGTGGATGGTGCCTAGTAAGTTTGATGTGATTCCGAGTTCATTGGAGGTGTAAATGGTGTTGTGAGCGTTTAGGGATAGAGTGGGTTGCATTCTACCAGGGTTAGTGATTGATCCATCATGAAAGTGCATATGTGTAGATTGGTCTCAGCCTGACAAGCTAACGAGATTGCCTATGTGCACCTACGGGTTAGTCGTGTCATCGGATGATAAGTATGTTGTCTGTGTCGTGCTTGGGAGCATGAACAGGGGAGTAGTTTTGCCCTAAAAAAACATCCTCTACCCTTCATTGTTCCTTCTCGATTCCGGCCTGTCTCCTAGGGAATAGCACCCATTTTTAGCCCATGTACGCATGCCTTCTACCTTCCCTCTTGGACCTTGGTATTGCTAGCTCTCTCAGAGGGGCGACCATGAGAGGCTCCTTTTGTTCTCAAGAGCATGGCCATCTACATATCAAAATAGTGTCAAAGGGGGAGCGTGCAGGTGGGGGGGGCGGGGGGGGGGGGGGGCAGCAATAGGCTGCAACAACAAGCAAAATAATGTGAGGCAGATGTGGCCTACACAACAAGCAATAGGCATAGATTTATCAAGTAGGGGAGGGGAGGGGAGGGGGGGGGGGGGGGGGGGGGGGGGGGGGGGGGGGGGGGGCGAGAGAGAGAGAGAGAGAGAGAGAGAGAGAGAGAGAGAGAGAGAGAGAGAGAGAGAGAGAGAGAGAGAGAGAGAGAGAGAGAGAGAGAGAGAGAGAGAGAGAGAGGGGAAATTATGAGTGCCTTACAAAACCTCTGTTATTATATATGAAACAGATCAGCAGATAGGGATACCATAACAGATGGATGTATATCCACCATTCAGATAGGGTGGAATACCATAGTGATTGCGATAGGGTAGTTGATGGAAGCTCAAGATCCATTCAACACTCTCATCTATGCCACTTGAAGCTAAACTTCAAAAGTCTAGGATCATAGCTGAAGAACATAGACAAGATAATTTATGCATCAAAGATCTTTTTCTCAAGATGGAAACACAACTTGAAAAGGATGGGAAGATGATGTAGGCACAACAAAAGAAAATAGAGAAACTAAAAGCTTAGAATTCAGCCCTGGATGAAGATAAATCCCAACTCACCAAATTTAATAACACTCAAAGGTCATTGATCAATCAAAAAATAGTTGCATTGAGGAGTTTAAAGGAAGTGCATCCATTTTAAAGCAAGGCGTTTTGGACAAGTACATCTATAGTCTCTAGTGGATATATTGGATTCGGATAGGAACTTAACTCTAAAACTTGAAGACCTCCAAAATTTGGTGAGTGCTATCAAGATAGATTTGAAAGAGAAAAGAGAAAACTGAGGTTTTCATAGCCACATTGGTGAATCAAACATCAATACAACATCTCACTCACAATGTGGAGGATGAAGAAGATGATGAGGAGGAGCAGCCAGACATGATAAGGATGTTGGAGAGAGGACAACTGACAGGGAAGATGACCATGATGATGATGATGAACAATCCCCTCCACCTCCTCTTGCACCAGGGTTATCAACAACGGGTAGGAATGTGACAGGGACCACACTAGGTACAAAGGAAACTGACAAACTGCCCGCAGATCAATGCCAACATAAGGGTGATCAGACTCAATCTGGTCAACTTGATCAGCAAACATAGCAAGAAGCAACTGGACCATATCAATATGGGGCTCTAATCAAAGCAACTAAGTGTAAAGCACTATTTCTCGATGTAGAATTAGAGAATGACCTTGAGTACTCCACTATGTGCCTCAGTCTGAATAAAAAGCTAAGGGGGGGAAGGCTCTCCAAGTACACAATGTCCTCCATGATGACGACGCATACTCAGATTTGGAGAGATTTTAGATGTTGTATGTGGGTACTAAAAGGATGATCGATCAATGGAAGTTGATTAGTTACCACAAGCAGACTACCTACAAACTTTCCCATCACCCCTATACCATCCAACTATTAGCATGAGGTTCTGAGTATGTGCTAACACAAGATGTTGTGTTGGTCAACCCTTAAGCGCAACAACTCACTACCATGAATGTTTAGAGTCTAGGGCTGCAATTGGAGATGCTTTCGTGGAATCTCCCTTCATACACATGTATGAAATATATTAGACTAGAAATGTAGGCATGATCACAAAAATGCAGATTGCCACAAGGATACTAGATCAAAAGGTAAGGATGTTGCTAGAGAATAATGCATCTAGCAATAAGGGACCCCCAAGCAAAATGACCCTTCAAGAATAGGAGTGGCATTAAAAAAATTGTTTCATCTCGTTCAATTTTGATCAAAGATCAAATGATGCAAGAAAAGCAAATAGTTATAAACTTCATCGAATTAGTTGTCAATTCACCGATTCTCATGTATGACTTACCTATGAAGGATGATTAACTACCTAGATTTTACCCTACCTTGCATCCAAAATACAATGAAGCAAGATCATCAAAGGTACTCAAAGTTGTAGATCAACTCAAGGAATGGTATGAGCAAAGTAAAGCTGTTTGGGTTCCTTAGAAGAATGTTCATAGTGACATTGAGAGCAGAAGACAAAAATGTTAGAGCTAAAGGATGACTTGCACAAATTTAGAGGCATGATAACACAATGGAGGGATCAAATCCACACATTGATTAGGTGCACAAGTGAGCTACTCCAACTGTCTGTGGAAGCATCTTAGATTTAGGAGAAGGAGTTAGCCAACAAGGCAGCATCACAACCTCAGGTTGGAGAAATGGTTGAAATTTTGGTTGAGGCTCAAATTAAGTCTAATCAACCACATCCAGATGGTTGGATTCACATCGCATCAATTTTACATAAGCTATCCAGATCCAGGCTCACTAGGGGGAAAAGGACTCTCTATGATGCTAAAACGAAGACATGGAATGCCCTCACACCATTCAAAGTCGAGATAATGACTGATCGCAGTGAGCAGTTGGATCAAGAGCCCATCTATCGGCTCATTCAAAAGGACAATGCTGGAACCAATGCTCAAGGAACAAGTCAACCTTAGACACTTTAGGTCCCACCTCATACGATTAAAAAGATAACACAAAAGAAGTCTCCAAATAAGAAGAAGCCGTAACGTATCAATGAATAAGAGATTGTGTATGAAAATCTCAAGAACTAGGTTGTTACACAATTGGAGCTTGAGAAGAGCCTAAGATCAGTTGTAGAAGAGTGAGATGGAAGGAAGTCGGGTGAATTCAAAATAAACATCCCATGGATATCAGTTATTGTCAGAGGCATATTTAGAATTTGGAATACACCAAAACTCAAAGCAAGGGGAGGAGGATTGTAGACAATGTGAACATGCCTTAGTCGGGTGCTAGTGCATACTTAGACCACTTAGTCAGTTCTAGAAATTATTGAATGCATTGTATAGTGTACACTCAATCAAAACCTAGTTTGGGTGCCTATAAATATGACCCATTACTTCATTTTGTGGGCCATCATTCTGTAGTCAAGAGCTAACCCTTTGTAACCGCTAAGCAATTGCTGTAAGCATCATTGGGCTCTCTTGTAGCTTTATCTGGTGCCAGTTGTACACTTTCTAGTATATGAATACATATCAATTCCAATATCATGTCCAATCTTGTATTTGCATTTCCATTTTACTCTTATTGGTTTTTGTGCTATTTAAAGTGTGCACCCAGTTTCACGTCTGATTTTATTTTATTATCTAACCTAGAATAGTTGTCAAAACTGACTAGTTCATTCCAAGGCCTTGCAGTATGTCACGTTAGCAATTATAGGTTTAAAAAGCTAACCTAGAATAACTATTAGAAGTGACTAGTTCATTCCAAGGCCTTACAATATGTCACATTAGTAGCAATAGGTTTAAAAAGCTAATTGAACTAATGATAATGAGAGTAGGTAGCCCCAACACTAAAAATGGGTGTTTGTTTATCCTAAAAATTAGTGTTCCAACCAGCCTATTATTTGATTTTCCCCTCATTTGTCCCACTCCTTTATTGTTGATGGTTCTCTATGGAGAGAAAGGGACGGGAAGGGAAAATAGATCGAGTTGAGGTGTGCAAAGTAATGCTCTCTCTTTATGCTTATCCTTGCAACTATGTTGCTTTCATATCATTGATATATTGTTGTAACTATGTTGATATATTGATATGAAAGCAACTATGTTTCTTTCATATCATTGATATATTGTTGTACATTTTGTATGGCTAGAGATGGCATGAGTTTCATGTGTAGATTTCCATTCACCTTTGTATCCAATTTCAATTGATATTGCCATGAGCAACACCTTTGACACCACTATTGCAAATGTCAAGACTGGCTAAGTTTTTGTCTTCAAAGCTTCTCTAGTGCTAGAAAACCCTTCCATGACAAATAGAAAAGCTTCGTCAAGTCGACCCATTTCAAGAGTGACTCTCTACATTCTCATCCATGCAAGCAAGGGAGAGACCTTTGCATTGCACATTTTAAGTTTGGGGGGGGGAGAGAGAGAGAGAGAGAGAGAGAGAGAGAGAGAGATTGAGAGAGATTATAATCGCCCTCAGAGGTCAAATATGACCTATGGAAAAAAAGTTACATGTGATGTAGTATGTATGGGGCTGATAATTGATTCTTGATGTGTGAGGTCTTGGGCTATGAAACTTGTCTATCCTACCAGTCTCTTGCCTCTTTTATAGGCAACCCCCCGAGCTCTAGGCTGAGACTAGGCCATTGGCCTTACATTACTCCCGCCTTGGAGAAGTGTTTTCTTCCTTGAAAACAAAGGGAAACTTTCTTCTTAGAAGAACATTAATGTTTTCCCAAGTGGCACCTTCTTCAAGTTGGTCTTTCCACTTCACTAATGTCTTTGATGATGCGTATGATGATGAGTACATAAATCATGATTGTCAAGAATGTGCTTAAGTTCATGTGCCTGGGTTGGAGGTTCAATAAAATCAACCAATACCTATTGGTCAATGACATTGTCGTCCCTATGCGAGCATTACCTAAACGACTTACATGAAAAATTGGATGAATACGAGTGTGCAAGGAAAGAGAGTTTGTAAGCCATATCTACCACTCGCTTGAGTATCTTAAAGGGCCCACAATATCTCAAAGATGATCTAGGTATTGGCTCAATTTTGGGTCTTCTTGAGTGTTCTATTTCATGTAAAAATACCTCTTCCCCTTCCATAGGCCGACATTTCTCATCAACGTACTTTTTGTATCTATCATCAACGTACTTTTTGTCTTCTTGAGTGTTCTATTTCATGTAAAAATACCTCTTCCCCTTCCATGGGCCGACATTTCTCATCAACGTACTTTTTGTATCTATCTGATGCATGTTAAACATTTTGACGAGAAAGTTTTAGCATATTCATGTGATCTTGGAGAAAATCCTTGATGTGCTCAAGTTTCTTAGTTGCCAACCCCATCGTAGCTTGTGACCTAAGTTGAAAACCATACATAAGCATGAAAGGACTAAAACGAGTCGTCACATGCTTTGCTCTATTATAGGCAAACTATAGAATAGGGAGATAATCTTCCCAATCAAATTGATTTTTGCTAGTCTACGCTCAATATATACTCTAGCGCCTGATTAACAAGTTCAATTTGATCATCCATTTCTGGATGATCTGTAGTACTAATGTTGAGTTGTGTGCCCAATGTTTAAACACGGGCCTCTAGAAATGACCGTTAAACTTGGGATCATGATCACTTACAATATTGTTGGGCAATCTGTATAGTCGATACAGATTACCAATAAATAACTTTATTAGCTCTGGAGTTTCAATCATGGACTTGGCTGGAATAAATTTGCAAAGTTCAGTCAACCTATCTACTCCTACCCATACCAACTCATGACCTCGTACAATGGTTGATAAACCCACAATAAAATCCATAGACGTACTTTTCCATTTACCATTAGGAATATTCAAAGGATGTAAGAGACCTCTTGCTTTCAAGCACTCTACTTTATTAAACTTGGCCTTTTTTGCAATGAAAGACATAGTCTTGAACATACCCATATACACCTGGCCAATAAAATTGTCATCGTACGAATGCATAAGTTTCCTTTATCCATGGGTGCCTTGCACTAGGGCTGTTGTGACATTCATAGAAAATTTAGTGTCGAATGTTTGCATTTGTCTTGGTACACAAACTCCCCCCCTTGTGGAGTAGGTACCCATCATCTATGGAAAAATTCTTCCATCCCTCCTGCTGGGGTATAAAGCCCAATGTGGTCGCCCACGTAAGTGGGCGGGCCGCCAGGTATGTACACATATTCTTTTGTAAAAACCTAATAAGAACTCACTATGCTCTACACATTACAGTAGAGCGAGTTCACCATATCGTCGTGCTCTTCTTCTCGCACTCTCTCTCGCGTCGCACTTCCGCTCGTACTCCTTCAATTGGTATCAGAGCTCAGATCGAGGCTCGGGGCAGCACTGCAGGAGGCTAGAGTCACCAGCTCAGATTGGAGTGAAATTCGACAGGCGAAGACATGGCCCCCAAATCACGTGGGAAAGCCGGAAGGACTTGGTGTTGTCAGAATTTCATTCTGAGGTCATCTCAGCCACCGTTCGGCTTCGACAAAGGTCTGTGCATGCCATTTTTGACTACGTGATCTCGACGGGTGCATATCCGACTCTGAAAATTTAAGGTTTTCGGCCTACGACTGCAAGTGCTGAGGATATCGACACTCCCAGAGTGCTGATTTGTAGTTGTCTACACATCGAAGGACAGCTCACAGTTCTTGGAGGCGTGTCACATACGACACGGGCGCATCTACACAAAGACTGTAGGCGACATCCACTAGTTCATCAGGTAGCTTGTGTTTGCTGCTTGATATTCCAGATTTCATCCTCACATTGCAGGTACTTCCACATGGGATGTATTGTCAGAGATGATGTATGTTTGTTGAGGGTTTGCTGGCTGTGAGTCACGCGGCAAACAACCGCCGCAGCGGTTACAGCATACAGTGGGAAATTTGTGGATGTATGACTTTGTGGGAAGTCTATGTACTGTTAGATTTACTGCAGCCTTTGTTGAGGGTCGAGTGAGGTTTTATTGAGTTGGGGGATTCTCGAATGTTGAGATCCTTTCGGTGATACAGGTCTTGGAGCGATCCCTCGAGCACCCTTAGATATGCAGCTAGGATGTATTGACTGTGAGTTAGACAGTTGGGATTGCATCTTTGCTTTACTGCCGTTGAGGCATTGTCGCAGTCTATGCTTATAGGACAGTGACAGGACAGTGAGAGACAGTACAGGTGCAAGACAAGTTTACCCGCAGCTTACAGTGTCAGAGAAACAGTGTTTTTTCAGCTGTTTTTTGGTCTGGTTTTTAGTACACCAGAGCCATTTTACAAAGGAGACTCTGACGAAATTTATGCAGAATCTGAAGCTTTCTTGGTTCATTTCACAGGTTGATATTGGTTTAGAGGTCAGTTTACAGGGGAAACTATGCCGAACTTTTCCCACGAAAGTAAACCACTGTGAAGCGTAGCTATGGTTGGATCACAAGACACTGCTCTTTACAATATCAAGAAGCTGGATGGAACCAATTTCCCATTGTGGAAGAAGAAGATTTGGCACGTGTTGGTACAAAAGAAGCAGATAAAACCTATAAAGCTCAAGGGGATAAAACCAGAAGATATGGACGAAGATGAATGGAGCGAAATGGATGAATTGGCACTTTCTACCATTATGCTGACTTTGGCAGAAAGCGTTTACTTCAATGTAGCAGACGAGATGTCGGCTTATCAAGCATGGTTAAAGCTGAGTGATCTTTATGAGAAGTAGAGTGCAGCTTCACAGGTATACTGGCTTAAGAAGCTTGTTGATTTGAAGATGAAAGAAGGGACACCTATGTCCAATCATCCGAATGAATTCAACAAAATCTATAGTGAGTTGTCAGCTCAAGGTGTCAAGTTTGATGAACCTGTTAGAGCTATGTTCCTGTTGATCACATTGCCGAAAAGTTGGGACACTTTTCGCACAGCTTTGAGTAATTCTACACCTCCAGATGGTTTGAACATAGCAGGTGTAGAAGGAAGTCTGCTTACTGAAGAAACCAATAGAAAGACAATGGACAAAGGCAAAGGAACAGCCTTAGTTGTCAGGGGAAGGACCAAAGAAAAGTACAAATGTGGAAAGAGGAATCAGTCTCGTAGCAAGTCCCGCAGTGCTAAAGGCAAGAGTGACATAGAATGCTACAATTGTGGCAAGAAGGGTCACATGAAAAGAGACTGCAGAGAATGGAAAGCAGAAAAAGGCAAAGAGAAAGCTGAAGACAATGGTGAGAAGAACAAGTCCTCAGTGAAGATTCAAGAAATAAATGTGACAAACACTGTTGCAGAGGATGACAGGCTAGTGTCAGGAGGCATCTACTTCTTGAAGAATACAATGGAGCTTCTTACTTTATGACATTTATAGATGATTACTCAAGGAAAGTATGGGTTTACTTTCTCAAGCACCAGGATGAAGCGTTTAGTGTTTTCAAAACATTTGTGACACTTGTGGAGAATCAGAGTGGCAAGAAGCTTAAATGCTTACGCACTGACAATGGTGGAGAGTATGTTTCAAAGGCCTTTCAGGACTTTTGTGAGTCAAAAGGTATAAAACGTGAACTTACTGCTCCTTACTATCCTCCTCAAAATGGTGTTGCTGAGAGGATGAATAGGACCATACAAGAGAAGGTCACAAGTATGTTGTCTAATGCACAGCTGCCAAATGGGTTTTGGGCTGAAGCTATATCAACAGCTGTTCATCTTCTAAATAGATCTCCTAGCAAGGTTTTGCAGAAGGATTCAGTGCCAGAGATGGTATGGTCAGGCAAAATGCCCTCATACAAGCATCTCAGAGTCTTTGGCTGTGAGGCATATACTCACATTCCAAAGGAATTTAGGAACAAACTTGAGCCAAAGAGTAGAAAGTGCATCTTTCTAGGCTATGGTAATTCTGGTGAGATGGGGTACAGACTTTGGGATCCCGAATCCAGAAAGGTTGTCCGCAGCAATGATGTTCACTTTAATGAATCCAAATATCATTCTAAACCAGAGAGGGTTGAGGAGATTAGAAGAGTTGTCTTCCAAGAAGATGGACCTGCACGTGCAAGACAAAATGTCAGGGCTCAAGAGGAGCAAAGACAGGATAGAGTGGAACTACAGGTTGTGGCTGAGCCTCAGCCACCTATTGTGCGTAGATCTGGACGTGTCACGCGACCTCCTGATAGGTTTGTTCCAGCTATGAACTATGTCATGTTGACTGATTGCAATGAGCCTTCATGTTACAAGGAAGCAGTGCAAATGAAGGACTCCGGGAATTGGCAATTGGCTATGCAGTCAGAGATGACAGCTCTGCATAAAAACAAGACATGGAAGCTAGTTAAATTACCACAGGGAAAAAAGGCTCTACCTTGTAAATGGGTTTACAGGTATAAGATCACCGCTCATGATAGTCAACCAAAGTACAAAGCAAGGCTTGTTGCCAAGGGCTTTAAGCAAGAACAAGGCATTGAATTTGATGAAGTCTTCTCTCCGGTGGTCAAGATGACTACATTAAGATGCTTTCTTGCATTGGTTGCCATATTAGATTTGGTGTTGCACCAAATGGATGTCAAGACAGCGTTCTTGCATGGTGATTTAGATGTGGAAATTTACATGCAGCAGCCATAAGGGTTTGTTGAGAAAGGCAAGGAAGATTGGGTATGCCAGTTGTTAAAGAGTCTTTATGGCTTAAAACAATCACCGAGGGCATGGTACCATAAATTCCACAAGTTTATGCTTTCTCAAGGCTACAAACGTAGTGAGTTCGATCACTGTCTATATACAAAGAAGGCTAAGGATGGTAGTTGGCTGACCCTTATTTTGTATGCGGATGACATGTTGATTGCTAGCAAGCACTTGGAAGAAATTTCAGCTTTGAAGTCAAAGATGGCAAAATCATTTGACATGAAAGACATGGGTGAGGCTAGTCATATACTTGGTATGCGCATTGAGAGAGACAGATCAAAGAAGTTGATTTGGTTATCTCAAACAGAGTATATTGACAAGGTTTTGCAACGTTTCAATATGGAGAAGGGAAAGGCACTAAGTGTTCCATTGCCACCATATGTGAAACTTAGTAAACAAGATTGTCCTGTGTCTGAGGAAGAACAGGCTGAAATGGATAAGATTCCATATGCGTCTGCAGTGGGTAGTTTGATGTATGCAATGATTGCTACTCGCCCAGACATTGCATTTGCAGTGGGAGTAGTAAGTCGATACATGTCAAACCCAGGCAAGAACATTGGGAGGCAGTGAAAGGAATATTGAGATACCTGAAAGCTACAAAGAGTATGCGTATATGCTATGGGAGTCAGGAGCTAAGTGTAAAGGGTTTTATAGACTCAGATTATGCAGGTGACTTAGACAACCGAAGGTCTACGTAAGGGTATGTCTTTACATTGGCTGGTGGAGTAGCATCATGGCGTTCTAGATTACAAGATTGTGTTACTCAGTCTACTACAGAGGCTGAATATGTTGCAGCATCAGAGGCATGCAAAGAATCAATTTGGCTTAATCGACTAGTAACAGATTTGGGAATCAAAGAAGAGATGCCTGTGTTATATTATGATAGTCAAAGTGCTATACAATTGGCTCGCAATCCAGTTTATCACTCAAAGACAAAGCATGTGGATGTGAAGTATCATTTCATCAGGGAAATGCTCGAGGATAAGCAACTTCAGCTTGTCAAAGTTCACACCACAGAAAATCCTGCTGATCTACTTACAAAAGGACTTCCCTCAGAGAGCTTTGTGCATTTTCGCAAGCAGTTAGGTGTAGGGTAGTACATTACTTCTCTACATCTCTTGTATATTAGCTTGTATAGTAGCTTCTCTCACACTTAAAGTACCACATTGGACTTTAAGTGGGAGGTTGTTGGGGTATAAAGCCCAATGTGGTCGCCCAGGTAAGTGGGCGGGCCGCCAGGTATGTACACATATTCTTTTGTAAAAACCTAATAAGAACTCACTATGCTCTATACATTACAGTAGAGCGAGTTCACCATATCGTCGTGCTCTTCTTCTTGCACTCTCTCTCGCGTCGCACTTCTGCTCGTACTCCTTCACCTCCAACTCATCACTCAAAAGAGGAGAACTAGTGTGGAGGGAAAATACACATAACCATCATTGGAGTGAGAAGGATCCCTCATTTTCACATGGCTCCACACTTTAGAGTATGTTTCATCATGCTCATAATTTTCCTTTAAAGATTCCAAAAACTCACTTCAAAGCTCCATAAAGAGAAGAGAGTTTCTCTCAGGCATATGGCTAAGGGCATCAGCTACCACGTTGTTATGTCCTTTATGATACTAGAGCTTTGTGTCATACTCTAGAAGAATCTTAACCCACTTGGCCTTTCGACCCTTCAAATCAATTTGTTGTGTAAACCATTTTATAATTTCATGGTCAAACACAATCTCAAATTGAGCCCCATACAAATGTCACCGCGTTTTCAAAGCAAACACTATTGCAGAGAGTTCTCTTTCATAAGTAGAGTAATTCTATCATGTAGAATCAATTTTCTTGCTTTCAATTGCAATTAACCTTCTCTCTTGCAAAAGGACTGCTCAATTACTAGCATGCAGAAATAGTTTCATACAGTCTACAATAGCTAAATTAGGAGTTGTAGCTAATGCAACCTTGGATCATCAAAACTTTGTTGTTGAGCTTCTTCCCATTGAAAGGTTTTCCCCTTAGTTTTCAACTGGTCCGTCATAGGAACAACAATACGGGCATTAACTTTAACAAATTATCAATAAAAACTTGCAAATCCTAAAAAAAATTAAAGCTCTTCTAGATTTTTGGGAGAAGGCTATATACGAATGGCATCCACATTGGATTTATCAATATGAAGGTCGACAACTAAAATTACACAGCCCAACTAGTGAATCTCATCTTTGAGAAAATCACACTTGGATTCCTTGGCATATAACTTGTTTTGCTATAATAATTCAAACACCTTCTTTGAATGTTGTAAGTGCTCTTTTTGAGAGGCACTATACACTAGGATATCATCAAGGAACTAACAAACATGAACAGATATGATTTCAACGCATTGTTCATAAGCGTCATGAAAGTAGCTAGTGCATTGGTCAACTCGAAGGGCATAACTAAAAACTAATAGTGTCCTAACCTTATTTTTGGGTATATCAGCAAGCCTAATGCATACTTGATGATACCTTGATCGCAAATCTATATTTGTAAAGATATGAGCATGGGTGAGTTTATCAAATAACTCAGCAATAACCGTGTTTAGGCCACAATAATCTACGCACATGCACATACTACCATCCTTTTTCTTTACCAACAAAATGGGAGAGGCCCATGGTGAAGAAGTGGATTGAATGAACCCTCTACTAAGGTAGTTAGCAAGCTAACGTTCCATCTCAATAGCCTCAGAGAATGACTCATTCTGTAGGGTGGTTTACTAACGGGCTTCCTACCTGCAACCACATCTATGCCGTGTTGCATAGAACATGTCCACGGTAACCCTGGCGGTAAAAACTATGGAAACACATCATTGTATTCCGGTAGAATTTTTTTAAATTTAATAGCAACATTTACGTATTCTACTGATAGAGCAGTAGTTAAAGGTGGAAGAAAAGAGAGAAAAGAATGCCCCATTGAGGAATCGTCATTTATTAAAGCATTATCAGCATTCGATAAAAAATGACATAGCGAATAACACAAAAAGACTTCATATATTTTATATTGAGAAGAGAGCTTCATAATCTAGACTATACATATAAGTGGCGAGGAAGGAACATCCTTTTCTCCCAATAGCAGCACGTGCACACCATTGGATTTAAACATCAAACTATTATGCTCATAGCTATGCTTTAATGAGGAGCCCAACCCATACAACCACTCCTAACTTAGTATCACATTTGCTCAATCCAAATTCATGACTTGGAAATTCAAGGACGTATGATACCCTTGAATCTCCAGTGGTACAACGTTTACTTGTGTATCCCATACCTAGGCATCATGGCCAGTAATCATAGCTATCTTGGAGCAATGGGAACTAGGAGTCATGGGCAAATTGAGCTATTTCACTAACTTATAGTTTTTAAAATTGTGTGAAGCATTGTAGTCTATCAAAATTATCACCTTGTGACATTGGATAAACGCATGCATGTGCACCAACTCGTGTGGACCAAAGATCGGTTGCCACAACCCATGCTACTGCTAGAAAGTATCTAGGCCCTCCAACTTGAGAATCACATCACGATAGTGAAAGATATACTTTAACAGTGTCTTATGCAGACACATAGAGGAATTGTCCCATGTTGTCCACTTTCTATCCACTTCATTGGTGGGCATAAATTCTATTTTGAACACCTCCTCAAAGGCCACCCATATTTGTGGTATGATGCCCATCTCCTTAAGCAACATCCACCATTTATAGGCCTTACCCTCTAATTTTAGACTTGTTTGCAATGACTTGACTACATCTGAAGTGCGTTTAAGATCGTGGATACCCTCCCATTTGCTCAGGAATACATTCACGGTATCCTTGTTGCACTCCTTTTTCTCTCCTCAAAAAATTGATACCTTGGTATCTTTTAACAAGTCATCCACTTCTTCTTTAAAAAGAAGGGACAACTCCTCCACATTGGAGCCTTGCTCCTGTAGATTAGGTGTGTTTATTCCCAGCATGGGGCCAAAGAAACTCAACTTTGCTCATTATCTAGGCCCTTGGCCATTTGTAGCACAAATTGCACAAGCATATTAGACATTTTGCTCACATTTGCATTCAAATAAGCAAAATTGGACTCTAAAACATGCATGAGTGTTTGCATGGCCCTAAATTCTTGCATATCAAGCACTTCGATGCTATCATCGATGCCAGTTGTTGCTGCATGAGCACCCTTCGTGAGAGTGGTTGATCGTGGCCCAACTAGGATGCAAAACTGTTGCAAGGTTTTTTAAATCGAAAGTATGATGTATGTTGATATCGCAATCCATGGTGTAACAAGTTGTGTGAGCAAGAAAAGAGAAATACCTTGTTTCAAAAATCATAGAGCAAAAGTAAAGAACGATTATAGGTGAGCAACCTCAACAAAAAAATTGATTAGCCTTGCTAGATCGAAGTCTTCAAGCCAAAGTAAGTTGCCATTGCCAATTTCAAATGCTGAAAAGCACTATTTGCTAAGAAAAAACTTTCCAAATATCATTTAAAGCTGTCAAAATTGACCTTGCCAATTCCAATGGATAAAGATCCTCCAATCCCAATGCTACAAAGAGATATTGCTTGCTATGGTTGGTCGTTGATTAAATTATGAAAACACAATGTTCAAATAGAGAGGTCTGTGATCAACGAGTAATTTTTTACAATTCATTTTTTTTAGGGTAGCGTGCCGAGTGCCAGTTCCCCTTTCCTGCAAAGCTTCCATCAAGAATTTCTTCTCAACACAAGTGATGGGGGGTGTGCTCGGGGTGGGCACACTCCATTAATTCAAATTGGTGTTAATGTTGGCCCCTTGTGTATTCACCTTGTGAACATGAAAGCTTTCAGGGCATCGTTTACAGATAGCACCGACAAAGCAGGATAGCTAGGCATCGGTGGCTTGCTCAAAAGAGGCCAATGCAATTGTGAACATCTCCTTGGGGCTATGCACACAGAACGAGAGAGAGAGAGAGAGAGAGAGAGAGAGAGAGAGAGAGAGAGAGAGAGAGAGAGAGAGAGAGAGAGAGAGAGAGAGAGAGAGAGAGAGAGAGCATGATTCCGTGTAGAGTTGACCACTTTCCCCCCTAAGTAGTCATCCCCACACCGCTTCTCAAGGAGCTCTCCTTTGCTCTCCTACTTCGTCTTCTCCACAATTCATGTACATGCAAGCTCCCCCAAAACCAGACCACGTCCTTTGCTCCCAAGAATAGTTATGGCATCACTATGAGGCCTTGGGCTCTAAAACCTATCTCTCCTCCCAGACTCTTGCCGTTGACCTTACACGATGCTCCAAAATTGTGGTCATGAGAGTTGTAACGGAGAGTCCACACTATGGCTGGGAGACAAAATTGTGTAGGTATAAATCATGGATGAAAATGTGAGAGAAGAAAGTTCGGATGTGGCAAAAAATTGAGCACTCTAGTAGTGTGTGGTACTTAAACTCTTGAACTTGCAATGAGCATAATGTGCAAAGTTGATTTTTCTCCATTGGCTAGTGCCAAGTGGGAGCTAATCTGAATGGTGCAGATTGCCAACAAGGGGATTGGCCCAATCTATAAGGGTGAGTATGATTTTTCTTTCAGTGAAGAATGTGATTTTGTAGATGGGGGGAATATGGGTGGTGTATGTATGTAGCACAACCCACCAGATTCCTCCCAAGCCATAATACATTGGCATTATAAAAAAAGCTCCATTCACTTGGGAGTCTATTGAGGCATCATGTAACAAGTGTGATGCATTTTTTGAACTTTTTTTCTTGCTTCCCATGCAATTGTATGGAGTCGATGTGAGGGGTTTTGACACATCTTTATCATGTACTCCACAACCCTCTCCATGCCCATAATCTCAATTGTAAGAGATCTTGACTCAAGAAATAGGAGCATAAATGGTCTTTGTGTCTTAACTTGGAGAAAATTTGTAAGAAAACTCTTTTGAACATTCTCCACATACAACAAAAACATGATTACCACATTGCAAATAGTAACCTCTTCAATGTCATCTTGTTGCATAAAGTCAAGTACCATTTTCTCCAATTGACCGATGAATAGACCAAAGAGAGTTGGTTAATATGGGCATCCTTGTTTTAACCCAATAGTGCTTGACAAAATTTCTAAAATTCCTCTTCCCATGCGCAATTGACATATCACCTTCTCATAGATTTGAGTAACCGCAAGCATAAACTCACTTGAAACTTGGAGTTCTTCCATCCTTCTCCACAAATTTTACATGGAATCATATCGAAGGCTTTCTTGAAGTCCACAAAGCAAAAATACAATTGCTTGCCTTTCAACCGACTTTCCTCCATGAGAACATGAAGAGTGACAAAACATGGTCAATAATTCTTTGGCATTGACAAAAACCGACTTGTCCTTTTGCATGCTTTCCATTTGTTTCAACCCAATCAATTCTCCTAAACTTTTTCAAAAAAGTCTTTGAGGGGACACAAATATATAAGAAAAAAAAGATAGGTACATTACTAAACAAGGCAAGACTCAAAAATAGAGACATTTAGAGGGAAAAAGAAAAGGATAGGAGAGGAAGAGGCAAGGAGATGTCCAAAGAAAAGACAAAAGCATAGGCAAAAGGGAGGATGAGAGAGAGACAAAGGAAGAGAAGAAGGAGTATGTCACCCCAAGAAAAAGTCCAAGGAGGACACAACGAATTTCTAAAAAGAGTCCCAAGACATCACAAGAAACTCCTAAAAAGTTCCCCATAACACCATAAAATATTTTGAATTTTTGAGAAATAAGCTTTTTGTACAATTAATTCAAAGTACACGTGTTTTCATTTTGGTCACTCCATCTCTCTTATAGGTCTCAATAGAGTCCTTCAATTTTATGACCAATTTCTAACAACAATTAAGTCTATGTTTGCACATTCAGTTTTGTTGATAACAGCATCATAGCAGCATGTTTAGACCGAATGCCATCTTCTAAATATACACTTTTAAGAAACAAAAGTCTAATGGACATGGTGGAACTATCGTGATATAGGATGCAATTCTAAATATCAATTCCTCCTATTTAAGGGAGAAAGTCTTATGGATATGGTGGAACTGTCTTGATATAAGATGAAAACCTAAATATTGATTCCTCCTATTTTTCTTCTTCCGCTTTTATCTTCTCTTCTACTCATCACCTTTCTCCGCTTCTTTCTTCGTCCTCTTGTTAATAGGCTATGAGGAAGAAGAACCTTCATCTTTGATCATATTCTTATTCTTAATGCCCATTCCAATGAGTAATTAATTTTGGAGCACCAAGCTAATTTTTATTTACACTTTCTCCTCTTATTCCAATTAGTAATTAATTTTGGAGCACCAAGCTAATTTTTATATACACTAACTTTCTTTCCATTCAATGAACCAATGGCGTTCTTTTGAAGAGCGCCAATGAATGAAATAAAAACCAGTGACTCAAAATATTGAAATTCCTATACTTAATACTTGCAAGAAATTGTTACCATATACATGTGGTAGTGATGTGTGTGAACACACTAGGACCGCCGGGGCATTTTTTCCCTCTTTAGGAGGTTTTTTCCCCCGTGCATTGTATATATGCCCATCACTCTAGGGCTATCAATCTTTCCATTGCACACTAAGTAACACACTCTCTATTGTGTGCCTTGAGCTTCCTTCGTCTTCTCCAAGCTGTGTGTGTTTCTCTGCAACCCTAATTCCAACAATTGGTATCAGAGCAGGTCACGTCCTCCCGGGCTTAGTCGCCAGCTGCTCCAACACACACCTGTTCATTTTCTCCGATTTCAGTGAGCTTTGGCGAGCGTTCGCAGGTTGACAAAAATTTTGGGACAGCTCGAAGAGATTGGTTTGCTCAGAATTTTGATTTGGGCTCATTTCGGCCTCCGTTTCCACTACAGGCAGTACTGCACAGGCTATTTCGTCATTTTGTGCAGAATTTCTGTCAGTGACGTTTTCTGCATAACAGGTGCCTTATAGTCTTCTACGGTTTGTGCTATATAGCACAGGTTGTTCCCACTCCATTTCTCCTATTTTCGGACAGTTTTCACATCAGGTCAGCATTTACCATGGCTGACAACAACACCACAGATGTGTTCAAGATGTTTGCTGCTGAGGACAGGTTGGATGGGGACAACTACCCTATGTGGGCTATATGATGCAACATGTTCTTGTGTCAAAGGGAGTCTGGAACATTGTGCAGGGCATTGATGTACGTCCTGGTTTTGAGGATGTAGGCGATGTTGAGGATGTTGCAGGTCTTGCTGCAAGGATTGCAGCTGTTAGAGTTGTTTTGCCTACGGCAGAACAAGCTCGTTGGGATGTTAAGGATGTGTAGGCTCATGCATTGATTGCGTTGTCTGTGAAGCGCACCATTGTTCCTCACATCCGTTCAGCAAAATCTGCAAAACAGGCTTGGGATATTTTAGCAGGTCTTTATGCAAGCCGTAATGAGGCTAAAATTGCTTTGCTGCGTAAAGAGCTGGAGTCGAAGATTATGCATGAGGAAGATGATATGGAAACTTTCCTTGCTAGTGTCAAGGATATCAATGAGCAGCTTATTTCTGCAGGTGAAGTCATTTCAGACAGTTCCCTTGTGCAGACTGTTCTTGATGCCTTACCAGATTCCTACCAGACTTTAGCTAGTACTTGGAGACTGATGACCCAAGGAAATCCTGAAGTTGTCAAGTTTGATGCATTATGCACATTGCTGTTGCAAGAGTCACTTTCTAGAAAAAACAGGACTAGGCAGCGTGCAGTTGAACAGGCTTTTATTGCTTCTCAAAGAAAGGGTGGTAACAGTAATGCAGCCACTTCTTATGGTTCTGCTGCGAGTGGCAAAAATTATGTTCCTAATGCTTCTGCTGGCAGTACTTCGTCTGGTAATTCTGGTGATAAGGGCAAAAAGAAGATGCGTTTCCATTATTGTAAAGCCAATGATCACTTGATCAAGTCGTGTCCTAAGTTGAAGGCCAAAGAGGCTAAGAAGAAAGAGGGTGGTTCCACTGCAAATGCTGGTTCCACTACAAATGCAGCCATTGTTGAGTCTTCTGTGAAAGGAGACTATAATGCTGATGTTGATGCAGAATGGACTTTTAGCGCAGAGTGCACTTACAATCTTGTTGTCCATGATGCATGCTTGTCAGTTGCTGCAGATTCACATGTGTGGTATTTCGACAGTGGTGCTACAAAGCACATTACCTCAAATCGTGAATTGTTTACCTCTCTCGAGTTTGTCCCTCATGGGAATTCAGTCACTTGTGCCAACAATGCCTCTTATCCAGTTCAGGGAGTTGGAAAGATTGTGCTTACTGCTGCTAATGGCAGTTCTTTCACACTTGTTGATGCACTTTATGTACCTGGGATCAAGAAGAATCTCTTGTCTGTATCCGCACTTGCTAGACTTGGACTTGTAGTCAAATTTGTGGATGACAAATGTACAGTTCATGATCTCAGTTTTGGTGATGAAATTGTTGCATCTAGGCTTCTGTGCCGTGGGCTGTATAAGCTCACTTTGTATGACAAGTGTGGACAAAATTTTGCAAATGCTGTTGCAGATTCAAGGGCTATTTCAGATGCAAAACTTTGGCATGCACGTTTTGGTCATCTAAATTTTTCCAGTTTGCTGCGTTTGCAGAAATCTGATATGGTTTCTTCTTTGCCGCCTCTTGAAGCACCTGTCAAACATGTTTGTGAAGGCTGTATTTTGGGTAAGATGCAGCGTTCTAAGTTTCCAAAGGATGGTTCAGTTCAGGCCACATGCAGGTTGCAGCTTGTGCATAGTGATGTTTGTGGGCCCATGCAAACTCCGTCCTTGCGAAATTACCTGTACTTCGTGACTTTCATTGATGACTACTCCAGGCATGCATGGGTATTTCCGCTTAAAGCAAAGTCCCAAGTTTTTATGTGCTTCAAACAATTTCTGGCTATGACTGAAAATGTCTCGAAATGTACTATGGGCACCCTCCGTTCCGATTGAGGGGGGGAGTATATGTCTCATGAATTTAATGCATTTCTGGCTAGTCATGGATAAAACACCAATGTACAGTGCCTTATACGCCTCAGCAAAATGGTGTTGCTGAGAGAAAAAACAGGTCACTGACGGAAATGGCACGATGTATGGTCAAAAGTCAAGCTTTACCGCATTCTTTTTTGCTTGACGCCATCATGTGTGCCACTTATGTACTAAACAGGTGTCCTACGAAAGCTTTGCAGTCTATTACTCCATATGAAGCATGGCATGATAGAAAGCCTTCTATTGAGCACATGCGTGTTTTTGGCTATTTGGCATATGCTTTGGTGCCACAAGTGCAGCACAGAAAATTGGATGATAAGTCAAATGTATTTTTTTTGTTATAGTGCTGAAAGCAAAGGTTATAGGTTGTATCATCCGCAAACAAAACGTATTCTGGTTTCTCAGGATGTAGTGTTTGTGGAAGATTCTGTTCAGCCCTTGCTGTCATGTACTAGAGACAGTAATGTAAGCTCACAGGACATTTATGACACTTTGTTGCCTCTTTTCAATGGTGGAAATACGAATGTAAGTTCCAATGAGGCAAATGTACAGCCTATGGGGTTTCTGAAAATGTTTTAGATCAGCCTATTACTGATGCAGATGTACATGATGTACTTGATGAGAAAAGGGCTGAAAATGAGCAGGCTAGAGGTATGCCAAAATGGCTGGTGCACACTTTGCATGACAGTAAATTTGATGCACCTTTGTCTAGTCGTACTCGTTCAGGCTCTCGCCATGCATCTTATGCATCAGATTGTTATGCTTTGGCTATGTCTAGTTTACATGATGTTGAGGAGCCTCTGTCTTTTGATGAAGCACAGAATTCAGAAAATTGGATGGCTGCTATGCAATCTGAATATGATGCACTTATAGAAAATGACACATGGACTTTATGTGATTTGCCTCCTTGCAAAAAGGCCATTGGTACGAAGTGGGTTTACAAGTTGAAACGCAAGCCGGATGGTGAGATTGATCGCCATAAGGCTCGACTTGTTGCAAATGGTTATGCACAGCAAAAAGGCATAGATTATGAAGAGACTTTTGCTCCCACTTGTCGTATGACTACTGTGCGTTTTCTATGTGCATTGGCAGCTCATTTTGGTTGGGATGTACATCAATCAGACATTGTTACTGCTTTCTTGAATGGTGACATATTTGAGGAAGTTTATGTAACGCAGCCTCGCGGTTTTGTCATAAAAGGACAAGAGGACAAAGTGTGCAAATGTAACAAGGCTTTGTATGGGTTGAAGCAATCTCCTCGTGCTTGGTATGAGAAAGCTGACACTCATTTGGTCAAACAAGGCTTTCGTAACAGTCCAACAGAAAGCACATTGTATGTAAAGCGTGAGGGTGATGTATTTCTCATCGTGGTTCTTTATGTTGATGATTTGCTGATCACTGGACCAAATGAGAGACATATTGCTGAATTTAAGGCTGATTTGAATGCTACTTTCAAGATGAAAGATTTGGGGCTGTTGCATCATTACTTGGGTATACAGTTTAAGCAGTGTGATGGTGGTATTGCCTTGTGTCAGAAAAGTTACATAGAGACATTGCTATGTAAGTTTGGACTTGAGCATTGCAAACCTATTGCCACTCCCATGGAAATGGGTTTGAAGTTGAGTCTTCATGATGATGGCGATCCTGCTGATGTCACTCTTTACCAAACTGCTGTTGGCTGCCTCATTTATGTATGCAACACAAGGCCGGATATTCAGTTTGCAGTCTCACAGGTGAGCAGATTTATGCATAGCCTAGGGTCTAAGCATTGGCAGGCTGTCAAGAGGATTTTCCGCTACCTTAGTGGAACTTTACATCTTGGCTTATTTTATCCCAAGGGGGGATCATTGCCGCCAGACTTACATGCTTTGTCGGACTCAGATTGGGCTGGTTGTTTTGACACGTGAGTGTCCACATCAGGTTTTTGTTTCATGCTTGGAAGTTCATGTATATCATGGTTGAGCAAGAAGCAACCTAATGTGGCCACTTCGAGTTGTGAGGCTGAGTACAGGGCAGTCTTCACAGCTACGGTTGAGTGTGTATGGCTCAGACGCCTTATGGCTGATTTGGGTGTTGGACAGGACACTGCCAACACTATCTGCAGTGACAGTCAGAGCGCATTGGCAGTTGCGAGGAACCCAGTTTTTCATGCTCGCACAAAGCACATTGAGGTGCATTACCACTATGTCAGGGAGAGGCTCTCAGCAGGAGAGATCAGCTTGGCTTATGTGCCAACACAGGACAACCTTGCAGATCTTTTCACAAAGGCATTGTCTCGTGAGAAGCTTGAAGCTTTCCGCAAAGCTTTGGGCTTACTCCCCTTTGTGGACTGATCCTGTCCTCAGGGCATGGCACTTCCCTTTACTCATGTGCCAGCTCTCGTTCACCGCATCACTCCAGGGGGGATTTGTTACCATATACATGTGGTAGTGATGTGTGTGAACACACTAGGACCGCCGGGGCATTTTTTCCCTCTTTAGGAGGTTTTTTCCCCCATGCATTGTATATACGCCCATCACTCTAGGGCTATCAATCTTTCCATTGCACACAAGTGTGCCTTGAGCTTCCTTCGTCTTCTCCAAGCTGTGTGTGTTTCTCTGCAACCCTAATTCCAAGAGAAATCAATTGCACCAAAATATAATTTTCATTCATATCATGATCTACTTTTTGTACAAAATGTCCATGGGCAAAAAATGCCTCTTGCAGCCAACAAAGTGTGAATAGCTCTAGCTTGGGACTCAATGAATAATACCCTTTGGTACATTTTTGTGTATAGCCTTTCAAAAAGGGAAATCAAGTTATGCACCTATATAAGCTGTGAAATGAAAGGACCCATTAACAAATTAAAACCCTTCTTGGGACCTGCAAGCCATAAGATAAGAAGTAAAGAGCACGACTATAACTGACACATACAAAAATATACCTCAATTTTGATGTGGTATATCTCTTTTAGCTTCAAACTTGACTTTTTTACTCTCATCAACTTAATGAGGCAGTAGACTCATACTCAATGGGCATACTTCCTTAACATAGAGTTGTAAGGTGTGAGATTTGTCCTAGAGTCACTAGAGTATGATTCAAGGAGAGAAAAGGTGGAATTATCCCACATGTAGTGGTGCAAGGTTGTAGAGCTACTTAAAGCTCATTTCATGAATAAACAAATCCATTTCATGTTTGCATTACGTCTCTCTTATTTATGGTGAGCTTGTGATGGGTTAGCAAACTACTCAAGATCGTGTTTATGAGTCCAAGTTAAACAATCTTGGAACCTAATTTGCTTGAGTAACAATCTAGCCTACACACACTCACTTGTGTGCATTATGTTTGTCTTTCATCCACCCTAGCTAGCACGATTCCGTTCTCATCAAGTGGTATCAGAACCATTGTGCACTAGCTAGGTTTGTTATTATGCATTTGTATGTGTATGATTAGCATTTCCATTAGAGTAATTAATATTTCTTAATCCTTCTCATCGTTGGTTGATTACCAAGCATTGGGCACGCTCTTAGATTATGTCCTTGGGCCACGACCCTTCTTGATATTGACAATGATTAGTGCATTTATGTATATATGTAATTGCATTACTTAATTTTCATTATTGCATTAAGCCTATTCCCGCTCAATAACCTGCTCCTCACGTGAACAAAGTTGTATTGCTTCATCAGTGTGTGTGCATAGCCCGTCTCGAGAGCTTTCATTTGAGCCTAAGCATGCCAAATTTGAGTTAAGTCTCAAGGATTAATGCCCCAATTGAGTTTTTCTTAATCAAGCTTACTCAGTGGAATTTCTGCTGAGAACCTATGCGTGCGTGCGCGCGCGCGTGTGTGTGTGTGTGTGTGAGTGTGTGTGTGTGTGTGTGTGTGCACGCGCATTCAATGCCCTCAATGTCTTATGGAAAAGAGGCTCCAACTAGCTCCAAGGTCGGTCCCACTTTGGTGGGAACCAAGGAAAATCTAACTCAAAGCCCACTGAAAGGGACGCTCACACACACAAGATCGCTAATGATAGACTTCAACCGAGTGCCAAAGCATAATTGCAATTTTGGACCGAGGATGGCCATTTTCTCTTCAACAACCCCGTCCGATGGTTTTACCCCTGCGCGACCGACCGCCCGCAATAGCTCTTTGCCTACTTACGGTCAACCCATAGCGGATGTGTTGGGGTATAAAGCCCAATGTGGTCGCCCAGGTAAGTGGGCGGGCCGCCAGGTATGTACACATATTCTTTTGTTAAAACCTAATAAGAACTCACTATGCTCTACACATTACAGTAGAGAGAGTTCACCATATCGTCGTGCTCTTCTTCTCGCACTCTCTCTCGTGTCGCACTTCCGCTCGTACTCCTTCAACTGGTATCAGAGCTCAGATTGAGGCTCGAGGCAGCACTGCAGGAGGCTAGAGTCACCAGCTCAGATTGGAGTGAAATTCGACAGGCGAAGACATGGCCCCAAATCTTGTGGGTAAACCCGAAGGGCTTGGTGTTCTCAGAATTTCATTCTGAGGTCATCTCGGCCACCGTTCGGCTTCGACAAAGTTCTGCGCAGGCCATTTTTGACTACGTGGTCTCGGCGGGTGCAGATCCAACTCTGCAAATTTGGAGTTTCGGCTTACGACTGTAGGTGCTGAGGATATCGGCACTCCCAGAGTGCTGATTTGTGGTTGTCTACACATCGAAGGACGGCTCACAGTTCTTGGAGGCATGTCACATACGACACGGGCGCATCTACACAGACTGTAGGCGACATCCACTAGTTCATCAGGTAGCTTGTGTTTGCTGCTTGATATTCCAGATTTCATCCTGACATTGCAGGTACTTCCACATGGGATGTATTGTTAGAGATGATGTATGTCTGTTGAGGGTTTGCTGGCTGTGAGTCACGCAGCAAACAACCGCCGCAGCGGTTACAGCATATAGTGGGAAATTTGTGGATGTATGACTTTGTGGGAAGTCTATGTACTGTCAGATTTACTGCAGCCATTGTTGAGGGTCGAGTGAGGTTTTATTGAGCTGGGGGATTCTCGAATGTTGAGATCCTTTCGGTGATACAGGTCTTGGAGCGATCCCTCGAGCACCCTTAGATAGGCAACTAGGATGTATTGACTGTGAGTTAGACAGTTGGGATTGCATCTTTGCTTTACTGCCGTTGAGGCATTGTCGCAGTCTATGCTTATAGGACAGTGACAGGACAGTGAGAGACAGTACAGGTGTAGGACAAGTTTACCCACAACTTACAGTGTTAGAGAGACAGTGGTTTTTTGAGCTATTTTTTGCTCTGTTTTTTTAGTACACCAGAGCCATTTTACAAAGGAGACTCTGACGAAATTTATGCAGAATCTGAAGCTTTCTTGGTTCATTTGACAGGTTGATATTGGTTCAGAGGTCAGTTTACAGGGGAAACTCTGCCGAACTTTTCCCACAAAAGTAAACCACTATGAAGCGTAGCTATGGCTGGATCACAGGACACTGCTCTTTACAATATCAAGAAGCTGGATGGAACCAGTTTCCCATTGTGGAAGAAGCAGATTTGGCACGTGTTGGTACAAAAGAAGCAGATAAAACCTATAAAGCTCAAGGGGATAAAACCAGAAGATATGGACGAAGATGAATGGAGCGAAATGGATGAATTGGCACTTTCTACCATTATGCTGACTTTGGCAAAAAGCGTTTACTTCAATGTAGCAGACGAGATGTCGACTTATCAATCATGGATAAAGCTGAGTGATCTTTATGAGAAGTAGAGTGCAGCTTCACAGGTATACTGGCTTAAGAAGCTTGTTGACTTGAAGATGAAAGAAGGGACCCCTATGTCCAATCATCTGAATGAATTCAACACCATCTACAGTCAATTGTCAGCTCAAGGTGTCAAGTTTGATGAACCTGTTAGAGCTATGTTCCTGTTGATCACATTGCCAAAAAGTTGGGACACTTTTCGCACAGCTTTGAGTTATTCTGCACCTCCAGATGGTTTGAACATAGCAGGTGTAGAAGGAAGTCTACTTACTGAAGAAACCAATAGAAATACAATGGACAAAGGCAAAGGAACAGCCTTAGTTGTCAGGGGAAGGACCAAAGAAAAGTACAAAGGTGGAAAGAGGAATCAGTCTCGTAGCAAGTCCCGCAGTGCTAAAGGCAAGAGTGACATAGAATGCTACCATTTTGGCAAGAAGGGTCACATGAAAAGAGACTGCAAAGAATGGAAAGCAGAAAAAGGCAAAGAGAAAGCTGAAGACCATGGTGAGAAGAACAAGTCCTCAGTGAAGATTCAAGAAATAAATGTGACAAACATTGTTGCAGAGGATGACAGTCTAGTGTCAGGAGACATCTACTTCTTGAAGAATACAATGGACTCAGCTCTTCTTACAGCATCTGATGGAAATGCATTGAGTGACTGGATTATAGACTCAGGGGCATCACTTCATGTGTCTCCAAACAAGGAGTGGTTTACCTCTTATGTGACCACTAAAGATCATGTTCGGCTAGGCAATGGGCAGACATGTGAGATCTTAGGTGTTGGAGATGTTCAATTGAAGTTTCAAAATGGCTCTTCTTTCACGCTGAAGAATGTGAGACATGTTCCTGCAATTACAAAGAGCTTGATCAACACATGTTTACTTGATGATGCTGGCTACGTCACCACTTTTGGACAGAACATGTGGAAGATATCCAACGGTTCTATGACAGTAGCACATGGAGTAAAGTCTGGAGAACTTTACATGATTTATGTATCAAATGTCTCTAAAAATGTAATCAATGTAACCGAGCAGTCGAACGTTTCTTTGTGGCATAGCCGGTTAGGACATATGTCCAAGAAGGGAATGGAAATCTTGTCTCGTTCTAGTTATTTGCCTGGCTTTTCATTTAATGATTTTGAATTCTGTGAACATTGTCTGTATGGTAAGCAAACACAGCAACCACATAAGCATAGAAGCAGTAGAAGAGATACACAGTTGGCACTTGTTCATAGTGATTTGTGTGGACCTATGCCTAACCTATCTCTAGGGGGAGCTTCTTACTTTATGACATTTATAGATGATTACTTGAGGAAAGTATGGGTTTACTTTCTCAAGCACAAGGATGAAGCGTTTAGTGTTTTCAAAACGTTTGTGACACTTGTGGAGAATCAAAGTGGCAAGAAGCTTAAATGCTTACGCACTGACAATGGTGGAGAGTATGTTTCAAAGGCCTTTCAAGACTTTTGTGAGTCAAAAGGTATAAAACGTGAATTTACTGCTCCTTACAATCCTCCTCAAAATGGTGTTGTTGAGAGGATGAATAGGACCATACAAGAGAAGGTCAGAAGTATGTTGTCTAATGCACAACTACCAAATGGGTTTTTGGCTGAAGCTGTATCAACAGCTGTTCATCTTATAAATAGATCTCCTGGCAAGGTTTTGCAGAAGGATTCAGTGCCAAAGATGGTATGGTCAAGCAAAATGCCCTCATACAAGCATCTCAGAGTCTTTGGTTGTGAGGCATATACTCACATTCCAAAGGAATTTAGGAACAAACTTGAGCCAAAGAGTAGAAAGTGCATCTTTCTAGGCTATGGTAATTCTGGTGAGATGGGGTACAGACTTTGGGATCCCGAATCCAGAAAGGTTGTCCGCAGCAATGATGTTCACTTTAATGAATCCCAATATCATTCTAAACCAGAGAGGGTTGAGGAGATTAGAAGAGTTGTCTTCCAAGAAGATGGACCTGCACGTGCAAGACAAAATGTCAGGGCTCAAGAGGAGCAAGGACAAGATAGATTGGAACCACAGGTTGTGGCTGAGCCTGAGCCACCTATTGTGCGTAGATCTGGACGTGTCACGCGACCTCCTGATAGGTTTGTTCCATCTATGAACTATGTCATGTTGACTGATTGCAATGAGCCTTCATGTTACAAGGAAGCAGTGCAAATGAAGGACTCCGGGAATTGGCAATTGGCCATGCAATGAGAGATGACAGCTCTGCATAAAAACCAGACATGGAAGCTAGTTAAATTACCACAGGGAAAAAAGGCTCTACCTTGTAAATGGGTTTACAGGTATAAGATCACCGCTCATGATAGTCAGCCAAAGTACAAGGCAAGGCTTGTTGCCAAGGGCTTTAAGCAAGAACAAGGAATTGACTTTGATGAAGTCTTCTCTCTAGTGGTCAAGATGACTACATTGAGATGCTTTCTTGCATTGGTTCCATATTAGATTTGGTGTTGCACCAAATGGATGTCAAGACAACGTTCTTGCATGGTGATTTAGATGTGGAAATTTACATGCAGCAGCCAGAAGGGTTTGTTGAGAAAGGCAAGGAAGATTTGGTATGCCAGTTGTTAAAGAGTCTTTATGGCTTAAAACAATCACCGAGGGCATGGTACCATAAGTTCCACAAGTTTATGATTTCTCAAGGCTACAAACGTAGTGAGTTCGATCACTATCTATATACAAAGAAGGCTAAGGATGGCAGTTGGCTGATCCTTATTTTGTATGTGGATGACATGTTGATTGCTGGCAAGCACTTGGAAGAAATTTCTTTGAAGTCAAAGATGGCAAAATCATTTGACATGAAAGACATGGGTGAGGCAAGTCATATACTTGGTATGCGCATTGAGAGAGACAGATCAAAGAAGTTGATTTGGTTATCTCAAACGGAGTATATTGACAAGGTTTTGCAACGTTTCAATATGGAGAAGGGAAAGGCATTGAGTGTGCCATTGCCACCATATGTGAAACTTAGCAAACAAGATTGTCCTGTGTCTAAGGAAGAACATGCTGAAATGGATAAGATTCCATATGCGTCTGCAGTGGGTAGTTTAATGTATGCAATGATTGCTACTCACCCAGACATTGCATTTGCAGTGGGAGTAGTAAGTCGATACATGTCAAACCCAGGCAAGAAACATTGGGAGGCAGTGAAAGGAATATTGAGATACCTAAAAGCTACAAAGAGTATGCGTATATGCTATGGGAGTCAGGAGCTAAGTGTAAAGGGTTTTATAGACTCAGATTATGCAGGTGACTTAGACAACCGAAGGTCTACGTAAGGGTATGTCTTTACATTGGCTGGTGGAGCAGTATCATGGCGTTCTAGATTACAAGATTGTGTTACTCAGTCTACTACAGAGGCTGAATATGTTGCAGCATCAGAGGCATGCAAAGAATCAATTTGGCTTAATCGAGTAGTAACAGATTTGGGAATCAAAGAAGAGACGCCTGTGTTATATTGTGATAGTCAAAGTGCTATACAATTGGCTCGCAATCCAGTTTATCACTCAAAGACAAAGCATGTGGATGTGAAGTATCATTTCATCAGGGAAATGCTCGAGGATAAGCAACTTCAGCTTGTCAAAGTTCACACCACAAAAAATCCTGCTGATCTACTTACAAAAGGACTTCCCTCAGAGAGCTTTGCGCATTTTTGCAAGCAGTTAGGTGTAGGGTAGTACATCACTTCTCTACATCTCTTGTATATTAGGTTGTATAGTAGCTTCTCTCACACTTAAAGTACCACATTGGACTTTAAGTGGGAGGTTGTTGGGGTATAAAGCCCAATGTGGTCGCCCAGGTAAATGGGCGGGCCGCCAGGTATGTACACATATTCTTTTGTAAAAACCTAATAAGAACTCACTATGCTCTACACATTATAGTAGAGTGAGTTCACCATATCGTCGTGCTCTTCTTCTCGCACTCTCTCTCGCGTCGCACTTCCGCTCGTACTCCTTCAGGATGCCACTTGGGCGATAAGCCACAAGGGGTAAGAGATTGAGCTTTTTGTGAGCTCAAAGAGAGAGAGAAGCAGGTTGCTCAGTTTACGGCAGATTGACAACAAGTCATTGTTTTGCTCATAACTGGAGCTAAAAAACTCGCATTAAAAAACTTTGTTTTCAAAACAGAGATTTGGTTGAGCTCTACAATTTTGTAGAAGAACTTGTTAGCTGTTTTGGAGTGTAGTTGTGTCTAAATAAAAAACACAAAAACTATTTTCTTAGGACAGGTTGTGCATTCGAGTTGAGTGAGAGAGGAGAGAGAGTATAGAGAGAGAGAAAGAGATAGTTTCATCTGAAGTTCAGCATTGAAGGCCTTAGGACACACATTTCTCTTCTCGACATCATCATAGAAAATGAGAGAGAGAGCTCCTCATCTCTCCTTCGGCATCGACACCCCGTTTTCTCAGCATAAACGACTTGTTTTCTCAACTTGTGGTATTGGATTCTCCCAACATTGACGTGCATGGGTGAGTTGCCTCTTCCATAGAGGAGTGACACCCGACACTCACATCAACATCAACATTGACTTTGGTGACATTGACTCTAAATTTTCACATGCTCTCTGGCATTGTAGAGAGCGAGATGGAGGGACAATTTGTCGATAGTGGGAGACATGTTAGAGATTGTACTTAGTATCACTTCTATGCATTTTTTAGAGTAGTTTTGGAATGCCATATGCGTTCTTGGAATTGATTTATGTTATTTGTGGTTCCAAAGATTGAATTTCTCTAATTGCTCATGCATAGCTGTTGACGGCTTCTTAGAGACAACTCTTAGATAGTTTTACATGCATAGCCATAGTCATAGGTTATCTTGACATAGAAGATCTATAAGAATCTTGGACATTGATAGCCATTACAATTCTAGTGGGAGTTTGGATGCATATATGGTTTATACGGGACTAGCACTTGAGAGTGCTTGTGCTCTTTGTTGAGAGCGCTTTACTCCTTGCAGAGAGCTAGTTTTCTGCTTTTGCTTGCATACTCATTGGTGCTTGTTTGAGCGCGTGTCTTGCGGTTTTGCAATGACAGTTTCACATTTTGGATGTACATTTTGTGTTGCGACTACTGCCATTATACCTTGTTGTGGAACCAATTTTGGCTTGTTTTGGTAGTCCTAGCCATTTTTGAGACTCAATCCGAAATTGCCCTTTTTGAGACTATGGCTAATCGTGTTTGCATAACCCTTTGTAAGGTTCTTTGCGTAGAGGTTTTTGAAGCCGAGCACTGAGGACTAGGTTACCCAGTGTGAGGTGGATTAGGTTGTTGGATATCCCCATTCATGGCCTTGCCATATGATATGTATAGATGGGTATAGATGCTTTGATGCCAAGTTGGCAGTTGTTCAATAGTTTCTTTAAGCAATTTATATGATTTGATGCCTTGTCAACACTCTTTGCTGGTTTATGTATTGTTTTTGGCTTAGTTTTTCTTGAGATTTTGATCTCTATGTAAAGGATACTGTGAAGTTTGTGCCATCAAACTCTTTGATATAATACTCTTCTTTCTCAGAAATTCCAGCCATGACTGACAATAGCAAATGCAAAAGAGTGAGACTAAAAATTTATGGCAAAATTATTGTGAAAGTTTTGGCAAGTGTCTCCTTTGCACAGAGATGGAAATCTCAACTAGAAACTCATCAAAATCACTGCAATGTCAATGCAAAAGAGTGTTGTAGGCAAACTAGAGGACTCACGGGAAAAATCGAGAATTAGATATTAGTTATTATGACATTACCTCTCTCTTGAAATCATAGTCGTCCTCGACTATGGGGTAGAGAAGATAAAGCATATTCATTAGTCCTTTTCCTAGCGGGTAGAGGATCCCTATTTTACCCTACGACTTTGTTCCAAAATGGATGACTAATCCATTTGGCGCTTGAGAGCCTAAGCTTCCGCAAGCATGTCTATACGTTAGTCCTATCAATCTTCCATAGGATCTTGATGCTCGTGCTATGGCTACCATTCAACTACACCTTGATGAGTCCATTTTCTTTACGATTATGAACAAGACTACTGTAAAAGAATTATGCGAGTCATTGCTCACCTTGGGATGGCAAGAGTGCCTCGAACAAAGTTTTTCTCATGAAAAAGCTCACGTGCTTGAATATGAAAGAGGCTAGCAGTGCCAATTCACACTTTCCACTAGAAGTGAGCTAGGATAAAGATGTGCAAGAGGGGAGCTAGAAAACTATTGTCAGGTTGGCGACTGCGGTATCTAGCATGGCCATACATGCTAGTGCCCTTCATAGGATGCAAGGAAGGGTTGTCGTGTCTCAAGTACTACTATAATTTCATACAATCAAGTACAAGGATGCTAGTTGAGAGAGTTTTTTGAATGTGAATGCAAGGTTTCACATTTTGTTAAAAAGATGTGACATGAATCTACACTATGTGTTGGAGCTTGTAGCAGCTTGTCTTGTGCTTCGCAACATTTGTTTTTTTCATGGATAATCTTTAGATATGGAGTGGATGCGGGAGACAGAAGCATAATTGGCGAGTCATGGTGGGCGTGCGACATAGGATCGAAGAGCAGATGCTACGTCCATGATGGAGCTTTGGGCAACACGCGAAGTCGGAATAGAGGAGGCTATCGAGTGTACTCAAGGCGACGATGAAAGAGTGCCAGTGACCTTGGAGTTGGCTTCGAGAGGCGAGATTGTATTGCAAAGGCAATGTACAGAGAGCAAGCATGGATGAATGTCTAAGCTATTTAGAAATGGGGCTTTAGAGAAAATGGATTCATCATCATCTTCAACTTAGATCTTTGTAACCATTGCATTAATTTGAATAAAATATTTGGGCTATGATTTGTACTACGGTTTATTGATACAATTAGTGAACTTTGCTTCCTTTCACTCTTTGTTTCTCCGCCGCCCAATGTTCAAAGGAGACGACGAAAGAAAATAATCACTTTTTATTACACCCTCTTTGTGTGAACAAATGGGTGGCGGAACTCAGCGAGTCTGCATTTTGCAACTCTTCCACCAGTGTTTCTTGGCCTCCCGCATGTCTCAATTCGATGCGCGAAGCACTCTAGAGTCCAGTTCTTTCATTAGTCTCGACCTTCTTTTGTAAATTTTTCTCAATTCCAAATTGAAGAGCGACAGCAGAAATGCAAATCTCTTGAACGTCGAATTGACACCCATGCTCGCCTTTGCAAGTCCGCTTTACGGTGTGCCTCGCTTACTTTCTCACGGAGCTCATCTCCAACGTCGCCCTGATAGTCATCTCTTGGTCTTTGATTCCGATGACGACGAGGATGCAGATGAGCTTACTCTTGTATGTTTTTTGCTTGCTCTCTCTCTCTCTCTCTCTCTCTCTCTGCCTGCTGCATGCTTTGTTGCTATGGAATCCAGCTACATTCTTACAAGCATGCCCATTGCGAAAGAGGGTTTAAGGGCTTTCCTTCTACTTGACAGCTTTTTTGGTTCATGCCAGTTTACCCTTCTCCTGATGGATCATTGTGATCTTGAAAGTGGTAATATGGACAGTCTTTTCTAGTTTCATATATCAATAATGTGTGTTTTGTTGTGCATGCTGACATGCTTTCATCCATGCATCTTGAAGTGCATGAAGCCTTTACAAATGCTTTTTTTTTTGTGGAGAAGGGAGGGAATGGGCCATGGAATTTGAAGCTTTCAAAGGAGTTTTATTTGCTTTGTAACATAATTAAGCAGAGGTAAGGAAGTTGTCAGTGAAAGCACTATTGAACTGCTACCAAGTCTTGGGAGCAAAAGGTTTGGCTCTAAGGCCATTCCTCCATTCCAAAGCATTTTATTTAAGAAGTTTTGCAGCTCGAGAAAGCTTGGAGTCTTTTGTGTAATGACCATCCTTAAAGACAACATCAAAGAATTGAAGAAACTTCAAAGCTTTTGGTCGATCCTAAACACCACCGAAAGTGTAAACTTTATTGTAGAACTATAGAACCACCATCTTTAGATGGTTTGGGGCCTTGCAACATGGGTGAAAGATAATGTCATAACGTGATGACGTGGCAATACCCGATTGAAAAGAGAGAGAGAGAGAGCTATATGGACGGTGGATGTGTTATTGATGTGGCACCTACAAAATGTAGCGTGATTCGTAGGTAATGATATGGCAGGGTCATACGGTGCTTTTCGGCAAAGGTTTTCTAAAGCGTTACAGAGTGCAAGCTTTTGGGAGCGCTAGTTTTTCCTAGCTTTTGCTCTTGGGTAAGTGCCTTTAAAGTTTATAACTGTACCTTGGGGGTCCTCTCTTGATATGAGTGCATGGTTGCACAATTGCAAAGAAGGACTCCACGGTAGTTGTACTCTGTGACTTTATCAATGTAAAAGGAGCGTAAGGGGCATCTGACTCAGGAGCCAATGCATCTTGGAGTGGAACTCTGCCACTCCCTGTCTCCTCTCCAACTCTCTTCAAGTGTCAATAGTTTTTCAAGTTGAGTGGTGTGTTTGTTGTGGATTCACCATCTCGTGAGTGGCTTGCCGATTACAGTGTTACAGAGTGCAAGCTTTTGGGAGCGCTAGTTTTTCCTAGCTTTTGCTCTTGGGTAAGTGCCTTTATAACTGTACCTTGGGGGTCCTCTCTTGATATGAGTGCATGGTTGCACAATCGCAAAGAGTGACTCCACGGTAGTTGTACTCTGTGACTTTATCAATGTAAAAGGAGCGTAAGGGGCATCTGACTTAGGGGCCAATGCATCTCGGAGTGGAACTTCGCCACTCCCTGTCTCCTCTCCAACTCTCTTCAAGTGTCAATAGTTTTTCGAGTTGAGTGGTGTGTTTGCACCTCCTCGTGAGTGGCTTGCCGATTACAGATAATGGGAAAGGTAATCTAGATGCATTGGATAGGGTCTTGGCATAGGAGGATGAAAGGGTGTAGGTGATGGTGGGGGGTTGGTGGCAATGAAGTGGGAACTAGAGAGGTAGGAAGAATAGCCAAAATAGGATTCTCATTAGCCTTGGTGCGGAAAACACCTCCCATCAAAGACGACTGCGGAGAAGGATCAAGAAGCGCATAAATTAAAGGACGAACGATTCTCGGGTTGAAAACTAAGTAGAAGGGCATATGAGGAGGTAGAGATCCATAGACATTGGTGGAATAGAGGGAACAAGTTGAACATATGCCAATCGAGGTAAAGTACATCCCAAGATTCATAAAGATTCTAGAAATCTTCACCTTCTGCATAAGGTGCATATTGCTCCAAAGTAATAGCCGCTTGCAGTTCTCCAATAACATCCACCAAATAGTCACGATCAAAAGCAACTGTTGCGGGAGTTCGAAAGAAGGAGGGTTCTAAGAAACAGGAGGGTTTTGTGAACTTCCATCGGTTGCCTCTGCCAACTTCGTAATTGGATTCAGATTTGCCTACATTCAAAAGGATCGTTCCTCTTGTGAGAAGGCGGCGGCGGCTGAGATCTGATACCACTGTAATCACCGACGGATGACTCACTGGAACGCGTAAACTTGTGGCTGAAAACTTGAACATAACTAAAAAGATTACACAAGTTGCACTTGGTAGACAAACATGAGAGTGGCGTAGTTTCATTCCAAAGGATGTTGGCCCTCAAGTTGAGGGCCCTTGGCTGTATTTCCTTATTAATTGCAAGACAGTTACAACTGTGTGCGACTATGCACTCAAGATCTGATTACAAATGAAGCCTCAGCCTAATTAGTAGGCAATTGGCCTTCCTTCAACAAAAGCAACTTACAAGTCATGGCTAAAAACGAGGCCTATAAGTGGCTGCTTTCTATAACTGAACCCAAAATCAGCCAACGCAAAAGTTGGCACGCCAGCAAAGTGTTTGCACGGATCCGCATTTTCCGCCATGATTTGTGGCGGTATTTACGTTGGGAGTTTCCTCTCTGTGTGTGTGTGTGTGTGTGTGTGTGAGAGAGAGAGAGAGAGAGAGAGAGAGAGAGAGAGAGAGAGAGAGAGATGAAATGAAATGTTATATTAAACGTCTTCAAAAGGCCAAAATGACCTATGAGACCAAATTGATACAATCTTGGTGGATCTAATACAATGTTTGGGTACAAAATAAAAATGAAGTAAAGTAAAAACTAAAATGAACCTCATATCATCATCATCAATGTCCAAGGATGCCCGGCATGGGGCGTTGTCCGAGAATGTATTGCATCAGTCGCTGAAGAGCATCGTCAATGTCCACCTCTGTAAATAGTCATCCTGGACGTCTCCCATGTCGTGCTAGAATAGTCTTGTTCCTCTGATGGAGCCTCCGTCGATGTTGTGGTGGCTTTCGTACACATGGGCATCTAGATCTCCCAAGTTCAATGGCTCTGTGAGTGAGTATACCTTTGGTATAGGTGAGCTCTGAAATTTTTTGTGAAGCTTGCTTATTTGATTACCGAGTCTTTGCTCTAAAGAAGTTAGTGATCTCCCTCTGTGAATGTCTCCCATTGTTTGATCTCCACAAGAGACTCTCCCTGTGTCTGCACAACTCTAGCAAAAACAACCCGAGACATCTTTGATCCTGATATCTCTTGACTCTAGCCAGGGGTCCAAAGCCCCCTCTGAATAGATAGTGAAAGCGGCCTCGTATCTCATAGTATATCGGACAATGACATATGTGATGTAACTCTTATCTCTGGCTCTATATGACACAACTGGCAAATCCTATCCTCTGTTGGTACTCTCCTAAATCTGCTAGTCTCAATCGCTAACTGATGTGATGATGTGTGCATCTGACCAATAGCACATCATCCCATGGGATAAATGATTGTCCATATAGGCAAGTCCGATCACATATCCATCCTTTGTGAGCTGGTGTTAGGTGCAACGGAAGTGTTTAATGATTTATCTCGGATCTAGTACTCCGCACAAACACAAGGTTATTTTACTTCACTTGAAATGTAAGGTACAACGGAAGTGAATGTTGATAGTGCTCAGGATGAGTGCTCCGAACTTTGCTCAAGGGTTCCTTTTACTTACGGAAGGGAAAGCCTTTTGTTCTTCTTAGAGAGTGTGCACAAGTGCAATGATCACAAACAAAGTGAATGCTACCGTGAATGAGAGAGAGAGAGAGAGAGAGAGAGAGAGAGAGAGAGAGAGAGAGAGAAGAATACGACACCAGATTGGTTCTCAAAACCCCCTCCAAGGGCCCCCCTCTCTATGGCGAGAGGTCTATGCTTTAGATTGCACACTCTGGTACAATGGTCTATATGCAATGGACTTGCCAACGATGTCGACGACAATGGTGGCGTCGACGAGGACGGGCTGAATAGTGAAAACGCTAGGGCTGATATGGTGAAATCTGAAAATGCTGATCTGCTGCTGAAACTTAACACCGTGTCAGAGTGGATGGCGGTGACGACTCCTCGACGGCTATGTGGTGAAAACGCTGATGCTGAAAACTGAAAACTGCGGGCTGAATTGGAAAACACTGGATGAACTGATGAGATGATGAGGATCTGCTAGTGGAGAGGTGAGATCTATGATGCTAAGGGCCAGATCTGCAAATGCTGATGACTGAAAACCAAAACGCTATGCCTGTCTGCTGCTTTGGAATGCTGGAGACTGAAAACGCTGGCTGATCAAGAGCTTGCTAAAAACGCCAGGTGCTGAGGGCTGAAAACGCTAGGCTTCCTTCCGGTACTGCTGAGGAGAAGCTCTGCAAGTTGGATAACTTCTTCTGCCGCCTCTTCTACTTGAAATGGGCGGCCCCTCTTCTCCTTATATAGCAAATCCCAATTGGGTTGAGCATGCTCCCCTACAGCCCCACGACCTTGGAAATTGGCATTTAATAAATAAATAAATAAGTATAAAATGCGTGAACTACTTGCCCCAAGATGCCATGGAAAATTGGGTTCACTGATTTGGAAAATGCAAATTGTGGGTGCTACTGGGTTGTGCAATCAGAGGGTATGCAACTACTCTTACGTGCCTGGACATGCACGGCTTGCGCACAGGCTCTCAAGGTGCCATAACACTTCCTAGGCTAGCCTGAAACCTAGTGTCACAAATCGGAGCACATAACAATATAAAATATACTCGGATAAATAGAATTTATCACTTAATACTGAAGCCAGAGTATATAGAGAGAAACAGATAAAGGGAGAGAGATAGAGAGTGAGAAGATCGACACAATACTGGGGACCAGAAGATGGGCTGGTCCCCCCCCGTAATAGTATCTTTATTACTGAGGAGAAGTCTATACAAGCACTTGAACCGAACGTATTACCACGTTCGTTCTAGAATAAGACTTGATGGTTCCCGGAAGCCTTAGCTTCCGATTCCTAGGGCAAAACCCTATTCCAAGGAACTTCCGTTCCTTATTCCAAATCCTTGAGAACCAAGGTTCTCGCCTCTAGATCTCACCTTCCAGACTTAGGGCATGACATCCCTGCAACTCTCTTTTCCAACTCTGTTTCCAGAGTCCTCTTCCCGCAGAACAACTCTGCTTTCACGGACGCGAAGTCCTTCCCTTGGGAATTTCAACTTCCAGATCACATCTCGAGAGTCTACCTCTCTTCTATCCGTGGGCCTGCTTCCCAAATTCGGACACGAAACCCTTGGGCTGATCCGGCTCTAGTTCCTCAGAGCGCTTTTCTCTTGCAGAGGCTCGTGCCTTCCTCTGCTCCTACTCCCTCACTAAGAGGAAGTACACCTGTAAACAAATACTCATAGATCATAACATGAAAATGTTACCTTCAAAATCTCGACGCTCGAAATGCAACTCGGTTCTCGAAAAAAGCAATTCCCGGGAAGAGATCTCTGTATAGAAAAATCCTCTCTTCCAATCCTACACACAAAAGAGGTGTGTTCTCGGGTTCCTTCTCACAAGTCAGCCCCGTCTACGATGTTTATGGGCTGAAAACAGAGAAAAACAGCAGCTTGTCACGATGGAAACACGCTCCGTAGGCACTTCTTCGCGAGGGAACTCGCACACTGGGTCTTGGCGACATCGGGTACACTTGGGACAGTCCTGGGCATCATTGGCAAATGTCTTCTTGGTGGGTGAACTCTGCAGCAGCATCTTCTTGCAAAAACTGATCCTCTCCTCTGCGTGAGGGCATGTGATGCTTTTATAGCTCCTAGCCACAGGCACGAATAGCTGCTCGCGTAGAGATCGCGGCCCTTTTTTTTTCTCGGATGTTCTGCCAGAAAAAGAGAGATAGAAAACGCTGGTTGATCTGTTGCCTTATTTATCAGATGGCTGCCCGCTTATTAAGTGGGCGGCTGGCGTATTTTAAAAATAGTCTGAACCTGCCCAAAAACTCAATAAAACCTTATAAGTTAAAAACAATGCTTTCACAGCACTTCCCAGGCGTCCCTGGACACAATCACATGCACAGTTGCAATGCAAACATAGACTTCCTCGCGGGAAAGCAGATGCTTTCCCGAAAAGCAATCCCGCTTTCTCAGAAAGCATCTGTTTTTCCTCAAAAGTTTCCTCTAAACCCATCTTCATTCAAGTGCTTGCTTTTTCCTTGTGCACAATTCTAACACAGTTCGGAATTTCCTCCTGACTATGGATATTCCCTTTCCGATGCACCCGTGACGCATCAAGAATACCCATCACCTAGTCCTTTTCTACGGAACTTACGGTACAATCTCCTTCACGATGCTCTGTCACCCATCCTATGACGCATCAGAGATGTCCGTTCCTTGATGGTCGGATACTTCTTTCTGATGCTCCCTGTCACCCATCCGATGTGACGTATCAGAAGTACCCGTTCCTGGTGGCCTTACAGATATTCCCGTTCTCAGTGCTCCCGTCATTACTTTGAATGACGCACTAGGATTACTCTGTACTCGGATGTCTCCAGTGAGAAAAACCCTCTCACTTAAAATTCCAATAATTCATTTAGAATTATTTTTCATGTTGTTCCAAGCGAGAAAACCCTCACTTATAAATCCAATAATTCATTTAGAATTATTTTTCTGTCAGATAAAGCCAATTTAGCAACACCTAGGACTGGGATAGGTTGTCCACATGCGCATAGAGTAAGATGTGCACGTGACATCCCCTCTTTTTTAAAGTGAGGTACACAACAATTTTATAGAAACCTCATTGATCTTTTTAATGACAGAAAATGGACCATACATTCTGAAATACAACTTAGGACACTTCTTGCCTACTTGCTTAAGACGTTGCTTCATGATTCTCTAATAGACCCAATCCCCTTCCTAGATAGTAACATCCTGACGATGCTTATTAGCCTGCCGTGAATAAGACTCCTGAGCCTTGCTTACCCGAAGCTTCACACTCTCAGTAATCTCATCCAATGATTGACTTTCAGCGGCATCAGGCAATTGACTGACCAAACGAGTCAAAAGGGACTGGAACGGATGGCCAAATGTTGCCTCATATGGAGTTCTATCAATGGCAAAGGAATAAGAGTCATTCAAAATTGCTTGGACTAATGGGAGATAGAGCTCCCAATGAAACTGTTGATCATGCACATAAGACTTTAAAACATCAAAAGCCAATTGATTGTAAAATTTTGTTTGAATTTTGACCATCTGAAAAGCAGATAAATGTGCCAAAATTTTCAAAGAGAGCGCGCCAAAAATTTGACGTGAACTTAAATTCACTATCTGAAACGATTGACTTTGGTGAACCACAAAGGGGGTACCAATGCTTAATGAATAAATCTTGTGCAGTAACTGTGGCCTTACAAGGAATTAACATGCAAAATTTGCTGAAACGATCAACGATTGTCAAGCATTATGTGTTCCTTGCATGCAAAGTAGGTGGAAGATTAGTCACAAAATCCATAGAGATATCTTGAAAAGGTTCTTCAGGAATAGGCAACGACATCAAGAGACCCTGTTGCCTACCCCTAGGGGCTTTTACTTTCTGACAAATGGTGCACTATGTGACATAACGAAACATATCTTTTCGCATTTTAGGCCAATAAAAGAATCTATCTATTTTTTCCAAAGTGGTGTTCATTCCCTCATTCCCACCCATGAGAGTCATGAGCATCAGGCAATATGGCTTTCCTGAGAGAGGGAAACACACATAGATGGTGACGAAAATACAACAAACCTTCACGAATGAGATAGTTGCTGGTCCATTGGTAAGCAAGAGCCTCCAACCATTGCTTACCAAACTCGGAATCTGCATTCTGATTTGTCATGTTGTCGAAAGAGATACCTTGAATAAAAAATGTGGATCTTGACTCAAGAGCCAAGATCTGTCCTTTGCGACTAAACGCATCTGCAACAGGGTTTGCTTTACTAGGCATGTCACGTGACACATCCAACCCTATGTGTCCGTGGACAAGCTACAACACGACAAGGGTTCAGTCCAGTCAGTCTAGATTTAGAAGTGATCTGGCACTTTTGTGAGGCTATTCGTGGACCGTGCATGCCTAGTCACGTAGTGTAGATGCATATCCTCTGGTTGCACACAGCAAGATCATAAGCATTCTCATCAGAATCCATCAGAATCCTTCAGGGGAATTTTCTAGTGTATTTGACCTATTTTCCCTATTTTTGACATTTTTTACTTATTATTTTTAAGTGACTTTTGTTGGAAAGTAGGTAGGGCAAATTGAGTAAGTTTGTATATAAGCAAACTAAAGCTAGCACTAAATGGCAGAAGAGGCAACAGGAGCCAAGCTCAACAGGCAACTTCTCAAGCAAGAACCCCTTGGTGGATTTCTCTCCAAGCAAGAAGAACCATCAACCTAGCGTTTTCTCCAACAAGCAAGCCTAGCGTTTTTGGACATCAACGCCCAGTAGACTCCAGACCTTGGCGTTTTTGCATCAGGTAGCCATCGCCATCAGATCCCAGGCCTAGCGTTTTTAACCAAGGCGTCACCGCAAGCAGATCCCCATGCCTAGCGTTTTTCAGCCCATATCGCCTTCCCTTTTGACTGGCGTTTATTAGCAATGAAGAAGCCTCAGATTCAGCCCGAAAAGACCATCAGTTTCAACCCTTAAGAACATCAGTTTTCAGTCCTAAAACCTACAGATTTTCAGCGACAAAGATCAACAGAAATCAGCCCCAAAACCAGCGTTTTGGATTTGCAGCAGATTTCAGCCCATAGCGTTTTTGGACAGCAGATAAAAGGTTGCAGATTTCAGCCCTGAGGTCGGTCTCGCCATCACCATCGTCATTGCCGACATAGCTTAGACTTGCATCAGTCACATGCATTCCCATTGTACCAGTTTGTGCAATCATAAGTAGACCACTCTCGCCGACGAGTGGGGCCTTCGGAGGAGGGTTTTACAATGTCTCTGGTGTTGTATCTCTCTTCTCTCTCTATCTCTGTCTCATACACTTGCACGCACAGTGTCCATTCACTTTGTTTGTGATCATAGCACTCTCTCATTAAGAACGGAAGGCTCTCCCTTCCATAAGAACGAAAAGGAACCTTGAGCGCAGTTCGGAGCACTCATCTTGAGCAAAGTTCCAACATTCATTCCGCTGCACCTTACAAGGCACATACTCAATCAAACCACCAAATTGCTCAAAAAACTGTGACCACCGTGCTTGGCGATCATTCCAATGTGCACTAGGCATAGATTGGAGCCACTTGAGGGCTTGAGGATCTGTGCGAACTATGAACTCTGAGCTCTCTACCATATAGAAAATGCTTCCAATGCTTGAGAGAGCGAATAAAAGACAAAAGTTTTTTGTCATAAACTGAATAATTCTTTTCGGCAGTATTGAACTTCTGACTGAGAAATGCAACTGGACCGCCATGTTGTTGAAGCACAGCATCTATTGTGACATTGCTCGCACCCGTACAAACCTCAAAGGGGTTGTCCCAATAGGCAAGGATGAGACACGATGCTTCTATCACCGCAACCTTGAGAGCCGAAAAAGCCTCAACGGCTGCCTCAAGCAAAACAACGCGATGTCGGTGAGTTTTTACCCCTTTCGAAACATCAGTCATGTGTGCGACAATGCGTGCAAAATTCTCTATGTGCGAACTATATGCTTGACATAAACCAAGAAAAGAACGCACATCATTTGCAGTTTTGGGCAAATCCCAATTATGAACGTGTTCTACCTTTGCGGGATCAAGCGTGATACTTTTTGCAGAAATGATATAACCCAAATAAGTAACTTCAGTTAGAAAAAAATCAGACTTCTTAGCTGCAATGTACAACTGACACTCATCCAAACGGACTAAAACCTTTTCTACATCCTTTTCATGTTGTTCCCACGATGCAGAGAATATGAGAATTTCATCAAGAAAGATAAACACACACACACGCCGATCATACCACCAAAACGACCTACCATGAGATTGTTGAATGTACCCACGCCACCTGTCAATCCAAAAGACATAACCACATACTCCCATTGCCCTCGCTCTATGCGAAAGGTATTCTTGAAGATATCGCCTTTATATACCCTTACCTCATGGTATCCACTTTTGAGATTGACTTTGCTGAAAACCTTTGCCCCATTGAGCCTATCGAGGATATACTCAATGCGAGGCATCAGAAACTTGTTCTTGACAGTCATCTTGTTCAAAGCCCTGTAATCAACACACAAACGAGACGAACCATCCTGCGGATAAACAAAGTAGGAGCAACAAAAGGACTTACACTAGGGCGTATGAATCCTCTGGTCACCAACTCCGTGAGTTGCCGCTCTAACTCTTCTTCTTGTGTCACAAAAATACGGAAGCGTAAACCGACTTTTAATTGTATTTCAAATACTCAAGAGAATTAGAGAGAGAGAGGAAAAGCTTGACACTTCGTTGGGGACCAGAAGATAGGCTGGTCCCCCCCCATAAAGAGATTATCTTTATTACTAAGGGAGAATCTTTACAAGCACAGGAACGGGGCAATAGCCCGTCCTCTATTCTTTCTTTTCTGCTTGTGACTGAGCGAGTGCGAAAGCTACTCTCTAAGTACTGAGAGGATTTTCCCTCTGCTATGAGATTTTGGGAAGCTCTCTAAAACGAGAGTCTATCTTCCACAAAACTCAACGGAAGCTCTCGAAAATAAGTCTACCTTCCGCTAACTGTGTCTCTTTATGCATAATCATTCCTGCAACAAAAACAAGGGAGAAACATGCAAAATGCATGCACACATGCTTGCTGTAATTTTCTGCACATAACCTGAAAATGTTACCTAAGCACCTTCCAAAGCCGAAATAGAGACCTTTTTTGCGATGGAATGGCACCAAACTTTGTGTATGCGTAGTGTAGGTAGAGAAGAACTAGATTCTATGTGTATTTTGCTGAAATTCACCCTAAAAGAGATGATTAGGGGCTGAAAACGGAGAATCTACAGCCACCACACTCTATGAAGAGAGTGCCTGCTGCAACTTCTCACTATGAAACTTCACCAAAAGCTGGCTATGGCTATGAGAACCCTTGTTCTAGACAATGGGAGCATAAGGCCACCACATATGTCGCAAGGGGCGGCTCTCAAGCTTCCATGGAGGGCTCCAATGCGTAAAGCATACTCACAATAGGGGAGGTAGGAGCACTGCCAACATTGAGAAATGGGGGAGGGGGTGCTCTTATCAAGCCAACAGGAAGAGGGGACGCTAGGAAGAGAGAGAGGGTGAGAGTGAGAGTGAGAGTGAGAGTGAGAGAGCTAGTTTTGCATTGGTAAGTGTGCCAAGTGGCACACTTACCAATTCAACTTTCACATTCAACTTTAAAACCATTCAACTTTCACATTTAAAAGTCCCTAGGCTATTAATCACTTGGCACACTTACTTAATAACTTTAAAACCATTCAACTTTTACATTTAAAAGTCCCTAGGCTATTAATGGAATGTGCAAATTAACTCACAACTGCACACACAGATACAACTAATGAAATGTTAGCTGCTCCCCAGCACAATGCCGTACTGACACTGCTTTGGCATTACCTGTTCGCACTTGTCCGGCCATTTGGTCCCGCTCAAATCATTTAAAATAATTTAATTGACTTATCCTAAGGCCGTAAAAATAATTCAGGCCTTAGGGTTACTGTTCTTCTATGGACCCCATCTCATTCCTGTGCTCGCACTGACGCGCGTAATTGTCTGAGCTTGAAATCTGAGGTTACTATCTACCCCTTCATTGAACACTCGATTTCCCAATCACTAGGGCTTCATGGTATTTTCTGCTAGGGTCTCCCTAGGTGCTCTGGCCCAAACTAGGGTGCACCTGAGGCCCCAAAACTGCTAGATCTATTCTAATGTGCACACAACTAATTAGATAATTCCCAATCACTAGGGCTTCATGGTATTTTCTGCTAGGGTCTCCCTAGGTGCTCTGGCCCAAACTAGGGTGCACCTTAGGTCCCAAAACTGCTAGATCTATTCTAATGTGCACACAACTAATTATATAAGTCTTTTTTCGTAAATAAAGTAATTATTTACAAAGTGTGACATGGTTACATCTCGAGTCTTGTTCAAACGGTGGGGAGCCTTATTGACTGGTTGTGCCCCCTCCGTGAGTTCTATGCGATGGTTTTCCGGCTGCTCAGGAGGGAGACGGGGTGGAAGATCATCCTGCAAAAAGAGGTGCTCATACTTGGTAAACAAACCTGAATACCTTTCTGGATCCTTGAGGTTCTGAGTGACTGAAGACGCATAAATGAATGCCGCTTGTGCTCCTCTTCGTAATTCACTGTTCGCCTGCACATGAGAAATGAGAGGTAAAGAATGAAGACCCTCCTCACCACGAATGATCATGGGGGAGTCACTTTTGGCATTTAGAGTGAGCGTATTGTCTGTCCAAGCAATGAGAGGGTTATGTTCACAAAACCATCGAATGTCCAAAATCATATCACATCCTGAGAGAGGTGTCACGTGCACATCTGTACGTAGACAAGCTACTTCATAACAAGGGTTCAGTTAGCCTAGCTTAGGAAGTGTTCTGGCACTTTTGTGAGTCTGTTCGAAGACCGTGCATGTCTAGACACTTGATGCATATCCTCTGGTTGCACACAACATGGTCATCAGCAATACCATTAGGTTCCATCAGGAGCATTTTACAGTGCAAAAAACCTATTTTCCCTATTTTAGCCATTTTTCACTTATTATTAATAAGTGACTTTGTTGGGAAACTGGGTACGGCAATTTGACTAAGGCAGTATATAAGAAAAGCTAGTGCTAGTGTTTTCTGGCAGGAGAAGCAGCAGACCACAGTGGAAGTGCACCTTCTCAGCAAGACGGCAAGAGGACCTAGCGTTTTCAAGCCACGAAAGACAGCCATTGTTTTTCACCAAGTGCAGATCAACCCCATCGTTTTGCCACTTGCAGATCAGCCTGGCGTTTGTAGTTTTCCTATCGTTTTCTGTAGCAGATACAAATTCAGCCCAAGCGTTTTTCGACCAGCATTTCAGCCTAGTGTTTTGAAGATTCCCCGCGACAGGTTCAGCCCTAGCTTCAGCGTTTTTAGTTTTCAGCCTATAGACACCGCAGAACCACCCCCAAACCTCGCAGATCTCACCTTCCCGCAACAAATCCTTGCCGCACGGTTAGATCAGCCAAAGTTTGCAGATTCAGCAGCTATTCGTAGATTTCAGCATCTGCATTTTCAGCGCGTCGTCGTCGCATCGTCGTCACATCGTCGTCGTCACCGACATAGAGTCAGAATTCAGCAGATACAAGATTTGCATATTTCAGTCCGTCTCGTCGCCGTCCTCATCGTTGTCGACATCGTCGGCAAGTCCATTGCATTGTAGAGATTTGTGCAATCAATAGTAGACCGCTCTCGTATGACGAGAAAGGGGCCTTCGGAGGAGGGTTTGACAACATTCTGGTGTCGTATTCTTCTCTCTCTATCTCTCAGTCTCAGCACCTTCATTCACAACGTCTTCCACTTTGTTTGTGATCATTGCACTCTCTCACTAAAGGAACGGAAGGCTCTCCCTTCCGAATTAAAGGAACCCTTGAGCATAGTTTGGAGCACTCATCTTGAGCAAAGTTAAACATTCACATCCGCTGCACCTTACATTGGTGTCAAAGCTTTGGCAATGTTCTATATCACTCAAGGAAAGAACCACAAGAAGTTTTTTTTGCTTGTTGCGGTCGCACGTAACCCAAGTCCACTTGGGCATGTCGATTCCTAATCATGTTTTTGAAGAGTGACAGGAAACCCAAGAGAGAAGGGCTTGTCCAACCTCCCCTTGTTTCTCTTTTCTCTCATTGAGAGCGGACCGTGCACCTAGCGGCCGGCCAATCGACGTGAGGTGGGAAAAAGCAACCTTGGTGTGAGTACAAGGCCGCCAAGGGGTGCGCCCGCGGGAAAGAGAAGATCTCGGGTAAGAGAAGATCCTCCTTAACACAGATTGCAAGCTGAAAAGAAGAACCTCAAGAACCCAAGAACCACAAGAACCCAAGTTCCTTGTGAACTTAAGAACCCAAGACTTCAGTGTATGGTCCTCATCCGAAGCGGAATGGATACTTCGCATGGAGGTGATGAGCATGGAAGTGGCGAAGAAGTTTCCCCACCAGGAGGTTTTTCCAACCCTCCCCCCTCCCCATCTACACCAAGGATTGTACCAAATCCTATGGAGGCTTCGGTCAAGATGATGATGGACATGATGTTACAACAAGACGCGCAACGTGCTGCCTTGGAGCGCGAACGCCAAGATAGATAAGCATCCTTGGATCGCGAGCGTGAACAAGCGTGCTTGGCGGCTGAGGAACGAAAAGAAAGAAAAGCAGAAAGAAAGGCCGACTTGGAGCGTGAGCGCATGCAAGTGCGCTTGGCAGCCGAGAAGTAAAGGGCAGCCTTGGAGAGTGAGCGCGAGCAAGCACGCTTGGCGGCCGAAGAGAAAAGGGTAGCCTTGGAGCGTCAGCGTGAGCAAGCGCGCTTGGCGACCGAAGAAAGAAAGGTGGCGGCTGAAGAAAGAAAGGCAGCTATTGAGCTTGAGCATGAGCAATCACGCAAAGCCCAACGAGTAGCGGCCGAAGATAGATGAGCGGCCTTGGAGTTAGAGCGTGAGGTGCAGAGAGACCAACGCATGCAAGAGTTGGTCCTACAGTTTCTTACCTCGAAACCCGAGCCGGCGCAAGCCGAGATTCGGACTCCAACAACCCCATCATCGAGAAGTTGATGTTCAGTAAGTATGACGTAAGATAGATGCTAGTGTTATTCATTTTTGGTTGCATCAATTTAATGCTTATTTTGGGACAACTAAGAAGACAAGGAATAACAAAGTTTTGACAGCAGCCATGTATCTTGTCGGTGATGCCATCAATTGGTATCAAGCATGGCAAGAGGAGAAATTGGCTATGCACCTAGGGGAAGCCGAGGTAGGTGTGTCCCTGTCTTTCAGTTGTGCCGACTTCCAAGACAAGTTCAAGGCGCGGTTCTTGCCACCTTAGTACCTAGCGCGATTAAAAGAAGATTGGTGCAATCTTAAGCAGAATGGTACTTCAGTCATGTCTTTTTCTAACCATGTTTTGCAACTTGGCACCCTATTATGCAAATCGGATGTTGTCACGTGACACGTCCAACCCTATGTGTCCGTGGACAAGCTACAGCATGATCAGGGTTCAGTTCAGTCAAGTCAGTCTAGAATAGGAAGTGATCTGGCACTTTTGTGAGTCTGTTCGCAGACCGTGCATGTCCAGACACTTAGATTAGATGCATATCCTCTGGTTGCACACAACATGACCATCAGATTCCCATCAGATCCCATCAAGAGCATTTTTACAGTGCATAGATCTATTTTCCCTATCTTTGACATTTTTCACTTATTATTTTTAAGCGACTTTTGTTGGAAAGTAGGTAGGGCAATGCTAAGTTTGTATAAATAAAAACCTAGCGCTAGCACTTTCTGGTAGAAGAGGCAGCAGGAGCACCTTGCTCAACAGGCAACTTCTCAGCAAGACCAACCCCCGCGACAACTCTGGCGTTTTCTCTCAACAAAAGGCCTAGCATTTTTGCACCAGATCAGCCAACGTTTTTGCACTTGCAGATTCCCGACGACAGTAGACAGCAGATCAGCCCTAGCGTTAGCAAATTCCCACAGCAACACAACAGATTTCCTAGCGTTAGCAGATTTCTCCGCAAGGTCAGTTTTCAGCCCTAGCATTTTTGGTTTGCAGATCAACCTCAGCGTTTTTGCAGATCATCGCGACAGAATCAGCCCTAGGACCAGCGTTTTCAGTTTTCAGCCTTTAGCACTCGCAAATCAAGTCCCGAACCTCGCAGATCTCACCTTCCCATTGCAGTTCCTCGCTGCATGGTGGGATCCATCGAAGTTTGCAGTTTCAGCCCGGAAAACACAGATTTCAGCATCTGCGTTTTCAATACGTCCTCGTTGCATCATCGACATCGTCATCACATAGAGTCAGAATTCAGCAGATAAAGATTTGCAGATTTCAGCCCTTGGCGTTTTCAGATTTCAGTCCGTCTCGTCGTCATCCTCATCGTCGTCGACATCGTCGGCAAGTCTAAGCATTGTAGAGATTTGTGCAATCATAAGTAGACCGCTCTCGCTATAGAGAGTGGGGCCTTCGGAGGAGGGTTTTACGTCTCTGGTGTCGTATTCTCTTCTCTCTCTATCTCTCAGTCTCATACACTTTCTCGCACTGTGTCCATTCACTTTGTGTGTCCATTGCACTCTCTCATTAAGAACGGAAGGCTCTCCCTTCCATAAGAAAAAGGAACCTTGAGCATAGTTTCGGAGCACTCATCTTGAACAAAGTTCAAACATTCATTCCACTGCACCTTACATTGGTATCAGAGCTTTGGTAGTGTTCTGTATCACTCAAGGAAAGAACCACAATAATTTTTTTTGCTTGTTGCAGTCGCACGAATCCAAGTTCACTTGGGCGTGTCGATTCCTAATCGTGTTTTTGAAGAGTGACAGGAATCCCAGGAAAGAAGGGCTTGTCCAGCCTCTCCTTGTGCCTCTTTTCACTCATTGAGAGCGGACCGTGCACTTAGCGGCCGGCCAATCGACGTGAGGTGGGAAAAAGCAACCTTGGTGTGAGCGCAAGGCCGCCAAGGGGTTCGCCCGCGGAAAAGAGCATAACTCGGGTGAAGAGAAGATCCTTCTCTAACACAGATTGCAAGTGAAAGAAGAACCTCAAGAACCTCAAGACACGCAAGAATCTCAAGAACTCAAGAACCCCAAGAACCCAAGTTCCTCGTGAACTTAAGAACCCAAGACCACAAGAACCCAAGACTTTAGTGGATGGTCATCACTCGAAGCGGAATGGATACTTCGCTTAGAGGTGATGAGCATGAGAGAGGGGAAGAAGAATTTTCCCCACTAGGAGGTTTTTCCAACCCTCCCCCTTCCCCATCTATGCCAAGGATTGCACTAACTCCTATGGAGGAGTTGAAGCAGTTGTTTATGGAAAAAAAGTTAGAACGCGAAGAAAGAGAAGCAGAAAGAAAGGCCTACGAAGAAAGAATGGCAGCCATAGATAGTGACTACGAAGAAAGTGTGGCAGCCATAGAGCATAAGTACGACTTGGAAACCAAAGAAAGTCAAGCCAAATTGGATCGCGAGAACAACGAAAGACAAGCAACATTTGATCACGAGAACAAAGCAAGACAAGCAATGAACGACCGACACATGGAAGAGATGTTGCGACTCTTTTCTCAAGTGCAAGCACAGATGCAAGAGATTCGGGAAAAGGAGACTCTCTCAGTCTCTTCTTCTCCCAAGCATGACACACATGATTTGCATGATGATGATTTGAATGACAATGATAAGCATGATGATTTGGATGATAATGATGAGCATGATGATTTGCATGATCAAGATGTGATTTCTCATGAGCATGATGATTTGCATGAAGATGATGTGATTGTTCACAAGGATGATGTGTTAGTTGATAGTTTCTCTAGTGAAGCTAACCTCATTGCAGATTTGATCAATCACGAAGGACAGATCTTGGCTCTTGAGCCTAGGTCCAAGGAACCCTCACAGGAAGTATTATGTGTTTGCATGATTAGTCAGCACGCATTGTATGAGTGTTTCATTCGTGATCGTTTCCTGTATTTTCGTCAGCATCTTTATGTGATCCCTTTTCCTAGGCATGACATATTGTACGTTGAGCACGTTTCACACATGAATGAGCACAGTTGTATGCGGACTGTTCATGAAAAGCTGAAAAGTATGCATTCAAGGAAGTCACATTCCATGTCTCTTCCTTGGCACGACACAGTTGTAGAAAGAGCACATGAAAGTATGAGCACCAAGCATGGGCATTTCTGTTGTGAATTGCCACAGTTGATTGATTCAGATAAAAAAGAAAAGACTCGATCTCATTCTTTGCATGTCTTGGATGAACGGTTTAACACTCCGTCTATTTGTTCATCTACATTGCATGCACAGTCTTTTAGGAAGACAAGATTTTTTCCAGTCACTTTACATAGAATAGGTATGTTCATGTTTTTGTACTGGAAGTGGTTTCAGGAATTTTCAGCCATGGAAATTCTTGAAGAAGAAAGAAGCATGACTCTAGACGAAGTTGAAGCATTGAAGGAGCCACAGAAGACTTTGTGTCGCTTTCGGCGCGTCCCAAAGAAGCAAGCGTTGCAGACCTTATGAAGTTCAAGTACCGCACGACCCACACATCAGAGTGGGGCGGCGAAGAGTCCCTTCCAAGATTCCGGATGCTATTGGCGTTCTTCCTCGACGCCATACAGTTCGGTACCAGTACCTCACTTTGAAAAGGAGGGGATGTCACGTGACACATCCAACCCTATGTGTCCATGGACAAGCTATAGCATGATCAGGGTTCAGTTCAGTCAGGTCAGTCTAGAATAGGAAGTGAGTTGGCACTTTCATGAGTCTGTTCGCAGACCGTGCATGTCTAGACACTTAGATTAGATGCACACAGCATGACCATCAGATTCCCATCAAGAGCATTTTTACAGTGCATAGACGTATTTTCCCTATTTTTGACATTTTTCACTTATTATTTCTAAGTGACTTTTGTTGGAAAGTAGGTAGGGCAATTTTACTAAGTTTGTATAAATAAAAACCTAGCGCTAGCACTTTCTGGTAGGTTCTTATTATATTTGCACAGAATCTTCCCAGATCCGTTTCGTTCATCATCTCTTCAGATAGGCGCGTGCAACAAAAGTTTTCCAGACAGAATCGAACTCGACCTTGCGCGAGTCAAGGTAACTGAGCTAACCAACATATCATGTTGGCTTCGTTGATTGCACGGGACTTCTATTTACTAAAAAAAAAACAGCTTGCTGATGTCAACGCCGCCCAGTTGCTGTCATCCCCTTGCTTCGCGCGATTGCTGCCATCCAATTCCCCTTGCTTCGCGCGACTGCTCTGACAAATTTGCACTTTCAATCATCGCATCCAAAGTGATTCGGCTCCTACTTTCTTTTTCAAAAACCGTAGGCACATATTGGCAGAAGAGGCAGCAGGAGCACCTTGCTCAACATGCAACTTCTCAGCAAGACCAACCCCCGCGACAACTCTGGTGTTTTCTCTTAACAGAAGGCCTAGCGTTTTTGCACCAGATCAGCCAGCGTTTTTGCATTTGCAGATTTTCGGCGACAGTAGACAACAGATCAGCCCTAGGGTTAGCAGATTCCCACAGCAACACAACAGATTTCCTAGCGTTAGTAGATTTCCCTGCAAGGTCAGTTTTCAGCCCTAGCGTTTTTGGTTTGCTGATCAACCTCAGCGTTTTCGCAGATCATCGCAACAGAATCAGCCCTAGGACCAGCGTATTTAGTTTTCAGCCTTTAGCACTCGCAGATCAAGTCCCGAACCTCGCAGATATCACCTTCCCACAGCAGTTCCTCGCCACACGGTGGGATCCATCGAAGTTTGCAGTTTCAGCCCGGAAAACGCAGATTTCAGCATCTGCGTTTTCAGCGCGTCCTCGTCGCATGGTCGCCATCGACATCCTCATCGACATAGAGTCAGAATTCAGCAGATATAGATTTGCAAATTTCAGCCCTTAGTATTTTCAGATTTCAACCCGTCTCGTCCTCGTCGACATCGTCGGCAAGTCTAAACATTGTAGAGATTTGTGCAATCATAAGTAGACCGCTCTCGCCATAGAGAGTGGGTGTCATGTGACACATCCAACCCTATGTGTCCGTGGACAAGCTACAGCATGATCAGGGTTCAATTCAGTCAAGTCAGTCTAGAATAGGAAGTGATCTGGCACTTTTGTGAGTCTTTTCGCAGACTGTGCATGTCCAAACACTTAGATTAGATGCATATCCTCTGGTTGCACACAACATGACCATCAGATCCCAGCGAGATCCCATCAGTAGCATTTTTACAGTGCATAGGTCTATTTTTCCTATTTTTGACATTTTTTACTTATTATTTTTAAGTGACTTTTGTTGGGAAGTAGGTAGGGCAATTTTGCTAAGTTTATATATATAGAAACCTAGCGCTAGCACTTTCTGGTAGAAGAGGCAACAGGGAGCGGACATCCAACAGTGCACCTTCTCAGCAAGACTCCCCCCGGGCAGGAAACTTCGCGTTTTCAGCCAAGGACAGCCATCGTTTTTCTCCATTGGAGATCAGCCCCAACGTTTTGCATTGCAGACCAACCCGGTGACAGTAAGACACAGCAGAAGCCTAGCGTTTTTGCAGAAGCACAGAATTCAGCCCTAGCGTTTTTGGTTTGCAGATCAACCTCAGCATTTTTGCAGATCTTCGCGACAAAATCAGCCCTAGACTCAGCGTTTTCAGTTTTCAGCAGTCAGTTTCCGCAGTAGAACCCCCGAACCTCGGAAATCTCACCTTCCCGCAGCAGATCCTCGCCGCAGTGTCAGATTCCGCAAGGTTTACAGATTCAGCCCAGAAAACGCAGATTTCAGCATCTGCGTTTTCAGCGTGTCGTCGTCGCATCGTCGCAATCGACATCGTCCCCGACATAGAGTCAAAATTCAGCAGATAAAGATTTTCAGATTTCAGTCCTTAGCATTTTCAGATTTCAGCCCGTCTCGTCGTCGTCCTCATCGTCGGCAAGTCCAAGCATTGTAGAGATTTGTGCAATCATAAGTAGACCGCTCTCGCCATAGAGAGTGGGGCCTTCGGAAAAGGGTTTCAGAACGTCTCTGATGTCGTATTCTCTTCTCTATCTCTCAGTCTCATGCACTTCCATTTACTGTGTCCATTCACTTTGTTTGTGTCCATTGCACTCTCTCATTAAGAACGGAAGGCTCTGCCTGCCATAAGTAAAAGGAACCTTGAGCACAGTTCGGAGCACTCATCTTGAGCAAAGTTCAAACATTCACTCCGCGGCACCTTACATTGGTATCAGAGCTTTGGCAGTGTTCTGTATCTCTCAAGGAAAGAACCACAAGAACCACGGAATTTATTTTTTGCTTGTTGAGGTCGCACGTAACCCAAGTTCACTTGGGTGTGTCGATTCCTAATGGTGTTTTTGAAGAGTGACAGGAATCCCAGGAAAGAAGGGCTTGTCCAGTCTCCCCTTGTGCCTCTTTTCACTCATTGAGAGCGGACCGTGCACTTAGCGGTTGGCCAATCGACGCGAGGTGTGGAAAAAAGAAACCTTGGTGTGAGCGCAAGGCCGCCAAGGGGTGTGCCCGCGGAACAGAGCAGAACTCGGGTGAAGAGAAGATCCTTCTCTAACACAGATTGCAAGCGAAAGAAGAACCTCAAGATCCCCAAGAACCCAAGACCCACAAGTACCCAAGTTCCTCGTGAACTTAAGAAACCAAGACCACAAGAACCCACAAGAACCCACGACTTCAGTGGATGGTCATCACTCGAAGCAGAATGGATACTTCGCTTGGAGGTGATGAGCATGAGAGAGGCGAAGAAGAATTTTACCCACCAGGAGGTTTTTCTGACCCTCCCCTTCCCCATCTACGCAAGGATTGCACTAACTCCTATGAAGGAGTTGACGCAGATATTTATGGACAACAAGTTGGAACATGAAGAAAGAACAACAAAAAGAAAGGCAACAATTGACCGTAAGTACCAAGAAAGAATGGCAGTCATAGCACGTGAACGCGAAGAAAGAAGGGCAGCCATAGAGCGTGAGCGCGAGCAAGCACGCTTGGAGGCCAAAGCAAGAAGAGCCGAAATGGAGCGTGAGCACAACGAAAGGAAAGCCGCATTGGTCCTATTTTTTTCTAATATGTAGGCACAACTTAAAGAGATTCAAGAAAAGGAGACTCTCTCAGTCTCGTCTTCTTCTCCAAAGCATGACACGCAGGATTTGCATGATGATTTGAATGACAATGATAAGCATGATGATTTGAATGACAACGATAAGCATGATGATTTGGATGATAATGATGAGCATGATGATTTGCGTGATCAAGATGTGATTTCTCACAAGCATGATGATTTGCATGATCAAGATGCGATTTCTCACAAGCATGATGAGTTGCATGAAGATGATGTGATTGTTCACAAGGATGATGTGTCAGTTGATAGTTTCTCTAGTGAAGCTAACCTCATTGCAGATTCGATCAGTCACGAAGAATTGATCTTGGCTCTCGAGCCTAGGTCCAACGAACCCTTACAGGAAGTACTATGTGTTCGAATAATTCTTCAGCACGCATTGTTCGAGTGTTTCATTTGTGATCGTTTCCTCTATTTCGTCAGCGTCTTTATGTGATCCCTTTTCCTGGGCATGACATATTGTACGTTGAGCACGTTTCACTTATGAATGAGCACGAATGTATGTGGATTGTTCATGAAAAGTTGAAAAGTATGCATTCAACGAAGTCACATTTCATGTCTCTTCCTTAGCACGACACAATTGTAGAAAGAGCACATGAAAGTATGAGCACCAAGCATGGGCATTTCAGTTGAGAATTGTCACAGTTGATTGATTTAGATCAGCAAGACAAGATTCGATCTCATTGTTTGCGTGTGTGTGGTGAACAGTTTGCCACTCCGTCTATTGGTTCTTCTACATTGCATGCACAGTCTGTTAGGAAGAAAAGGTTTTTTTCCAGTCACTTTACATGGAATAGGTATGTTCATGGTTTTGTGTTGGAAGTGGTTTCAGGAATTTTCAGCCGTTGAGATTCTTGAAGACGGCAGAAGCATGACATTAGACGAAGTGGAAGCATCAAAGGAGCCTCAGAAGACTTTGTGTCGCTTTCGGCGCGGCCCAAAGAAGCAAGCGTTGCAGACCTTTATGAAGTTCAAGTATCGCACGACCCACGCATCAGAGTGGGCTGGCGAAGAGTCTCTTCCAGGATGCTATTGGCGATCTCCCTTGACGCCATACAGTTCGGTACCAGTACCTCACTTTGAAAAGGAGGGGATGTCACGTGACACATCCAACCCTATGTGTCCGTGGACAAGCTACATCATGATTAGGGTTCAGTTCAGTCAAGTCAGTCTAGAATAGGAAGTGATTTGGCACTTTCGTGATACTGTTCGCAGACCGTGCATGTCCAGACACTTAGATTAGATGCATATCCTCTGGTTGCACACAACATGACCATCAAATTCCAGTCAGATCCCATCAGTAGCATTTTTACAGTGCATAGGCCTATTTTTCCTATTTTACACTTATTATTTTTAAGTGACTTTTGTTGGAAAGTAGGTAGGGCAATTTTGCTAAGTTTATATATGTAATGGAATTTGCCTATTCAATTTGAGAGTAGCGGAATTTAATGAGAGTACTTTCAAGAAATGATTTTGTGAGCATGGCGGGTAGACATAATTGAAGATAGCAACATAATCATAGCAATTAGCTAACTTGGCATAGACAATACTTTTGCAAGAGAGAGAATTTAGAGAACATGACAACAGTTGAGGACCGGATTTATGTGGAGCCGGTCCCCTCTCCAATAGGCATTTGTATTATGATTTCTCCCATAAAGAGAGACTTGTTACAATACATTCTTTGTGGTCCTTGTGACCTAGGTGAAGCAATGAAGATGGAAAGTTTCATGCATCACCATCATAGCATAACATAAACTTGAAGAAAGCTTTAACCATGCCAAGCCTCAGTCCCAAGACCTCAAACACCTTCGAAGGTGGAGAGAGCTAGCAGGGAATGAGGGTAGGGAAGAGGAAGAAGAAACATTTCATAGGAGAAAGAAGTAGTTCCTCACTTATCATAACTCTTGTGCTAGCATACATAATAGCATAGTAATGAAGAAGAAGGAGATGGCAAGCTTAAGCATTGAAGCATGGCTCTTGGTTGGATTTGCACTCCATAGCCAAGAGTGTTGGTGTAGGCTCTCAACCTCTACTTGCTTGGAGAGGGAGCTCTTGCACTTTGCATAGCACACAATGAGAGTGATTATGAGTGTGTGTGGGTGAGTATACCCCCCTAAGCAACCCCCTAGCTTGCATGGTCGACCCCCCCTTGTAGCTCATGATGAAAGCTCATTGGAATCCCCCCAGGCCTAGCCAATCACAAGCAGGAGCCATTACAAGCAACAAGGGTAGCCTTGGGACAAGTGTCCCCCTTTCCCCTTTGAGAGAGAGGACTTGATAAATGCAAAATCAATTAATTAAATATCCTAAATTATCATTGGACCCCTTGGGTGGCCAACCAATAGGCTTCAGGCACACCATGAGGGCAACATGAGGAGGAACTTGACAAGTGTCCTTGCTGCCTCTTCAAGCTGGGGCTTCCCTTGTGTGTGTGTGTGTTCTCTCTCATCCCCCCTCCCCTTGTAGGCTCGCCCCCCTCCTTGTAGGGATCTTTTTGACTTTGGATGAGCAAGCCCCTTAGTCATCAAGCATGACAAAGCACTTGAAGTAGGGGGTGTTCCCACAAGCATCTCAGGCAAGCTTCTCAAGGCACCTCAAGCACCTTAATCATGCAGCAAGTCAAGCACCTCAAGCATGGAGCCAGTCAAGCACCTCAAGCATCTTAATCAAGCACCTCAAGCATGACAAGCACCTCAAGCACGACAAGCACCTCAAGCAAGACAAGCACCTCGACCTTGGGCCGGGTTCCCACCTCAAGCTCAGCCCTAGCTTACCTAAGGTCAAAGGACTTTTACACACATTATTGGAGGTCTTCAATGAAGCTAACCCTAAGGTCTTATGCTCCATTGGTTAGCCTTGCTCTTTGATAGACCATCTCTCATTTGAGCCCCGTTACCATTGGCCCCGTGTTGAGATAGATCTATAAGCACATATCTATATCTTAACACTTGTTCCCGTTTATTCTCCCACATTAAGTGATCAATTTAAAATGAGAGAATCATTTGGGTTTGTTAGATATTAGATTTTATGACAATATATATAGAAACCTAGCGCTAGCACTTTCTGGTAGAAGAGGCAACAGGGAGCGGACATCCAACAGTGCACCTTCTCAGCAAGACTCCCCCCGGGCAGGAAACTTCGCGTTTTCAGCCAAGGACAGCCATCGTTTTTCTCCATTGGAGATCAGCCCCAACGTTTTGCATTGCAGACCAACCCGGTGACAGTAAGACACAGCAGAAGCCTAGTGTTTTTGCAGAAGCACAGAATTCAGCCCTAGCGTTTTTGGTTTGCAGATCAACCTCAGCATTTTTGCAGATCTTCGCGACAAAATCAGCCCTAGACTCTGTTTTCAGTTTTCAGCAGTCAGTTTCCGCAGTAGAACCCCCGAACCTCGGAAATCTCACCTTCCCGCAGCAGATCCTCGCCGCAGTGTCAGATTCCGCAAGGTTTACAGATTCAGCCCAGAAAACGCAGATTTCAGCATCTGCGTTTTCAGCGTGTCGTCGTCGCATCGTCGCAATCGACATCGTCCCCGACATAGAGTCAGAATTCAGCAGATAAAGATTTGCAGATTTCAGTCCTTAGCATTTTCAGATTTCAGCCCGTCTCGTCGTCGTCCTCATCGTCGGCAAGTCCAAGCATTGTAGAGATTTGTGCAATCATAAGTAGACCGCTCTCGCCATAGAGAGTGGGGCCTTCGGAAAAGGGTTTCAGAACGTCTCTGATGTCGTATTCTCTTCTCTATCTCTCAGTCTCATGCACTTCCATTTACTGTGTCCATTCACTTTGTTTGTGTCCATTGCACTCTCTCATTAAGAACGGAAGGCTCTGCCTGCCATAAGTAAAAGGAACCTTGAGCACAGTTCGGAGCACTCATCTTGAGCAAAGTTCAAACATTCATTCTGCTGCACCTTACAGTGGGGCCTTCGGAGGAGGGTTTTACGACGTCTCTGGTGTCGTATTCTCTTCTCTCTCTATCTCTCAGTCTCATACACTTTCTCGCACCGTGTCCATTCACTTTGTGTGTCCATTGCACTTTCTCATTAAGAACGGAAGGCTCTCCCTTCCATAAGAAAAAGGAACCTTGAGCATAGTTGGGAGCACTCATGTTGGGCAAAGTTCAAACATTCATTCCGTTGCACCTTACAGATGCGAAGCGCAAAGAGGCTTTCATTTTCGGGTTGGACAACTATATCATGTTTGATGTCAAAGTCCGCGACCCCGTAGATCTCAACAAGGTGGTAGCAATTGCTCTCGCACAGGAGATGAAGCACAACAAGGGAAAGTCTAAGGAGAACAAGTTGTCTCAAAGTACATCTTAGACTTCTCAGAACCCTAAGAACGGTAAGATGGGTAAGAATGGTAACTCTACTAACCAATCTTCCTCTAGTCTCTTAAAAAAGAACTCACAAAATGAATCTAAGGGTAAAGCTAACACAATTGCTAAACCTAAGCTCACTTTAGATGAAAAAGCAGCACAATGAATTTTAGGAGGATACATCACGTTAGAAGAACAAAGCATTTATTTAAGGAAGGTCGATGTTATGATTGTCACATCAAGGGTCACATAAAAAGAACATGTCCTAAGATTGAGTCTAACGAATCTAAGGAACCCACATCCTCTGTTAATGCCATAAATGAGAACATAAGTGTGACCCAAGTTTCTCATGATCCTCCCATCGATGGGTCTCTCATTAAGTGTTATGGTCATGTGAAAGGTCAGCGTTTTGTCATATTGTTTGATCCAAGCAGTATGCATGATGTGATAAGTGACTCTCTTGTCAAAAGAGCCCGCTTGGAGGTTAGCAAGACATCTCCTTTCGAGGTGTCAGGCTTCGCTCCCTGTACGGACTCTCTCATTACACGAGAGTGCCTTGATGTGTTATTCACGGTTTAACAAGTGTCCTTCCGCAGAAAATTTGTAGTATCTTCTCTTTCAGGATGTGATATGCTTTTAGGCATTCGATGGTTTCATGAGCATAACGCTCTCATTGATTGGGCAGCCAATACTTTCACTTTTAATGCCAAAAGTGACTCTCCCATTGTCATTCATGTGGGAGGAAGTTGTTCATTCTTCATCTCTCATTTCTAATGTGCAGGCGAAGATTGAAAAGAATCCGAAGAAGGAGACTCTCTCAGTTTTGTCTTCTGCGAAGCACGACACACATGATTTGCATGATCAAGATGTGATGATTCACAAGCATGATGACTTGCAGGAGAAAGATGTGATTGTTGACAAGGATGATGGTTTAGTTGATGCTTTTTCTAGTGAAGCTAACCTCATTGCAAATTCGATCAATCACGAAGAACCAATCTTAGCTCTCGAATCAAGATCTAAGAAACCCTCACAGGAAGTATTGTGTATGCGCATGATTAGTCAGTACGCATTGTTCGAGTGTTTTCATTCATGACGGTTTCTTGTATTTTAGTCACCGTCTTTATGTGATCCCTTTTCATAGGCATGACATATTGTACGATGAACACGATTCACTCATGAATGAGCACGGATGTATGCGGATTACTCATGAAAAGAAATGTTTGCATTCCAGGAATTCACATTCCATATCTCTTCCTTGGCATGACACAGTATCCGAAAGAGCACTAGAAGAATTGAGCATCAAGCATCGGCATTTCCATTGTGATTTGTCACAGTTGATAGATTTAGAGCAGAAAGTCAAGATTCGATCTCACGGTTTGCGTGTGTTTGATAAACGGTTTGGCACTCCGTCACTTTGTTCATATGCATTGCATGCACAGTTTTTTCGAAAGAAGTCTTTTTCCAATCACTTTACATGGAACGGGTATGTTCATGTTTTTGTGTTGGAAATGGTTTTAGGAATTTTCATCCTCGAAGTTTTCATCTGCGTTTTCAGCGCGTCGTCGTCGCATCGTCATCATCGCCGTCGTCATCGACATAGAGTCAGAATTCAACAGATACAAGATTTGCAGATTTCAGCCCTTAGTGTTTTCAGATTTCAGCCCGTCTCATCGCCGTCCTCATCGTTGTGTCATCGTCGGCAAGTCCATTGCAATGTAGAGATTTGTGTAATCAATAGTAGACCGCTCTCGCCATAGAGAGTGGGGCCTTCGGAGGAGGGTTTGACAACATTTTGGTGTCGTATTCTTCTCTTTCTATTTCTCAGTCTCAGCACCTTCATTCACAGTGTCTTCCACTTTGTTTGTGATCATTGCACTCTCTCACTAAAGGAACGGAAGGCTCTCCTTTGTAATTAAAAGAAACCCTTGAGCACAGTTCGGAGCACTCATCTTGAGCAAAGTTCAACATTCACATCCGTTGCACCTAACAAGAGGAGACACAATAAATCTTCTACGCAAAGAAGCTTGCTGAATAGTGACTAACACATCAAGGTACTCTATTGTAATGAGAGTCCATACCGGGAGCGAATGTCACAAGACGGGCACCACGTGCCAATAGAAAAGAACAGACTGAACAGACTTTTAGCACTTTAGTAACAACACTGAAGGAGAGAGACGACATGCGACATGGAGTGCCGGAATTCCACCCCAGAGAGTATTGGCTCCAAACCTTGGCGTCCCTCTCGGTATTCCTTTATATTGCATCATCAAAGTACAAGCCGGTACTCCATCCTCTGCACCTTTGTCCCAGAAGCATGCCCGAGAATGAGCCCATGGCCTCATATTGAAAGGCCCTAGGCCCAAAAGCAGTTTACATGAAAATCTTCAAACTCAAAAGCAACTGGTCCAAAAATAGGAGCTCAAAAGCTTTCAGCGTAAATCACAGAAATCTGCACAACTGCCACGTCACCACTGTCGGCAGAAAATCCGACTGTCCATACGACTTCCACGTCATCATTCCATGCATGTGTGTGTGTGGGTCCTGCTTTATTTTAATGCCTTTATGTCACTTGGGCCCCATCCGACGGGGTCCCATAAGTTGGTAGGACTTCTTCTTCTGCTGTTGCTTGTTCTTCTTAGGGTTTAGGCACCTCGGCCGGTGATTAGCATAGTGGCTCCGTTCTTCAGTGGCTTGACACGTCACCAGTTTGTGACAACAGGTGTTGGTGCTTTGATTCTCTAGGTGGTGCTGTGTGAGGGACATGCCTTTTTCATACGACCCTTAACGTGACACTGAAAACATCGACCTTCCTTCGCATAAATGATTTGTTCTTCGGGTGTGATATATCCTCCTATAATTCCTTGTGCAACTTTTTCATCTGGGGTTAGCTTAGGTTTAGTAGGTGTTTTTGCTTTACCCTTAGATCCCGAAGGATTAGAGGAAGATCGGCTATAAGAATTTCCATTCTTACCATTCTTATTGTTCTTACCATTCTGCGGTTCTGAGGAGTCTGAGAGGTAGTGTGAGAAGACTTGTTCTCCTTAGGCTTTCCTTTGTTGTGCTTCATCTCCTGCGCGAGAGCAATCGCTACCGCCTTGTTGAGATCTATTGGGTCAAGGACCTCGATATCGAACTTGATATATTTGTCCAACCCGAAAAGGAAGGCCTCTTTGCGTTCGGCATCTGATTTGCGTAATTGGGTGCCGAGCTGCAAAACACGGTTAGAAAAAGACATAACTGGAGTACCATTTTGCTTAAGGTTACGCCAATCTTCTTTTAACCGGGCTAGGTACCGAGGTGGCATGAACCATGCCTTGAGCTTGTCTTGGAAGTCGTGTCACAAACTGGTGACGTGGCAGACCTCTAGACACACACACATTGACTGTTGACGTGGCAATACAAACAGCCTGTACGGACACCCGTAATTTGCATTGATTGCTGACGTGGCAGATTTCCGCAAAACGCGTTGGTTTACTGACGTGGCAATACGTACGGATCTCTGCAATTGACGCTGGTTGCTTTTGGGGCATCCCTTGTAAGAATAAATAAATCTTTAGGGACTCACTTCTCAGAGCATGTGGACATAGAGTCTGAGAATGAGTACCCGAGGGCTCTCTTTGTACTTTGCACACAGATCAATATAAAAGTAAAAACCGAAAGGGGCGCCAATCTTTGAGGCCAATACCTCTTGGCACGGAACTACGCCGGGTTGTGTCGTCTCTCTTTTGCTCTGTGAGTTGTTTTGAAGTGAATCTCTACTGTGTTGCGACAGAATCTTGACTTGGGGTGTCCAAGTTTGTTACAGTGGTATCAGAGCACGGCCGATTTCTCTACTACCGGGAAATCCGATCCCTTATTTTGCGACACTTATGGATTCTGTCACAAATTGGTGACGTGGCATGGTGGATGCAGTACACACATACATGCGGTGCATTGCTGACATGGCAGTCAGTCCCGGAATTATGCATTGCTGACGTGGCAGGCAGTACGTATATCGATGTCCTTGTTCTTCTTCTTCTTCTTACCTTTACCTTTCTTGTTGCCTCCTTGAGCTATCAAAGATCCTTCTGCATCAACAGCACCTCCGGCTCGGAATGCGGAGTGCCCCTCAATCTGTCTAAGGGAAGGGAGAACCTCGTCCCAAGTGGGAAAAGAGGTACGTCCAGATGCGAGCAAACTCTGAGAGTAGGGATCAAAGCGTGGGGGAAGCTTGAATAGTAAGAGGCCAGCCATGCGTGCCGAGGTGATGTCGCCTCCGACAGAGACAAGGTCATCCCAAAGTTCTCGCATGCGGCGGGTCAACCCATTGAGTGAGTTGAAATCTTTGAACTGGAGGTTGTACAACTCCCGTTCAAGTGATCTGTCTGGCAAACAAGGTCTCCTCAAACTGGTCAAGAATCCGTCTCCACAATGGATGTGCATGCTCCTCTTTGGAAACTTTCTTCGTGATGCAATCTGAGAGGTTCATCATGAGAAAGGTGAAGACTCATATGTCCCGATCCACCCACTCGTCTATCGGTGAAGGTACCGTCTTCAATGCTGTAGCAGTCCAAAATAACCGCTCAGACAACTACCGGATGGTGTCCTGACGAGCAAGGGAGTGATCAACCGCACAAAGGGTAAAAATTCAGCATGCTGTTCGCCCTAAAAAGTGCTACAGAGGGTGCTGAAAACGCTGCTGTAATAGAGATTTCAGCTTGCTTGTACGCCACTGATCGGTACGGGAGCGTCGCAGAGTGTCAGAGGAGGGGGTTCTCGCACTTCTCAGCCGTCGAGGGGCTGAAAACAGAGGAAAAACAGCAAGTAATAAGTACCAAAATGGTGCCGATTGGGTGTAGATACCTGTCCAAGGTGTACATCTGCAAGTGCTTGTCGGTAGAAGGGTCTCCCGTGCAAGTCTTGGCTGTTGCCGATCGTGCAAGAGGCTTAGCGTTTGCAAAAAATGTAGCAACCTCAGAAAACGCAGCAAGATCTGAAAACACAGATCTGTCCAGAAAACGCAACCTGGTCTAGAAACGCAGGTTGATCTAATACCGATTTGGGTGCGTTTATGCTGCTAAAAGGGAGCGCTAGAGAGGGAGGTTGCAGATCAGGCTCAGGATGCAAAAACACTGGGGTTCTTGCAAAAAACGCTAGGGCTGAAAAACGCTGATCAGCGTTTTTGAGTTTCACTACGATGGAAACCGGCAGAAGTGTTAGCGCTAGCCTCAGGAGGAGGGATCGATGGAGATTCTCTGCGTCTTGGCGACTGATACCATGTGACAGTGAGCAACGGAAAGAGTGTGAGCCACGTGCGCCGAAAACACTGGAAAAAGAGAGAGAGAGAGAGAGAGAGAGAGAGAGAGAGAGAGAGAGAGAGAGAGAGAGAGAGAGAGAGAGAGAGAGAGAGAGAGAGAGAGAGAGAAAACACAAGTGCTCTGCAAATGATGCTCTCAATACACAATCTCAATTTGAATGACTACAAGACCCTAAGCATTCTATTTATAGTATCTTAGGTTGAGGTAGGGCAAAATGTGTAACTGGTGCAAAAACATAAAAGCCCAAAAATGGCTAAAAATATGTGCACCTAGCCAGGCTCAGAAAATGATAGGTCGGACACGTGCTAAAGTGTTCGTCCATGCAATCTACATGATGTGTGATGGATGGCCAACCCGGGACAATCACTAGCCGTACAAAATGGCGAAGCAACGGTGGTGTAACTCCAACAATTCGTTCATTCACATTCATCATTCTTCTAGTTCATCTTCTGGTCAACAGTTCTGTTCCAGCTCTTCTTGCAAGTAAAGCTTCCGCTTTTCTCCACTTGTCTGTCCTTTCGGCTTTCGTCTCGTCCTGAGAGGAGAATAAATGGCCTCACGCCATCTCAAGTGAATCTCATCAATCGGGTAATCTTCAGGTGTTTCCCAAATCTCGAGTCTTTGGAGTACTTCATTAATCTTTTCACACCCATGTCTACCTGCAGTGGACGCTTGTATTCTGCTTTGGCAAACTTTACCAAAAAAAATTTGCCAAAATCTTCATTCTTTTCTTTAGCTCCCGCGCCGGATTTCGACTTTTCTTTGCCTTCCCGTTGAGAGGTGTTATCTCCATTAGATTCTTCATGAGAACCCATGTGTAATCTGGGATTCTTAATGGCTTTATGCCCTGTAAGACAAGGTGATGAAGATGGAGCGCGCCCAATGCGCGTTGAAGTAAAGGTGGGAGTGGCTAATTAGTCCGGGTGCGGGACACGAAGATACTTCAAATAACAGTTTACAAAAGTGTGTCCAAGTGCTCTGTCTGCTCTTTGATAGGACTGATATGCTTTGAGAAAAGCACATGCATGATGCTCTGATACCACTGGAACAAACTTGGACATCCCAAGTCTAGAATCTGTCGCGACACCAGAGAGAATTGCTTAAAATACTTCACAACTTTAAATCACAATTCAGGCGACACAGCCCGGTGTAGTTTCGTGCCCAGAGGTACTAGCCCCAAAGCCTTTCAATATTTCTTTTATATTAATGCTTGATCAAAGTTACAACTCTCGTTGGGAACCTCCGCTCCCAGACTCTGCGTCCAGATGCTCTGAAGAGTGAGGCCCTTGGGGCTTATTTATTCCTACAAGGGATGCCCAAAAGCAAAGCCCCAAAAGCAAACTGTTCCAAAAGCACTTGGTCTTGAAAAACTGCCAAAAAGCATCAAGGCAAATTGCGGAAATCCATACAATCTTGCCACGTTAGCAGCCAATGTGAAACACGGAAATCCGTACAATCTGCCACGTCAGCATGTCAGAGCAAAACTCGAAAATCCATATTGTTGCCAGCCTGTCCGTACCGCTCTTTGCCACGTCAGCATGTCAGAGCAAAACTCGAAAATCCATATTGTTGCCAGCCTGTCCGTACAGCTCTTTGCCACGTCATCAAGTTTCCCCTAGAGGTCTCCCCGGATCCTTGGTGCATAACTGTCTGTAATATATAGATAGAATCAGTCTTCGAAGTAAAAGTGAATTGGATATACGTAGAGTCAGTCGAGCTGTGCTGAAGTGGAATGAGATGATAAACGTGAGGAGAGCATGATCTACTGCTACCCCAATAGGCTTGGGCCCGTCGACTGTAAAGTCCTGTATAGAGGGTATGAAACTGGGCAGAGCCAAAACATAATCCACTGTACTAGCCCCATGTCTATGAGGAAACCAAGTGAACCCACTCGAAGCTGGAAATCTTTGGAGGCCATTCAAGATGACCAATCCGTGTGCAGTCCTCAAATCTGTTAGATATCACCCATATCCAGTGTGCTCTTCATCGCGAACACCCGGCCAATCCCATATCATTGACATCCAATTCTCTCAACATATCCTCTAAGGTATCGTAGAAAGATGTCTGAGACTTGCCCATCCTGGCATTAAAGTCTCCCAAAAGAATGACATCTCCATCCCTAGAGAACTATCATGTGTCCTCATCCAATATCATGTAGGGTGATTGCTCCTTGGGCGATGCATAGTGAGAGGTGCTGGGGGCAAAATAGCATATTGCAATGTAGAGTGGCCTCCCTGTATCCGCTCTCACTCTGACCCACATAAATCTGGCCTGCTCATCTCTCGGAACAATACAAATGAGGGGTTGAAGCTCCTCCCTGAATAGGACTGCCACACCTCCTGACCCCCGTCCTCTATGCGTTCATTTCACCTCCTGCCTACAAGTAGTCTCCCAGTGGTATCCCGTCACTCTAGGTAATGTGCCGCCAGGAGTCTGATGCATTTCAGAGTAAAAAATAATTTCTCTTCCACTAAAGCTATCCTCAAATCGGCCTACATCTAGCTTCATGATCCATTATAATTCCATGTTGCCATTTTAAGGTTGATACCATAGGTCTCGCACCGTCATGCGGTGTGCTTTTCCAACACCGCTACTCTCCCTCCCTTGTAGAAAGCAATTTTCCCTTTCTCCCTTGTCGCCTTGATCTTTGGCGTCAACTCTTGCATGTGTGCTACCTGTGTTAGAGTGAGGTCATCACCCAAAAATATCCCAGTTTGCTTGAGTGTCTGTCTCTTCTTCAAGAATTCCTCCCTAGCTTCGAGCGTAGGGAAACGTATAATGAGTGATCTTTCCTTGGGCCTTCCTTTCTCATCACTTTCCTTCTCCAAGCACCTGTGTGTGTGGGTTCAGAAATACCCATGTGCTTCAAGAGCTCTTGCACCACTTCTTCTTCTACTTTTTCCAATGTCTTTGAGACCTGTAACGCGCACATGAAGGGCTCTAGTCTTTCTCTTTTGCTCCTCCTTATTTGTCATATTGATGATAGTGGATGTCGTTGTGGCGAGGCATCTTATCTTTTCCTTTCATTGTGTCCTCGATCCACTTTTCAGCTTTATCAACTGTCACGTGCACATCTAACCCTATGTGTACGTGGACAAGTTATTCCTACTTCTAGGATTCAGGTTAGCTTAGGAAGTGTTCTAGCACATTTGTGAGCCTGTGCGCAGGCCGTGCATGTTCAGGCACTTAGCATAGTTGCATACCCTTTGATTGCACACATTAGGATCATTAGCATGACATTCAGTATCATCATGAGCATTTTCCAGAGCATAGAACCCTTTTTTACAAATTACACATTTTCAGTTATTTATTAATAAGTGACTTTTGTTGGAAAAGTAGGTAGGGCAAATTGCTAAGGAATTATAAAAGAAACCCAATGGGCACTCAGTAGAAGCAGAAAACGGAAGACATGCTCAGTGCACAAGTGCAAAGTGCAACCAGACAGCTTGCCCAGCGTTTTCTCAGCAGATTAGCTTAGCGTTTGCAGATTCAGCAAGTTCTACGAGCGTTTTCAGTTTTCAGCCCTTAGCCTCGCGAGAACCCGCCCCCACCCGGTTGCAGATCCTCGCCAATTTTCCCATCAAGACCGAGATCAGCCTAGCGTTTTCAGAATTCAGTAGATCAGCTTGCGATTTCAGATTTCAGCTAGATCAGCCAGCGTTTTTGCATTTCAGCCCTAGCCCGGCGAAGCGGTTGTTGCAGATCCAAGCCGTAGTACCGCCACAGTAGCAGATCCCCAGCAGAGCATCTAGCGTTTTCAGCCTCGATGCCGTCGTCATCGACACCATTGTCATCGTCATCGCAATCCATATCTTGACGATCACACCTTTGTAATCGTCATCGCAGATCCCTAACTTGACGACGACACCATAGTCTTCATCGTCGTCGACATTGTCATCATCAAGTTCACAGCATCTAGACCATTGTACCAGATTTATGCAATCTATAGCATAGACCTCTCTCGCCATAGAGAGGGGGGCCCTTGGAGGGGGGTTTGAGAACCATCTGGTGTCGTCTCTCTCTCTCTCTCTCTCTCTCTCTCTCTCTCTCTCTCTCTCTCTCATTCTCAACACTTCCATTCACAGTAGTATTCACTTTGTTTGTGATCATTGCACTTGCACTCTCTCTATAAGAACGGAAGGCTCTCCCTTCCGTAAGTAAAAGGAACCCTTCAGCACAGTTCGGAGCACTCATCCTGAGCACTATCGACATTCACTTCCGCTGCACCTTACACCAACCTTCTCCTGTGTTTTGAATAGGTGTTCCGCCCATGAAGAGGTTGTTCGCGCCTTCTGCTCTTCCTCTTTCCATAGAGTTTTCACCTGCTCCTTAATGCTTTCGAGCTCCTTTATCATTGAGGGTTGATTTTCTCCCTCCTTTGCGGGGTTTTTGCAAGGTCTCCCTTAAGTGCTTCGATCAATGCATCCTTTTCATTCATGCATTCTTCCATTCTTGATTTCTAGGATTCAAACGTAGCAAGTGCATCCTCTGATCTTTTTTGCATCATGCGTTCCATTACATTCACTTCTGCCCTCACAATCGTCTGCATTTCAGCCTTCAATGATGTGTACATCTCGTCACGCTTACTAAGCATCTCTTTGTCCAACTCTTTCCTCCACATTTGCATACATCTCTTTTTCAATGTCACCCCTCAAAAGGCTCAACTCCGCCTTGATCATCACTTGTACCTTCTCATACATTAAGTCATCTTTGACTCTAGACAGCTTCTCTGCTCTCATTGAACGTGGCGATAGTGCGCTCTCACAAAACCTCCGCCTAAATGTCGCTTTCCGTTTAGACGGGGTTTCTAACTATTATCGTCCACGAGGTCAGCTGATTGGTCCATCCTCAGGACCAGCTCGTGCTCAGAACTTGCTCAATGCTGCAACACCTGCTTGCGCTCAGGAAGAACACAATCCTCTTATCGTGTGTCTTGTTGCCCTTGTGTAGGTTCACCTTCTGCCACAGAGCAGGCTTGCTGGAAACGTTGCTGAGAGAGAGAGAGAGAGAGAGAGAGAGAGAGAGAGAGAGAGAGAGAGAGAGAGAGAGAGAGAGAGAGAGAGAAATGAAATGTTATATTAACGTCTTCAAAAGGCCAAAATGACCTATGAGACCAGAGTGTTACAATGTGGTGAATCTGATACAAAGTCAGAGTAACAAAATGAAATGACAAAATGACAAAATGATAAAATGATAAAATAAAAGTACTATGGGATCCTAAACTGGTAGGTGTGAACTAAGCAGCTAGCTGGGATAGCTAAATCACAAGTCACAAGAAATCCAGCATCGGTCGTTGGCGGATCTCATCAATCTCCTCTATGGACAGTAGTCTGACCGGGCATCGTGCATGTCGGGCCGAAGTGATCTGAATCCTCTGATGTAGCCTCCGTCGATGCTGTGTAGTCCTCCGCAGTCGTGGGCGTCTGGATCTCCCCAGCTCAGTAGCTCGATCGATCAATGCGCCTATGGTGTGAGACGACAAGATCTGCTGTGGTAGTAGCTCCTCTGGGTGTCCAATGTGTGCTCTAAAGAAGTCTGTGATGTGTCTCTGAGACTAGCTAGCCTCTCCTCTCATCAGGCTCTCTCTGTGTTTACGCAACTCGAGCAGAAACAAACCCAGGCATCTCTGATCCTCGAACCTCATGACTCTGGAGAGTGGTCCAAAGCATAGTTACACGGAACGGGAATGGGAGGGTCAGGAAGGACGGGAATGGGGAGGAGGAAGGGGGCCCGGAACGGGAACGGGGCCGGAACGGTCGACTAAAGTAAGGCTTGAATTACCTCCATTCAACTTAGTCCCAAATCAACTCCTAAACAACCCCAAATCTGCCCCCAAACCTGCCCTCAAACTGTCCCAAATATGTCCCCCAAACAGCCCCAAATATGCCCCCGAATGCCTACTTTTGCCCGTTTCGCCCCACGTTCCTCCATTCCGCCTCACGTTTCGCCGTGTTCCCCCCGTTCCGGTTACACCTTGTTCCGGAACGGTGTTCCGTTCCCGACACCGTTTCGGAACGTTTGGGCTGCGTTCCACCCGTTCCCTGTTACATTGGTCCAAAGCCCTCTCTGAACAAGCAGTGAAGCGGCCTCGTATCTCGTAGTAGACGGGGCAATGGCATGTGTAGTGTAGCTCTGTCTCAGGCTCCATGTCACACAGAGTGCATGTCCTGGCCTTTGCTGGCACTCCGTTGTATCTCCTAGTCTCGATCCGCAGCTGGTGTGAAGATGTGCGTATCCGGCCAATAGCACACTGTATCCCATGAGACAAGTGGGCGTCCATGTATTTGGGCCTAGTCACAAAACCGTCCGTTGTAAGCTGGAGAAGATGCTCTCTATAGAAAGCCATCTTCGTGCCCAACTCCTGTGCTGGCTGTACCCATGTCCTCCTGATGTCTAGCTGAGTCAGGTCCTGGCGGATGAGCCTGGTGGTCTCGGACTATGTGAGAGTCAGAGAGGGTGCATCCAGTGAGTACTGGAAGGGAGGCAATCTGTCTATACTGAACCCATGTGCGTGAACCATACGTCATCTGCCCATACCAACATGCTGTGTCTCCCTACCTGGCTAACTATCGAGAGGACTCAAGTGCAAGGTGGGCTTATCTGTCTCTGGGAAGTTCCCACAAGCGGTGTATGAAGGAAACAGATCTGGTGAGCGCCTCAACTACTAGTGGGGGGGCAGCTAGCTCTGCTCCGATATGGCACGTGGTACTGAAGCCTTGGCTCTAATGAGCCGCGAAATCATAGAGACCGGAGGCTTCACCATGTCCCCCCATCTATCAATGCGACCTGTTCTCCCGTGATGATCCAATGAAGGCCCCCATATCTCCGCTCCATAGAGCAATACAGAAGCCACGAAAGTGTCAAAGAGCCAGAGCTTTGTCTGAGGCTCCTGAAACTGAACCTGTGAACACATCCTCTCCAGTCTCCCCAATGCCGAATGGGCTCTGGTCAATCTAGTCTCTACTGCACTCCTCAAAGAAAATGCTGGTCCACTAAAAACCACTCCAAGGTAAGTGTAAGCATCTGTATATTCCGCCGTCTCCTGGCCATATGTGAATGCGGGTGCCGACCTCTTGATCCACTGTGGGGTGGTATTAAATACCATGACCTTGGTTTTACTAAGGTTGACAGACAAGCCACTTTCATGGGCAAACCTATGCAAAGCATCCAAGTGACGTTGCATCCCCTCCGGAGAGTCGGAGATCAACACAATATCATCCGCATATAACAATAGCGGAATCCATGTCCCTGCCAGCGGTGCACCTCTATCCTCATCCACATACATACCAAATAGAGTAGGAGAGAGCGGGCCGTGATCCCCCAAATGAGCTTTGTGGGTACTCCCATCTCCTATAATCTGCGCATCAATCTAGCTCTGGGTACTGTGTCAAATGCTTTGTGGAAGTGTCATGTGACACATCCAACCCTATGTGTCCGTGGACAAGCTACAGCATGACCAGGGTTCAGTTCCGTTAAGTCAGTCTAGAATAGGAAGTGATCTGGCACTTTTGTGAGTCTATTCGTAGACCGTGCATGCCCAATCACTTAGTGTAGATGCATATCCTCTGGTTGCACACAGCATGATCATAAGCATTCCCATCAGAATCCATTAGAATCCTTTAGGGGAATTTTCCAGTGCATTTAACCTATTTTTCCTATTTTTGACATTTTTCACTTATTAATTTAAATGACTTCTGTTGGAATGTAGGTTGGGCAAATTGAGTAAGTTTGTTTATAAGCAAACCTAGACTAGCACTAATTGGCAGAAGAGGCAGCAGGAGCACTCGCTCAACAGGCAACTTCTCAGCAGAACCCCAAGCCCTAGCGTTTTTGCTCCAGAGCAACAACCTAGCGTTTTTGGACCAGATCAGCCAGCAATTAGCCATCGCCATCAGACCCTTGCCCCTAGCGTTTTCTCATCAGCAGATCATCGCCAGAATCAAGCCTAAGCCTAGCGTTTTGCATCAGCATCATTGCCACACACAGACCCCAGCATAGCTAGCGTTTTTGTACAAGCTACAACCCTAGCATTTTGATATCCCAGCATTTGCAGTCTTCAGCCTGGCGATTTTCAGCAGTAGCAAGAGTAGCAGAATCAGCCCGGAAAGACCCTCAGTTTCAGCCTTTAAGAACCTCAATTTTCAGCCCTAAACCTGCAGAATTTCAGCGACAAACACCCATAGAAACAGCCCCCAAAATCAGCGTTTTTGGACTTGCCGCAGATTTCAGCCCATAGCATTTTTGGACAGCAGATAAAAGATTGCAGATTTCGGCCCTTAGGTCGGTCTCGTCGTCCCCGTCGTCATCACTGACATAGCCTAGACTTGCATCAGTCTCATGCATACAGTTTGTACCAGTTTGTGCAATCATAGTAGACCACTCTCACCGACGAGAGTGGGGCCTTCGGAGGAGGGTTTTACAACGTCTCTGGTGTCGTATCTCTCTTCTCTCTCTATCTCTCAGTCTCACACACTTGCACGCACAGTGTCCATTCACTTTGTTTGTGATCATAGCATTCTCTCATTAAGAACGGAAAAGGAACCTTGAGCACAGTTCAAAGCACTCATCTTGAGCAAAGCGCAAACATTCATTCCGCTGCACCTTACAGGAAGTCCACAAAGCTACAATAGATGCGTCTCCCATGGGATCTGCCCTCCTCGATGATGGCCTTGAGTGTCAAGATATGGTCAAGAGTAGCAAAACCTCTCCTAAACCGTGCCTGCCCAACAGCACGCATGCCCTCCCTCTCTGCCCATCTACTCAGCTACTGCTTAAGAATCGATGCGTACAACCGTGCCAATGTGTGTCCAATCATGATAGTGCGATAATTCCCAGGCTCCATAGGGTCTCCTGACTTGAAGATAGGTACGATCGTAGAAAGGCTCCAAGTATCAGGCAAGCCCTCACACATGGCACGATTAAACATAACTGCTAGAAGCTCTACTAGTAGATCTCTGGCATGCATGAAATGCTCAGCCACTAAGCCATCATGATCATATGCTCTCCCAGTCCTCATCCTGTCAATGGCCTTCTTCACCATCTCAGCGGGGTGAAAAAAGCACATGTGTGCGGGCATGGATCGGGGGGGTCGGGAAGGGGCTGCTGTCCAGAAACTGTGTACAAAGATGATGCGTACTGACCACAGGTCTCTGTAGAGGTAATGGCGGGGGGGGGGGGGGGGGGGGGGGGGGGGGGGGGGGGGGGGGGGGACTGCTCATGAAAGAGCCGCCATGCCTCATGTGAGTCCTGACTCAAGAATACTTGGTATAGATCCTGCTCTAGTCGAGCCAAAAATGCCCTCTTCTTCCGCCGCACTAGGCGTCAGAAGTGAATCTGTGACTGTCTGTGAGTGATGGCCCAACTATGAGATTCTGTATACTAGATATGAGGCTCGGCTGTGCCATGACATAATCTACCGTGCTGGCTCCATGTCTGTGTGGAAAGCATGTGAAGCCTCCCGCAGCGGGAAATCTCTGTAGGCCATTCAAGATGGCCAATCCATGTGTAGTCTCCATGTCTATCAAGCGCCGTCCATACTCAGTATGTTCCCCATCCTGTGATATTCTGGATAGGCCTGTCTCTGCAATATACAACTCTCTCAGCATCTCCTCTGAAGTATCATAAAATACTGTCTGATGATGGGCAGTCCTAGCAATAAAGTCCCCTAGAATGATAATGTCGCCATCTCTAGAGAATTCCCATATGTCATCATCCAAAATAGAGAAGGGGGACTGTCCTTTGGGTGGTGCATATACTGTCGTACTCGGGGGAAAGTAGCAAATGGCAATGTAAAGATATCTGCGAGTCTCTGCTCTCAATCTCACCCACATGTACCTAGCTTGCTCATCCCTACGAGCTATATGTATCAATGGCTGCAACTCCTCCCTGAATAACACTGCCACTCCTCCTGAGCCCTACCCTCTGTGCTCTGATTGTGTCTCCTGTCTACAAACTGTCTCCCATCTGTAACCACTAATGTGAGGCATAGACTGCCCGGGGGCCTGATACGTCTCAGAGTAGAAAATGATGTCTTTTCCGGGTATACTCTCCTCAAAAGCATCCACATCAAGGCGCATAGATCCATTATAGTGTGGTCCCATAAGCCTCACATCGTCATGTGGGGCGTGGCTCCAATATCACCACTCTTCCATCTCGGTAAAAAGCAATCTTACCTTTTTCCCTTGCCGCTCTAATCTTTGGCATTACTTCCTGAATGTGGGCAACCTGTGAGAGGGTAAGGTCACCCCCGAGAAAGATGCCCATCTTCTTAAGAGTTGGTCTCTTCTTCAAAAAGTCCTTCGCTTCCATGGAGGGGAAGCGAAGGATGAGTGCCCTTTCTTTCGAGGTTCCCCCCTTGCTCTCAGTTTTCTTGTTGCCCACTCAACAAGCTCTTGAGTACATCGGCTCATGAACCTCCATCAAAGCCATGAGTTCTTTTACCTCTTCGTCTACATTATCTTTGCTTTAAGGCCGAAATTCTCACATGTAGAGAGCGTGCACGTCTTCTTTGCTCCTCTTCTAGTGTCAGGTTGATAATGGTGGGTGTGGATGTTGTTTCCTTGCTTTTCCCTTTCTTGGCAACCTAAATCCATTTCTCAGCCTCATCTGCATTTTGTTGAGTCTTTGTAATAACATCCACCCAAGAAGTCGTCATTTCTTTATGTTGCTCTTCCCCTTCTTTGATGGCTCGCACTTGCTCTTTGATAGTGTTGAGTTCTTCTATCACAGAGGGTTGCAATTCTCCCTCTTCAAGTGTGTTTCGTGATCGTGACTCAACAAGCTCCTTTTTGAGTGACGCAATCTCTTCGTCTTGGGCCCTCATCCGATCTCCCATTGTCGCGATCTTGCTTTCTTGGGCTGAAACGCGGTCTTCGAGCATTTTTATTGTCCCTAATAGGTGGCGGTTGATCTTGTTAATGGTTTCGATCATTTCTTCTTTGCACTTTTGAACTGCGTCTTCTAAGGGGTCGGCCTTATCATTTTGCTTCCTCATGTTTGATCGGTGCCAAAAACGAGAAAAAATTGACCTACACGTACGATTGCTGCCACATTATGCATACATGTTCCGCACTAAGCATACATGGCGCATTTCCTGCAATTTCTGCAAAATACGACCAAAGCGACAAAAAAAACCCCGTTTTATGTAATTTCTGCAATTTTCTGCCCAATTCTGCAATTTTTGCATTTCTGCAGTTACTGAATTTCCTATAAATTCCCTGAATTCTGCAATTGTCCGAAAAACGGCAAAATTCTGAAGGTCTGCGATTTCTGGTTTTTGGCAGACCGCTGTTGGACTGTCTGCTGCTGCTGTTGTACCTGGGGGGGGGGGGGGGGGGGGGGGGACGCTGCAGGTTATGCGATGGGGGTAGGGAGTGGGGGGGGCGGAGGGGGGTTGCAGGTTACGCGATGAGAGAGAGAGAGAGAGAGAGAGAGAGAGAGAGAGAGAGAGAGAGAGAGAGAGAGAGTTGTTGGAGGTTGTGCACCAAGCAGAGATGTCTGCTCCCTCACTTAATTCGTCCATTTTTCAGAAGCCGACTTCCCAATAGTTATATGGAGCTCTAGCTCGCTATCAATAGAGAGAGAGAGAGAGAGAGAGAGAGAGAGAGAGAGAGAGAGAGAGAGAGAGAGAGAGAGAGAGATGAAATGTTATATTAACGTCTTCAAAAGGCCAAATTGACGTATGAGACCAAAAAGTTACAATGTGGTGGATCTGATACAAAGTCTAAGTAACAAAATAAAAATACCAATAATACTATAGATGTGAGCTAAGCAGCTAGCTGGGCTTGTGTAGGATATGAGTAGGGGGTAGGGGTTGAAGTGAATGGGGGCCTAAGACAACACAGTGTGGGTGTATCCTCATAAAGAACTAAATGACAGGAGATCCAGCATCGGTAGCTGGCGGATCTCATCCATCTCCTCCATGGTCAGTAGTGTGACCGGGCGTCGTGCATGTCGGGCCAAACTGATCCGAATCCTCTGATGCAGCCTCTGGCGAGGGCATCTGGATCTCCCTAGCTTGGTCGCTCGGTCGATCAGCGTGCCTTTGGTGCGAGGAGAATGTGGGCTCTGCTGTGGTAGTAGCTCCTTTGGATGTCCAGTGTCTGCTTTTAAGAAGTCTGTGATCCGTCTCTGAGACTGGCTAGCCTCCCCTCTCATCAGGCTCTCTCTATGTCTGTGCAGCTCGAGCAAAAACAATCCCAGGCATCTCTGATCCTCGTACCCCCATGACTCTAGAGAGAGACTGTCTGCTGCACTTGGCCAAGTCACCAAGTAGTCACAGCAGCCTGATTGTGTCACGAGGTGGTGATGCTCGTGAATGATTGATGTTGTCTTCTCGAGTTCTCAAAACTGGATTTTTTTTATTTATGGGGGAGGGGATTTATACTTAAGCAGGCTTTCCCTTTTTATGTTAAATGTTTGTTGTTATAGAAGCTGTCACCTGCAACGTGGATAATTTCAGTGCTAGTTAACTCATGATCATGACATTGATAAAGCAAGGAATGCTCTCTGTGAGGGTCTTTGGTTGTTAGTAATCAAGTCTCTTTTGACAGTTTTTGTAGAAGTATTGTAGTGGTTAGATTAATGATTTTGAAGTTGTTCAGTTTGATAAACTGGAAGACTATGCGGATGCCAAAAAGAACCTTCCCTCAAAATTACCTCTGCTTTCACCAACCACAGCGGAAAAGCTTCCAGAGTCTTCTGTTCCCAGTGTGCCCCACCGAAAGAACACGTTGAAGTTGGCCAATGTACCCGGCACATTGGAGTCCTCAAAAACAAAAGTACTCGATGCTAAAGAGCGGGGAGGATCCTTGCGTTCTATTAATAGCAGGTCTGTTAGAAACAATGGCAGGAACCATCTTTCAGGGCTGTCTGAAAGCACTTGGGAAGAGAAGGCCTATGAGTTCATCAGGAAAAAGAAGTTGAAAGAAAGTCTAGCTGGCACTCAACAAATTACAAGGGCTCCGGAGAGAATGAAAGCAGTTGTTCCACCTCCCGAGGTAATCTGGTTCACTCCTTTTAGTGAACGTTTAGATTATTGTCGTATTTTGCAGAGGTTTGTCTACCAATGCTTCAAGTATCAGGACTGATTAGCAAGGTATTTGTTTTACCTTGTAGTGTATTAAAACTCGGATTCCTCAAAAGGGTTTAGTAGCAGGACTGGAGCTTGAGGAGAAATGCCAGCCGGTGGTTGAGTACCTTCTTTCCGTTGGACTTGACGAGAGTACTTTGCAGAGGATTGGGAGAAGACGCAAAGCATGTTTTAATGTGAAAATCAACAAAGTCAAGGAAAGAGTCGGGTATTTAATGAGCCTTGGGATCAAGAATGAGGATATTGGCAAAGTGATTACTAGGCACCCTCAAGTACTTGAGTATACAGTTGACCGTATGATGAAGCCTCGTGTTGAGTACCTTCAAAGCATTGGAGTTCCGGAAGCAAGGCTTGGAAGAGTCCTAACAGTCTCCCCTTCACTGTTAAGGTGCAGCTTGGCTGGAACTCTCAAGAGAAGGGTGAGGTTTTTAGTAGAAGAAGTTGGAGTAACAGAGGGAGACGTGCCAAAGATTGTACTACTGAGCCCACAGATTCTTACACAAAGTATCACTGACTCTCTGAGGCCACGCATAAACTTCTTGTTGAAGAAGGTTGGTCTTAGTCAAGAAAGGGTAGCAAAGATGATAACAAAGCATCCACAGTTGCTTCATTATAGTATCAAAAATGGCATTCAGCCGCGCATTGATTTCTTAAGGAGCATTGGCTTGAGTGATAATGATATTGCTGTGGTGCTTAGCCGGTCTTCCCAGGTAAATCATTGCTCTCTGTCTCTCTTTTTCCAAGTTTCTGCATGCTTGCTACACAAAGAAAATTGTAGCTTTAATTGGTAATAATGCAGGGAAAGGATGGCCAGTGTCCTTTCCTGGCCGTGACAATCAGGGGGAGGGGGGCCAGACAGAGTGCAATGCTGTGACTGCAGTAAGTTCCAACTGCTGAGGTATCAAGTGCTGATTGCACCAGCTGCAGGTAGTTCTGATTGCTGACGTGGGGGAAATGGGGTGGTTACAAGGCGCCATTGAATTTCTGACAAGCGCTGACATGGTATGCAGTGTTGGCACGCCCTGAGTATTTCCATGAGCTGAAGTATCAAGAATTCATCGGCTGCAGGCTGCAATTCTGAGAGAGGCTGCCCCCCGACTCCCGACTGTGACGGAGCAATTTATGAATAGTATGTGCCGTTGTGTGGCATTATCAACTAAGCATTTTGTATGGTGCAGACATGCTCAGTGATAAAGAAACTTGTAATGTGGGTTGTTTTCTTGGTTGTCTTATAAGTTGCAAAGTGCTTGCTGCAGGTTCTCTCACTTTCAGTGGAAAAGTCTTTGAAGCCTAAATGTGATTACCTAACCAAGGAACTCAAGTGTGGATTGCAAACCATCGTTAGCTTTCCAGCCTACCTCAGTCTTTCACTTGAACAGCGGATACAACCCCGGCATGAGTTTTTGAAGTTTTTGGGAAAGCTTCCTAGTGGCCGGTTCCCTATGTGCGCCCTTGCTGTAACAGACCAGGAATTTTGTGAGAGGTGGGCTAAGTCAACAGTGGAAGAGTATTATTCTTTTCGGCAGTCACTGCGACTAAGTCATTTTGCAAAGCAATTTGCAAAAAAGAACAGGTTGCAGTTCGGAAAATGATGCAGCTAGCAAGGTCCCTTGTGCATGGGAAGGATGCATGTAGAGCTTATGGATGAGATGTAAGCAGGGTCAGCGCCGTTAGCGCAATGTATGAGTCGATATGACCATCACAAGGACCCAATTCAGATTGGCTGTTTTTCCTTTGTGAACCATGTCACGAAGTGAGCACTAGCAGTTAAGACCCTCCTTGTTTCGCTTGCTGCGATTCAAGTTGGAAGCCCTCTTTGCTAACACACAGGCTGTAGCATGTGTAAACATGAAAAACATGTAGATGAGTATTTCTGTACACAATGATCTTTGTAAGGTCAATGTACAATCTTTCTGCACTTCAATAAGATATATTCATTCTCTTTCCAGTTTATTGTAAGCATTGTTATGTTTTGCCATTGCTTTTTTTAGAACTCGGATGGCCTAAATGTATTGGTTCAATCAGTTAAGTCTGTTTCTTGTAATCATAAAAAGAGCTCTATCTATTAAAGTTCTCTCCGTTTCCCCTATGCATTAAATAGAGGGCTATGTATAGAGCTTTAGCAGCATGAGGCAAACAAAACTTGGAGGCTGAGAGTAGGAACCCAAAAGAAACCACTTAAGAGCAATGTCGGTCAAAATTATCTCAAGTACAAACATCTCCACCCTTATGACTCGAACATTGAGTGGTGCAGCTCGAGGGACCGTGTAGGGGGCATCTCACACATCACCTGAGGATACAAAAGGGCAAAGCAAATTGTGTCATAAGTTTTAATATTGGTGAAGATGGCTTACATTCAAAAAATGTAAGCAAATAGTCTTGTAAATGCACGAAAGAGGAGTTGGTCATTGCAGAGAATTGATTTTGCGATTGAAAAGAGTGATCTTGTAGCGATTGAGGAAGCAAAGGTAGAAACTTCACAAGGGAAAACGCTCCAATCAATCCATTAGGAAACCCTTACTTCTCAAAATCAATATGCATGCCTTGCTTAGGCTCACCAAATTTGAGGCGATTGAGGCCTAGCTTGGCACTGCAAATTGAGCTTGTGCTGGAGGGCAAGCCAATAAACAGTGCTCTTGTGCTTGATGACGGGTTAGTTTACAATCGGGATTGAAACGAGTAGGGCCCACCTTCCAACAACTAATCTACTGTGAGCAACCATTTTCATGAGAACCATGATCCAACGGTTGCTGACTATGTGCCCAAAGTACCTGTGAGGGAAACATGGGAAAATCCACATGCATATATACATTAATCCACATGATCCGACTATCTTTGACGTAGTCTTGTGCGCATGTGCATGCACACACACATACATAACCATCTCCATCATCCCTCTCAAACTTGCTGCTTGAAATTGTACCTTTGGTTCTCGTTTTCTTCTACAATATCTTTTTCAGTTGAGCTTTTGATTTGGAAATTCAAAGAGATTCTCTTGACCATCCTTGGCTAACAAGTGCATGTATGTGTTCTTCTTCAAGGTCAAATTCACTTACATTGTCATTGGAGTCTCTTCTATGACATTGTAAAATGAATTTTCAGTTCCTGATCAATCAAATCAAATATGGAAATTTCATCTTGCATCCTGAATGAAGATATCTCTTTGTCTTTTGTCAATTTTGTACTCTTAAATTCATTATTAGACTCAACTGTCATCTCCACTCACCATTTGTATCTCCTTTCTCACAAAACTTAGTAGAAGTCGATTCGTTGACCCATACATCCATAGTTTCTAATATTTGAGTCCATTCAAAGGGTTCAAAGAGATGTTTGGGGAAAGGTTTACGTGTATAGGCTTCATCAAACACTTCCATATCCAAGATGCAATCGTCTCTTTGTAAGCTATCCTATTCAGATGCTCCACATATCCATAGACGTGTCATTTTATTCAGTCATGAAGGAAACTTGGTCTCATCGGTTGACATAGAGTCAAACTCTTCTATTGGGGTTTTAGATACATATTGATAGAAATGTCCTACCAAATTATTCCAACTTGTTTGGGGAATAAAATGACACATATCCATAGATGTGTCATTTTATTCAATCATGAAGGAAACTTGGTCTCATCGGTTGACATAGAGTCAAACTCTTCTATTGGGGTTTTAGATACATATTGATAGAAATGTCCTACCAAATTATTCCAACTTGTATATTTAATCATAACCCAAGTCTTGAATCAAATGAAGTTGCCACATAAATGGTCTTCTCAACATGATCTCACAGTTGGACTTCTTTTTGAGATCCATAATTGCAAAGGTGTGTTGATAGTCAATAACACAGGAATTCACCACAACTCCTAGTAAGTCTAATGGTGTTTATGCGTTTCCCTCCACTTGTTGGAGTTTCATGCGTGTTTTCTATACGACCCGTTTTTCTAGGGATCCCACATTTTCTTGGTGG
>NC_140948.1:125494908-125497408 GCF_014529385.1 Adiantum capillus-veneris
TGGTGCTGACAAATTGAACTTTAAGTTTCCAACAACCATACTTGCAAAAGTGCGCTTATAATTAATATCATAGGGATTGACCACAACTTCTTCTAGTAAGCCTAATGGTCATTATGTTTCTCCATCCGCTCATTGGAGTTTCATGTTTTTTTGTATGGCTAATTTTTCCCATGGTTCCCATACTTGCTTAGTGGTCTTGGCAACACCAGCTCCACTGTCCAGTATAGCTAGAATTTTATCTTTGCCAACAACTCCATAGGTAGAGTTGTATTTCCCTCTTCTGCTTTGCAACAGTCTCCAACTTTATCTACTAGAACATGTTTTTTTCCTGGAGACCGCTCTCTCTCTATCTCCACTTTTGTGTTCTTGTGTCAGACCCTTGATTCCTATTTTCTATAGGCTTTTATGGAGATCTTTCCACAAGGGGGATCTAATCCTTCACAACTTAGAGAAAATGTGCATCAAATTGGTGTTGACATGATTGAATACAAGTCTCCAACATCCCATATCTTTTTGGCTATGCACATCTTTGTGGTTTTTACACATTTGAAATTTATCCTCTGGTTCTCCTACGAATGAAGGTGGGTTTATAAAGTATTTGCTTTTGGATCTCTTGAACTCCTTGAACCCTAATCCCCATATAGAGATTGCATTTCTAGATCCATGCAAGGATTGTTTAAACACTGCTCTTTGAAAGGAGCCGATCCCAATGTTTTTCTCCCATCATTAACATCTCTGACAATTTCCCCATAGATAAGTTGGGCAGTCTCCCATCATAGGCGAAATCCCTTCCATTCCACTCGTAGTATGTGCCACTACTAATGTTGGCTCTAGCCCATTAGACGTAGCTCTAGAAGCTTATCAGGTAGGTGGTAGGCAAGTCAAAAGCTAGTAAACAAATGGTTATCCTAATTGGAATGGTGAAACTTGAAAATTTCCAAAATCTAGTAAAGATCACTTTTGGAAAGCAAAAGTAAGGACCAACCAGGATCATTGAACCAAATAACCAACTTCAAGAAGAAGCTAACAGAGTCCCAAAAGGGTACATGGCACCAAAATCCATCGGTACAATCCTCTCAAATCTACTTGTAATTCATCTATCTTGCTAGAAACTGATTGCTTGCTCTTTTGGATGGTTTTTATGATTCAATTTCAGCTTTCTTGTCTACCTTCCATTTCTTTTGTTGATGTTCGTGTTTCTTTTCTCTCCATGAGCCTTTAGATGGCCATTTACTTCCATTAGACTCCCTCTCATATCATTTAATTTTTGGAGCTTTGTGAATGCTTTAGTTACTAATTTGATTCGAACTATTGGTTCACGATTGGATGAGTTGGATGGACCCATATCCACTACGTTCAATGCCGTTTTGCTTCTGATTTACCCCTTTTTTTTAACCACAATCTTGGCAGTATACCATAGGAGGCACTAGATTTTGGTGGGGCTTAGAACATTCGTTCTTTGAGTGATCATGGACTCTTCTGCAACGATAACAATCCCTTGACCTTGTTTTGGTTGTGTCTTTGGAATTGGAGGACTCATTCCACCATTCAAAATGAATTAAGTTGGATTTATTTTCATGGAAATGTAATAGGATGGGTCTACCATGGGAGGTGGGTCTACCATGGGAGAGCTACTCTCATCATTGGGTGTGACAAAACTATTGTTTGCTCCTCTATCTACTATTCAGGTTGTATAACTTAATAGGAACTGAATTCCCACCATGCAAGGGTGGTTGTTGTCCTAAGAACAACTCCATCCCTACTATTGACTTTTGCATTTGAGCAACATTAGGTGGATACCTATAGACCGATTGCCTTAGTGGACTCATGGATATATGTTGCATATTTCCCATCATACTTAGGCCTATTGTGCCATTCATGTGTTTCATGGTTGGTTCACTTGCCTTGTATGGCACACCACTTAGATGGTTTTTGCTGAGCCATTACTTTGCCTATGTTTGGAATCCCTCATCCTAAACCTTTGAACCTCGCAATTTGTGATTCATTTAACCCTCAGTTTGTTCTATAGTCACCCTTTCCATTCTTGTTGGACTTGTTGTTCCCTCCATTGATTGAGCTTTTTGGGAAAAAATTCCCACTTTCATCTTGTTTGGTTGGATAGATCCTTTCTTGTTTTTCATGCTCCCAAAAGATTGTTGTGTCTATTTTGGGTCCTTGGTTACTTTCTTGTTAGGCATTCAATGTTTCATCAAAACCCCTGATAATTTGTTTTTATAACCTCTTTTGCTAACATCATGATAAATTTTTTGTTGAATTTATCTCAAAACATGTAGTGTGGTAACATTTGTATCTCCTGACAATCAAATCATTCACACAGATGAATATGATGCCAATACCTACCTCATTCTCTTGCACATACAAAGAATGATCCACTTAAGCTACACAAAAACCATTAGTAAGCACACAAGTTGCAAGTTTTTAATGCCAATCTCTAGGTGCTTCCTTGATCCCTTTAAGTGCTCTCCTCATATTAACTATG